>NW_026705179.1:681348-1022022 GCF_029867415.1 Vicia villosa
TCCGGCGGAGCCATGTTGCTTACCACTATGGATGGCAAGGATTTCCCACACCCTGTAAATGCAGACATAGTCAAAAAGTACTTCGTTTAAAGAAAAGCTCGCTAAGTTGAAAACCTGAAAGGGCGATTTAGGCAAAAAATGAGCGTCTCGGTGGATTGAAAACCTGAAAGGGCGATCCAGGCAAAAATTAGAGACTAAAAAATAATAATTATCCCGGTAGGCTGAAAACCTGAAAAGGCAGCCTAGGAAAAAGTTAGGGAATAAAATGTACGACTATGTCCCGTTTGGCTACCTACTCACCTTCAAGGTTCAACACATCAAAGGCACCAATCAGTCCAATCACTTTCTTCCAACAAGTGAGGGATGAGATACTCGAAGACAGATTGGCAATAGCAGAGTCGAAACTTGACTGGATTGTTTTCACATAGCTATTTCCCTTTATAAGTACTTTTCAAAGTTTTATGACAATTTCCTACTACTAGGATTTTTGTCTCCTTGTACTAATCCGCCTATTATGGCTCTCTTTTAAAATCAATACAGTTCATGCTCAAAATCAATGTTTTCACTTTTTCCGTTTTGAATACGTAAACGTCCCAATGATAATTTTGAATGAACATATGCATTTGAATATGACTGATGTTTATAAGAAAAACAGGAATAGCATTCAGGTAATGTCCCAATCATCTGGACATCATCCTGAAACCAGCATCGAGAGAAAAGTTCCCCAACAGAGATACGTTTCTCGGCAGAATCATCAATGAGATTTTTCTCTCCAACAAAGTGATTCGAGAAACCTTATTCCCCAGCAGGGTTGTTCAAGATCACTATCCCTAGAAGGTGTGATCCTCCACACCGAGGCTTGGTCAAATAGTGCATCGGAGGATTACACATCTTTCTTATTCCCACTCAAGGTGCATCAAAATCAGAACTTTCAAATTATCCTTCATCCTCGAACGGTAGTCAAATATCCCTCAGCAGAACACCCTGGTCTGTAAGGAAGTTCCCCAGCTGAGTGTACTCGAACAAGATAGCAAAGATCATCAACAATCACAATGCCTTCGTTTCCAAAATAGCAAGCAGGGATTTATTTTCCCAACCAGAAGTTTGATACCCTATAAACTGCATAAGTCATACATCATACACATATTCATACATAGCATATAATGTTTCATGACAAACGCATACATAATATGCACAGTTCTCATTTATTTGAGAATCTCAACATATGCATTACATGCATCATGACATGGCATGTCGCTAACTTGATTTTTCAGGTAGACGAATATTCACAACAAAGTTATTCTCAATCACATGCAGTATTCCCCTGGATTCTATTCAGACAAACATTCCTCTCAAATATAATCAAGCCAAAGATTCATTTTGAAGAGATCTCTCTTTTCGAACCACCTATCAACTCAAAACAAGCAACAGAGATCTAAGTCGATACCTTGGACGGTTCCTTAATGATCTACCTTCAGATCTAAGTCGATACCTTGGACGGTTCCTTAATGATCTATCTTCAGATCTAAGTCGATACCTTAAACGGTTCCTTAAAGCAGTCAATCTTCAAGATCCAAAGCGGATACCTCAGACGGTTCCACAACGATCAACCTTCAAAGATCTAAAGCTGATACCTCAGACGGTTCCACATAGATCAACTTTCAAAATCTAAAGCGGAAAAACTTTGGACAGTTCCGTAACGATCAGCCTCCAAGACTTAAAGCGGTAACCTCGGACGGTTCCGAAACGGTCAACACAGAGGTTTTCAAATCCTTCATCAAGATATAATCAATGGATTCATTCTGATGAACAAACCATCAACACATTTGATAGATGGCATCTGAAAGCCCATCTCAGGTAATGTTTCGATCTGCCAATAACATTTCCTAGACAACATTCAAATGCAATTTCCAACATCACTTCCAGTGGAGGTAAGTGCAAATTTTCAAGGCATCTAAATATTCAATCATCTTCTACCTTCAGATTCCAATCAGTCTCTTCAGGTTTAAGAAGATTGAATAGGGGCAACTGTTATACCCCAAAATTTGCCCGCATCTTTTTCAAAAAAGAAGGCAACAAACTTGTGTCTAAAATTGGGAGTTTCATATGATCTTGGATTTTATTTCGTAAATATCCTGATTTTATGAATACTCAGTTTTTAGAAAGGTTTTATACGGTATTTTTGTTTGCTGTTGAATTTATTCTTACACAAACGCCAAGTACTGTTTATCACTTCACACACGCTGTTTATTTGAGATTTATTTGCAGATAAATAGTACTGACGCAATTGGTACAGAATTAAATTTTGCAGGTGCAGAGTCCGGGGATTCAGACTGTACTGGTAACAATTAATTTATTATTGGCTTTGTTTCGCACTAATTTTTGTACTATATTATTATTTTCAAAATCTCTTCTATTATTTTCAAAATCTCTTCCTTTCTTTTCAAATCTCTTTCTTTCAAATTAAATCCTAGCTTTATTCTATACATCTCTCTTTTCAAACCCTACCATACACTTTCTTTCAAATCCTACTACCACTCAAATATTCCTTTTTTGTACGGAATCACTTCATTCCCCAACGTCTCTATCCTTCTTTTCACTCTATAAATAGCTCTCATTTTTTCCATAAATTCTCACATCAAATTTCATCTCATTTCTCAAACTTCTACCTCATAATTATTTTCTCTTCTTCCCCGGCAAAAATGGCAAAATGGATGGATACGTGTTTTCTTGTGGTCATCACTGTTTTGGTGGTGATCATGTCCTTTTTCTGTCTGCATAGTCCTGAAAAATGCGGACCTGGGTTGCTTACACTCCCGTTCATCTATATGTTGTTATTTATAGCATGGGTTTTTAATCGTCATTTTTAAAGTTTGTCGTATCTTTCGCTTTCAGATAATGTACCGTTCATTTTTGTCGTACTGTTCATTATATTATGTAATATTTGTACTGTCAGTATTAAATGTCATACTATCTATCGTACTGTCGTTTAATTATCAAGATAATATTATGTGTGTTTTCTGCTAGTTAAATATTTATTTTTCTGTGTATTAAATATTTTTTCAAGGTTATTATCGGTAATTTCGTTCACGTACGGTATATTGTATTTATTTATTATGTTTTGTGTTTTTCTAACAACTCATGTAAATAAATTTTCACCATTAACACAACAAAAAAAACAAAAAGAAAAAATTAACTTTAACTGTTGAATTTTCACTTTAACTGTTACGTTAATGCCCGGACAACCAGTTGACAGTCAAACCCGCTGACACCACGATTCTCCGTGTTTTGTACCATCAATCAAATCAATCTTTTGCATTTCAAAATTCCAATATTTTTGTTCTAGAAGTCTTCTGATAATCACATGATCAGCAGAGACTCAACACTGCACAAAAATCAGGTACGCTTAACTGTCTCCTACACAAACAGTCCCTAACTAGGGTTTTTGTTTTTTTCAGGAGAATAAGTTTTTTGAGACCTCAAATGGATTTCATGGACCTCCATATGTCTCAAAGTACCACCAGACAAATTTTCAAACTTCAATTCGCTCAGACGCACAGTCAGCAGCTCAAACAGTCAGCAGACGACCAGTTTGACCGAAAAGTCAACAGACAGTCAAAAATGAAATTTTTTGTCAACATCCATATTTTGTCAAAAGATTCATCATTTGATCAATGGTTGATCATAATTCATCAAGAAAAGATCAGAAATCAACAAAACCCTAAGTTTCAAAATTAGGGTTTTCTCCTAAAAAGTCAACT
The DNA here is from genome assembly GCF_029867415.1 of Vicia villosa. Lineage (NCBI taxonomy): Eukaryota > Viridiplantae > Streptophyta > Magnoliopsida > Fabales > Fabaceae > Vicia > Vicia villosa. Next base: position 685,110 of record NW_026705179.1, read on the forward strand.
GAACTTTGACCGGCCATAACTCTCTCCTCGTTCATTCAAAAAATTCCAACCAAAGCTTGTTTTGAAGGAAATTCAATTATCTTTCAAATGAAATTGATCCCATGGTCATTGGATTCACCATTTGAAAAATATGAGCTTAGACATTACAAGTCATTTTCAAAGTCAACAAAAAGTGGTTTTTTGTCAAAGGCCATAACATCAAGATAACTTCTCCAAATGAAAAAAAGTTTCCAAAGTAGCTTGTAGAGGACATCTTGAGGTTTCTAAAAAGTACAAGAACTTCTTCATATGATCAAAATTGAGGGATTTATGCCTTGTTGAAGTTGGCTATTTTTTGGGAAAATGCATGAAACCAACATTGATCAAAAATGTTTTTTTTTCCAAAAGAGGCCAAGTTTTCATGATCCAAACATGATTCTAATGATGCTAAGGGCCTCCCACGACCAACATAAGGCCCATAACATTTTTATTTCTTTTTTAGTTTAATTTTATTACCTTTAAAATTAAATTAAAAAGAAATGGTGCAAGATCATTGTCCAAAGCTTTTGTCTCTTGCTTGAGTCACCAAGGTAGCTTATTTTCTGCAACAAAGAGAAGTACATGGCAGGCCTAAAGCAAGAGGTTGAAGAAATTCAAAGCCATGGCCAAAGAATTCAAAGATTTTTAATATTAAAAAATCAAAAGTTCAAAAAGCAATCAATGCTTGATAGCTTAAGATTACAGCACATTCATTGCTTATAAATGGACTAGAACACTTCAACTACACACACACACGAAATCTGAACCAATACTATGCTTGTATCACTCTTGTAACAACTTGTAATTTTGAAATTCGAATTTTAAGTTTAAGCTCATTTCAATACAAACTAAATACTCAAACACGTTCCTTGACCTTCACTGAACCTATCCAGATCAATTGCAAGCCTTGAAACCTCAAGAACACGCACATATAGCTCACGGTTTGCTCAAACATAAACCTACCAAAATATAATCATACATGCATGTTTAACAAGATGTAATTGCATATTTGTGTTTGGTTTGATGCTCTGGTCGTTTCTGGAGCTTTAATTGGGTTTTAATGGACGTTTGAAGCATATGCCATTTTAGGGTTTCATGAGCTCGAAATGGGATTTTTCGTTAGAGGCAAAATTAGACAAAACTAATGGCATATTTGAACTCAGGGGGCGATTTTAAGCTGAACCATGGTCTCCAAAATAATTTATCATGTTTGTATGAGATTTTTGAATTTGCAGGAGCTATGGCTACGCTTGGAAGCCGTCACTAAAACCTTTAGCAACAGTTGCAGACCTAAGCCAACGGACGGAGGAAGAAGATGAACTCGTGGCAGCCTCTCATTGGCTGCCCTGCGCGCGTTTTATTTTTTAAAAAAATCTCTGATTCAATGCTTTGCAGGTTTTGCACGCGCCATGCTCCCTTGCTTGGTCACCATCAGATCAGTCCAATCACTCAATCCAACGCCCATGACACGCTAGTCCATGCTATGGACTTACCAGCCAACCACACATGATCCATATTTAATATATATTTTATATTTTTCTATTTTATTTAATTTTCTTTCAACAATTATTTAAAAATAGTTTTAAAAATCAGAAAATTATATTAAAAATTTTTTTAGGTTGATAAAATGCTATATTATTTTTTGACACAAAAATATTTTATTTTTCTTAATAATTAAAATATTTTGTTTAATTAATTAGTATATATTTATATATTTGCTTTTTAATTATTTCAACCTATCAAAAAAATCAAAAAAAATATTTTCTTTTTATTTAAATTGAGTTTATATATTATAGACTAATTTTGTACATATTTAGAATATTTTTCTCTTTAAGTTTAAATTATTTGTATAATTATTTGTATAATTATATATTAATTAACTTAATAAATTTCCAAAACAACTTCAAAAATCCAAAAAAATTAGTTTTATTTTAAAATTAATTAACAAGCAATATGAACATATTTTAGACTTAATTTTTAGGTTTAAATTTTATTTCTACCCTTTTCTCATTTAATTAAATTAATTATGCATTAATTCTAATTAAAATCAACCATCCAAAAAATCCAAAAATACTTCCCTTTATCTTATGGCAATTTAAATTCATAGATAAGTGTATAGGTTGTCAAAATCATGTAAATAGCGTAGTTTACATTTCCCGCACAATCGATGTAATAGCGTAGATTTACTTTCCGCATTTTACATTCCCGCACTTTAATTTCTGTACATATAAAACTGCGTGTATGTTAAAGATAAAAACTGAAGCGTTAGGTCACTAATTTCAAAAGATAAAAATATCTGAATCAGAACACAATCACACTTGCACCTCTTAGGGTAACCCCTCTGTTACTCTTTTCAAAATCAATTCTATTGTTTCAAATACAATTCAAATAATTTCTTTCTGTATCCTGTCAAAGAAAATTTTCTAAAAGAAAATAGGAAAGGACCTTATAAATTTAGGGTAGATCTCCTAATTGCTTGCTCAAATAAAACAAAACAACAAACGTTTCACATATCACTGTGTTTTTCAAAACAAAACTTTCAAAAAAGACAACATTTTGTATATATCCAAACAAGGATCATTACGAAGTTAAAGATCTTTTTTTCAAAAATATCTTTCGAAAGATAGAATACTCTGTATACATCCGCACAAGGATCATTACAAAGTCAATTTACAAAGGTATTTTAAAACCACATACAAGCATTTCAAAAGCAAGACAAATGATTCAAACAAGTGAGCTAAGCAATTAAGAGCCCATGGATAACCATGGATACAAAGGGGTGCTAATACCTTCCCTTTGTATAACCTACCCCCGAACCCAAAATCTCTTAAAGGTCTTTTTCTGTTTCTTTTATAAACCTTTCATTAATTGGATAAAATAAAAGTCGGTGGTGACTCTCTGATTTTCAAAACTCAAAAATAAAAAGAAGAGTCAATTCGTATCTCACGAGAAAAAACCGAGGACGACACCTATAAATATGGAAGTTCTGATCAGAAGCAGCCAACGAATCTTTGCAAAAATACTGAAACGCTGTTCAAATCAAAGCTCACGAACTTCATCTTCAACCTCACAAACTCTTGTAATATTTAGTGAGTGTTAAGCTTAGAACTTAAGAGAAATATCACAGTTTTGATTATAGCTTTTTAAGAAGCAATTCATACTCTTGTAAACATTTATTTTACATTGATTATAAAAGGTTCCTAGAGTGATCAGTGAGATCAGTAGACTCTAGAAGACTTAGAAGTTTCTAAGCGATGATTTCCTAGAGTGATCAAGTTGTGATCAGTATACTCTAGAAGACTTAGAGGGTATCTAAGTGGAAAACCATTGTAATCAGATTGATTAGTGGATTAAATCCTCAGTTGAGGTAAATCACTCTAAGGGGGTGGACTGGAGTAGTTTCGTTAACAATGAACCAGGATAAAAATAATTGTGTTCATTGTTTTTATCTTAAGAGTTTTTAAAGTCACATTTATTTAACCCCCCCTTTCTAAGTGTTTTTCTATCCTTCAATTGGCATCAGAGCGCCGGTTCTAGGTGCAAGCACTTAACCGTGTTAGATAAAAGATTCAGGGAGAGAAACACAAAGTCAATATGGTTGATCCATCAACAGCTGCATCAATTGCTACACCTGTTTCTAATGAGCAAAACAACAATGGAAATGGATATTCTAGACCACAAATATTTGATGGTGAAAACTTTGAATACTGGAAAGATAGACTTGAAAGTTACTTTCTTGGTCTAGTTGGTGACTTATGGGATCTACTTGTGGATGCTTACAGACATCCTGTAAATGCTAGTGGAGTAAAGATGTCAAGACAAGAAATGAGTGATGATCAAAAGAAACAATTCAAAAATTATCACAAGTCAAGGACTATTCTGCTGAATGCTAATTCTCATGCTGAATATTAGAAGATATCAAACAGAGAAACTGCCCATGATATCTTTGAATCCTTGAAGATGACTCACGAAGGTAATGCCCAAGTCAAGGAGACTAAAGCTCTTGCATTAATCCAGAAGTATGAAGCCTTCAAGATAGAGGATGATGAAAACATTGAAGCAATGTCCTCAAGATTTCAAACTCTAACTGCTGGATTAAGAGTGCTTGACAAGGGATACACAAAGGCTGATCATGTCAAGAAGATCATCAAAAGCTTGCCCAGAAGATGCGGCCCAATGGTGACTGCATTCAAGATTGCAAAGAATCTGAATGAAGTCTCTTTGGAAGAGTTGATCAGCGCCTTGAGGAGTCATGAAATAGAGCTGGATGCTAATGAACCTCAAAAGAAAAGTAAGTCTATTGCTTTAAAATCAATTAATAAAAAATGCACTAACGCTTTTCAGGCGGAAGAAGAAGATTCTGAAGAGTCAGAATCAGAGGAAGAAGAAGATGAACTGTCCATGATCTCCAGAAGGGTAAACCAACTCTGGAAGAGTAAACAAAGGAAGTTCAAGAACTTCAGAAGTTCTAAAAGGCCTGAAAGAGGAGAATCTTTTGGACTCAGAAAATCTGACAAAAAGAAGGTCACGTGCTTTGAGTGCAAGGAGCCAGGACATTACAAGAGTGAGTGTCCAAAGCTTCAGAGGGAAAAGCCCAAGAAGAAGTTTCAAAAGAAGAAAGGCCTTATGGAAACTTGGGATGATTCAAATGCATCAGAATCAGAATCAGACTCTGAAGACGAGCAGGCAAACATTGCACTCATGGCCACTATTGGTGATGGATTAGAATCTACATCAGAATCAGACTCAGACTCTGAAGAGGTATTTTCTGAACTGTCTAGAGATGACCTAGTTTCCAGCTTAACTGAAATTCTGGAAGTCAAGGCTAAGCTTAGTATCAAATACAAAAAGGTGAGAAAGCTCTTTGCATCTGAAACTAAGAAGCTTGAATTAGAAAATTCTGAACTTAAGGAAAAAGTTTTAAAATTATCCAAAGATGCTGAGTCATCTTCTAGTTCAAAAAAGTCTATTCCAAGCATGAACAATATTCTTAAGGAATATGACTTGAGTTTCAAAAAATTTCTATCTAGAGGTATTGGAAGAAGTCAACTTGCCTCTATGATATATGCAGTTAGTGGAAACAAGAGAGTTAGCATAGGTTATGAGGGTGAAACCCCATACAAACTTGAACCTGTAGATGATATGAAAATCACATACAAGCCCTTGTATGATCAATTCAAGTATGGCCACTCCCATGATATTAGGCTCACATCACATGCTAAGAGTTTTCACATTACACACACTAAGAAGCATGTGACACAAAATAGAAAATATCATGTTGCTTAGAATAAGGAATATCATGTTGTACCTCCTGTTAATTTTCATGCTAAACCCAAGTTCAATATGAACTTAAGGAAAACTAACAAGAAAGGACCCAAGAAAATGTGGGTACCTAAGGAGAAGATAATTTCTGTTGCAGATATCCTTGGCAGCAAAGAAGACAAAGCAAAACAAGTCATGGTACCTGGACTCTGGGTGCTCGCGGCACATGACGGGAAAAAGGTTTATGTTCCAAGACCTGGTGCTTAAATCTGCTGGAGAAGTTAAGTTTGGAGGGAATCAGAAGGGCAAGATCATTGGCTCTGGAACCATAAGCATTGGTAACTCTCCTTCCATAACTAATGTACTTCTTGTAGATGAATTAGCTCATAACTTACTGTCCATAAGTCAATTAAGTGACAATGGTTATGACATAATCTTCAATCAAAAGTCTTGCAAAGCTGTAAGTCAGAAGGATGGCTCAATCCTATTTACAGGCAAGAGAAAGAACAACATTTACAAGATTGATCTTCAAGATCTTACGAATCAGAAGGTAACTTGTCTTATGTCTGTTAGTGAAGAGCAGTGGGTATGGCACAGAAGATTAGGTCATGCTAGTTTGAGAAAGATTTCTCAGATTAACAAACTTAATCTGGTCAGAGGACTCCCTAATCTGAAATATAAATAAGATGCTCTTTGTGAAGCATGTCAGAAAGGGAAGTTTTCCAAACCTGCATTCAAGTCTAAGAATGTTGTTTCATCCTCTAGGTCGCTAGAACTTTTGCACATTGATCTGTTTGGCCCAGTCAAAACAGCATCTGTCAGAGGGAAGAAATATGGATTAGTCATCGTAGATGATTATAGCAGATGGACATGGGTAAAGTTCTTGAAACACAAGGATGAGTCTCATACAGTGTTCTTTGACTTCTGCACTCAGATCCAATCTGAGAAAGAGTGTAAAATCATAAAGGTCAGAAGTGATCATGGTGGCGAATTTGAGAACAGATTCTTTGAGATTTATTTCAAAGAAAATGGTATTGCCCATGATTTCTCTTGCCCTAGAACTCCACAGCAAAATGGAGTTGTAGAGTGAAAGAATAGGACTCTACAAGAAATGGCCAAAACCATGATCAACGAAACCAATATGGCTAAGCATTTCTGGGAAGAAGCAATAAATACTGCATGTTATATTCAGAATAGAATCTCCATAAGACCTATTCTTAATAAGACTCCTTATGAATTGTGGAAGAACAGAAAGCCCAACATTTCTTATTTCCATCCATTTGGATGTGTATGTTATATTCTGAACACTAAAGATCATCTGCATAAGTTTGGTTCTAAGGCAAAGAAGTGTTTCCTTCTTGGATATTCTGAACGCTCAAAAGGCTACAGACTATACAATACTGAAACATTGATTGTTGAAGAATCAATCAATATCAGATTTGATGATAAGCTTGGTCTTGAAAAGCCAAAGCAGTTTGAGAATTTTGCAGATATAGAAATCTCTAATTCAGACGCTGAAGAACCCAAAAGCAAAGTATCAGAAGATCAAGTTGCTGCTTCATTGGAGAATCTCGGAATTTCTGAAGAGCCAACTATCAGAAGATCTTCTAGACTCAACTCTGCTCACTCAGAAGATGTTATCATTGGGAAGAAAGAAGATCCTATCAGAACAATGGCATTCCTTAAGAACAATGCAGAATGTCAATTTGGTCTAGTATCTCTTATTGAGCCAACTTCTGTTGATCAAGCTCTAGAGGATGCTGACTGGATAATTGCAATGCAAGAAGAACTCAATCAGTTTACAAGGAATGACGTATGGGATCTTGTTCTAAGACCAAAAGGATTCAACATCATTGGAACTAAGTGGGTCTTCAGAAACAAGCTAAGCGAAAAAGGAGAAGTTGTAAGAAACAAAGTCAGACTGGTTGCTCAGGGCTATAGTCAGCAAGAAGGTATTGACTATACAGAAACCTTTGCACCAGTGGCCAGGTTAGAATCTATTCGCTTATTAATTTCTTTAGCCACTCAGAACAACATCACTCTATATCAGATGGATGTTAAGAGTGCCTTCTTAAATGGTTATATAGACGAGGAAGACTATGTCCACTAACCTCCTGGTTTTGAAGACTCTAAGTCTCCAGAACATGTTTTCAAATGAAAGAAATCATTATATGGCCTGAAGCAAACTCCTAGAGCTTGGTATGAAAGATTAAGTTCTTTCCTTCTGGATAATGGTTTCACTAGAGGACAAGTGGATACTACTCTCTTTTGTAAAACCTTTAAAAAGGATATTTTAATTTTCCAAATATATGTTGATGATATTATCTTTGGAACCTCTAATGCTACACTTGGAAAGGAGTTTGCTAAGTCTATGCAGGCTGAGTTTGAAATGAGCATGATGGAAGAACTCAAGTATTTCCTTGGGATCTAGATCAATCAAACTTCTGATGGAACCTATGTTCATCAGACCAAGTACGTGAAAGAACTTCTGAAGAATATTAATCTTTCAGAAAGCAAATATGCAAAGACTCCTATGCATCCAACGTGTGTTCTAGGTAAGGATAAGGTAAGTAAGAAGGTAGATCAGAAGCTCTACAGAGGTATGATTGGATCTCTTCTATATCTTACTGCTTCTAGACCTAATATTTTATTTAGTGTTTGTATGTGTGCAAGATTCCAATCAGATCCTAGAGAATCTCACTTAACAGCTGTTAAGAGAATTCTGAGGTATCTGAAAGGTACTACTAATGTTGGTTTAGTCTACAGAAGGTCTGAAGAATACAACTTAGTAGGATTTTGTGATGCTGATTACGCTGGAGATAGAGTTGAAAGGAAAAGTACTTCTGGAAGTTGTCAATTTCTTGGAAGTCACCTGATCTCCTGGTACAACTAGAAGCAAGCTACAATTGCCCTCTCTACAACAAAAGCAGAATATGTTGTTGCTGCTGGATGTAGTACACAGATGCTCTGGATGAACAGTTAGCTAGAAGATTATCAGATATATGAGAGTAACATTCCTATCTTCTGTGATAATACCTCTGCTATTTGTTTATCTAAGAATCCAATCTTACATTCCAAAGCTAAACATATTGAGATCAAACATCATTTCATTAGGGACTATGTTCAGAAGGGTGTTCTCTCTTTAAACTTCGTTGATACAGACCATCAATGGGCTGATATCTTTACAAAACCCCTTGCTGAAGATAGGTTTAAGTTCATTCTGAAGAATATCAATATGGATTTATGCCCAGAATGAAAGGATGAGAAGTTCTGATATATGGATTAGATTTGAAATGATCATTTATTTCTTTTATAAGAAGTTCTGATTGTTGATCAGTTAGATATTCTGATTCTGTTATTGCTAACGTTTCATATGTCTAAGCTGATTCAGAATACCTTTTAAAGCAAAACAGCTGTCACCAGCTATTCTAGAAGATGAACACGTGTTCACTCTAATTGGACAAGCATGCGTGCAGTTGATGAGACGCCGCCCTAGGTAACTGTGCAAATCATTTCAAATATCACGTTTTACCCTAACGTCACTCAACATTAAATGCATTTGATTTTTTGCATTCTGTAACTGTGCATTCTCAGAACTTAATTGCATTTGTTTTTCAAATCTGTGTCTATTTAAACCGCCCTCATCATATCATTTTCTCTTTTCTTGCATTCATTCTCTCTCCAGTTTATGCATTTTTGCAACTTGTTCTCTCTTTTCTTAAACCCTAAAAGAAAACCCAGAAATCTCAGTAAAGTGTCAATGGCCGCTTCTTCATCTCAAAATGCTGGTTCTTCGTCTCAACAACAACAACAACAACAACAACAAGAGCAACACTCATTCCTAAGGTCACATGTTCTATTCCTCTGGATCAGTTGGAAGTTATTTGTGAACTGATGGTGGATGTTGATAATCTGGAACAACATCAAATTCATATCAAAGATAACTTGGTATTTCAAGGATGGTCATCTCTATTCCTTAAATTCTGTGGACCAGTCTATCCAGACTTAGTGAAAAAGTTCTGGATTCATGCTTTTGTTATCCCTAAAGACATCGTTTCGTTTGTTCATGGAAGATTCTTTCCCATTACTGAAAACACATTGAGAATGTTGTTTGATTTGATGAATGTTGAAGGAGAGACTGAAGCAACTCCAAGAACATATTGGGATGCAGTCTACGCTGAAATCTTTACTGATAGAAAGAAATCAACAAGAGTTAAGGATCTGAAGAACATATACAAGATATGGACAAAGATTCTTCTAGGTTGTTTCTACCACAGGAAATCAACCAGTTTTTCTGACTTCGTCAACAGAGACCAACAATACATCCTGTATTGCCTTGGTACAAAGAAGAAGGTGGATATTCCATACATCATTTTCAATCATATGTGGAATGCTATTAAGGATTCTAGAGATGAAAATAGAATGAAGCATAAAAGGAACGTTATTCCTTTTGGGAGGATCATCACCAATCTTCTGGTTCAAACCAAGATGGTTGAAGAGTTGGAAAATGCTGGAGTTATCAAAGACCCTTACACAATCAATGGGAGTACTTTGGACGCTCTTACCTTGAGGAAAATGGGTCTGATTCAAGACATTGGTACTGCTCCTTAACCAGATCCAAATATCAGAAACAGAAGAGGTCCAGTTCTTGCTGATTTTGAGATGTTCTTTCTCAATGAACAACCAGAAATTAAGGTTCATTACCTTAATATTCTCAAACAAGATGGTTGTGTAGATGCTCCTATTGGGACAAGCAAGCAACAGCTTCCGACTTCCAAGGATGGAGAGTTAGAAGTCTTTCCAGAAGCTGCTTCTCAAAAAGAAAGAAGAACTAAGCGAAAGCTAGATCTTCCTTCTATCAGTGAGGAGAAGAGAAATGAAAAGAAAGATGTTGAAGAAAAGAAAGAATCTGAAGTTGAAAAGGAGAATAAAAATAAAGAAGATGTTGTTGAACACAAGAAGCCTGAGAAAGATGATAAGAAAGATGAGAAGGTTGTTGAAAAGAAAAGAAAGAAGAAGGATGATGAGAAGGATGTAGAGAAGAAGAAAAAGAAGAAAGATAAGAAGAAGAAAAAGAAAGCAGCAGAAAAGAAAGTTGTTGAGAAGGAAAAGGTGCCAAAAGAAGAAGATAAAACAAAAGAAGAAAGAAAGAAGGAAGCATTGAAAGGAAAACAGAAGATGGCGATTCAGAAGAAGAGGAAGGTTGTAGGAGATGAATCTGAGAGGCATCTCAAGAAGAGATCTTCAGGTATTCATATTTCTGAACCTGATTCTGTATCTGTTTTGAATTTAAAATCTGTACCAACAGAAGTTCCCCCCATCTCTCAACCAGAAAAGCCTCATCACCTCCAACCATAAAAGTTCTCACCCATCCTCCTTCACCCAAGAAAAACCTTGTTTCTGACCATCCTGTTTCTGACCCTATCCTAGATATCTTACCCCTTAAAACCCTCTTTCCTCCTCACACCTCTATCCCTCTTTCTCAACCTCCTCCTCATTCCAACTCCCCTCCTATAGTCAATCCTGAGGTCAATGATACTGTTGCTTCTGAATCTTTTGATGAAGATTCCTTTAACAACCTCTTGCGTGATTGTCACTACAAACCTAAACCTCGTCCTGAACCCGCTTTTGTTGACCTGTATTCTGAGGATGAAGTAGAATCATTGCTTTCTCTTGATAGAGAACCTGAACCTTACTTCATTCTGAACCCAGATTCCTCATCCACCCAATTGAAAACCCCTAACCCTGAACTATCTGTTGGTGTACGTTTTGAATTTCTTAAGCATAAGGTACAAACAGGTTTAAAAGCATTGAAGGTTGCACATAATGCCAGGACATATTATGTTGCTACCAGGAGCCTCTGGAGAGCCTTCAGAAGGGAGATAAATTCTGACTTTCTGAAGCTTCAGAAAACTTGTGAAGCAGAAGCTCCTGACCCTTGTGGATTTCTAAGGGATTTTGAAGACAACTATTTCTTTCCCATCAGGAGCTGGAAATATGTTGAGGAAAAGGAATTGGTTGATGAGCTTGAAGAAGTTCATCCTCTTGCTATGGTCGTGTGGAAGCCTAATTATCATGTTCTGACTGGAGACTTTCAGTCGATATTCAACTGGTTAAGGGAGAATCCCTCTGCTAATGCACCAGATATGGTATATCCAGAAGTTGAATATCCATCAGAACCAGTTGCTCCAACACCTCCTCAGAATTTGGCTAACATTCTTCTGGCTCTAGAGAATCCAGATGTTGCTATCCCTTCTCCTGTGTATGCTGAAGATGCTTCTGAATCAGAAGCTGATGCTGAGAATCAAGATGCTGAGAGTCATCCTGCTAAGCAATCTCCCGCTAAGGAAAATCAAGCTGATGTTCTCATGGTCGATGCTGCTGTTGAGAATCCTCCTCTTATTGACAATAGCCCTGAAGCTTCTTCTGCTGGACCTTCTGTTTTGATAAACACCATGAAGGCTCTTCAACAGAATCAAGCTGCTCTAGCTTCTCGTCTGGACAAGCATGGGGGTACTCACAATGAGTTCAGATCTTTGATGAAGACGCAAACAGAAGACACTACTGAAATTAAAAGCCTTCTGGCCCTCTTAGCTTCTAAGCTTGGCTAGTCGTAGTCCGTCTTGGTCTTAGTTGTTTTCTTGTTTTTATGCATCTGTTTCTTGAATCTGCTTCTATCCCTTTTTGTACTTCTGATATTTTGTTGATCAATGAAATCATTATCTTCTTCACTTTATGTGTCTTTTATCATCTGAATCTTTTAATGCTTTTTGATGTTATGACAAAAAGGGGGAGAAACATGATAATTGATTTGGTTTATTATATCATTTGCTGGGATTAAGTCTCAACATTGCCTAACATTATTTGCAAGTTCTATGTCTTTGAGATTTTTTGCAGGATTGAAGGTATTCTGAAAAAGCTCAACATGAGAAGCAAATACATGGGGAAAAGCAATTATATAAAGAAGCATGTTCTTGGAAAATTGAAGCAAGCTTAGTGCTGTGAAGCTTCATGATCAGAAGCAAGAAGAAGAATGTTCTTATATTCATTCGTAGAATGCTTTGATATATTCTCTTTTGAATACTCTGATACATTTTATGTCTTAAGAATGTTCTGATACATTCATGCTCTGATATTTTCGTCTAGTATGCTCTGATACATTTCAGGATGTAAAGATGCTCTGATGATGCTCTGATACATTCAAGAATGTTCTGATACAATCAGGCATGCTATTACAAAGAAGAAATTCAAAGCTCTGAAGCTGTCCTAAGGAAGCAAGAAGCAGAACCTCTGAATATTCTGAAGTTCTAGGAAAAGTGAAAGTCTATACTGAAATGAAAAATACTCAGGGAAGTCTTTTATTTATAAATTCTTCTAGTATTTATTTCAGGGGGAGATTGTTAATCTCAGGGGGAGACATATTCACACACTCTGATTATATGCTTATGCTATATCTATGTAATTGTCTTTTGTCATCTGATATTCTGATTGCAAATTCATATCAATTATATATGTTTTTGTCATCATCAAAAAGGAGGAGATTGTTAGAACAAGATTTGTTCTGATCAATATTCTTGTTTTGATGATAATAATATATATGAATTTTGTATAAGACAATGTGGTACTCTAATCCTTTGCATTTTCCATTTTAGGAAATATATAAAGAGTATGCACAATTCAGCGCTAAGAAGCACTGACTCAGAAGGTTCAGGATTGCAACATCAGAACATGCTCTCGCAAGACATCAGAAGATGATCAAGCAGAATCAGAACATGGTCTATGAAGCATCAGAAGAACATGAAGTCAGAAGCAGAAGCACTGAAGTTCTTATGGTATCACGCTCAAGATCTTCAAAGTCAAAAGACAAGAAGATGCTCTGCACCAAGCTGTGACTCTAATTATTCAAATGTTGTATTCACAAATCCGAGATCAGAAGCTAGTACTAGATGACAGACTATTAAGTCTAATATTTAACTGACAAAAGGAACGTTAGAAGCTACAAAAGGCAAAGTCAGTAAAAGCAGGAAAAGCATGGCTCGAGGTAGTTGACAAAATAGTGAAAACATTAAATGCAAAGCTGTACTATTCACGCAATGCATTAAATGCAACTCAACGATCATCTTTTCAAACGCTTATAAATATGGAAGTTCTGATCAGAAGCAGCCAACAAATCTTTGCAAAAATACTGAAACACTGTTCAAATCAAAGATCACGAACTTCATCTTCAACCTCACAAACTCTTGTAATATTTAGTGAGTGTTAAGCTTAGAACTTAAGAGAAATATCACAGTTGTGATTATAGCTTTTTAAGAAGCAATTCATACTCTTGTAAACATTTATTTTACATTGATTATAAAAGGTTCCTAGAGTGATCAGTGAGATCAGTAGACTCTAGAAGACTTAGAAGTTTCTAAGTGGTGATTTCCTAGAGTGATCAAGTTGTGATCAGTATACTCTAGAAGACTTAGAGGGTATCTAAGCGGAAAACCATTGTAATCAGATTGATTAGTGGATTAAATCCTCAGTTGAGGTAAATCACTCTAAGGGGGTGGACTGGAGTAGTTTCGTTAACAACGAACCAGGATAAAAATAATTGTGTTCATTGTTTTTATCTTAAGAGTTTTTAAAGTCACACTTATTCAACCCCCCCCTTTCTAAGTGTTTTTCTATCCTTCACTCATTGGGGAAACACGAGGATATGAGTCTTTCTGCCTAAAGCCGACGTTTAAGTGGAATGAGTAAAGACATTGCTTGGGGAATAATAAGCTTATAATATCAACAAGATGCAAATGATGTGCATGAATATATGATGCATGAATACATGAGTGCATAAGTGAGTGTTATGTGCATACTGACAAAACAAACATGTAATAAGATGACCACATTGGGGATGACAACACCAGGGTATATACTCGCCCGATCGTCAATAACATCTTCTGTTAGGGATGCAAATCTTGCTGGGGAAGAGAATACTCTTCAAATCATTCTTTATTATCAAAGGATTCATTCCAAGAAGAAAACCCGTTCTTGGCTGGAGACAACTTGCTTCGTGTCTATCCACGCATCTGAGGAATACCATGTCAAAATTCCTTTTGTAGAGCACATCCCTAGTCAGGAAGAAATTACCGGACAATCTTCTCAAATTTATTCTATCTTTGCTAGATGCCCTAGGTGGGTACTCTTGTTTCTGTAAGAAGACTTTAATGTCATAAAACTACGGCTTGTCATCAGTGACAGCTTCAATAGTGAATACATGATCAGGCCTATCCAGGCGCATGATTCTAATTTGAGGAGCTTCATTTGGAAACTTCACTTGATACATGGAAGCCAAGGTAGCCAACGCATCTGCCATTTGATTTTCCTCACGAGGTATGTGATGGAATTCAACTTTATTGAAGAAGGTCAGCAGTCTTCGAGCATAATCTCTATGAGGAATTAAACCAGGATGACATGTTTCCTATTATCCTTTGATTTTATTGATAACTAGAGCAGAATCTCCATACACATCCAGAATCTTGATTCTAAGATCAATGGCTTCCTCTAATCCCATGATACAAGCTTCGTACTCTGCCATATTGTTGGTGCAGTCGAATATTAATCTTGCAGTAAATGGTACATAAGAACCTTGTGGCATAATAATGACTGCCCCAATTCCTCTACCATAAGCATTAACAGCTCCATCAAATATCAATCCCCATCGGGATTCAGGATCAGGTCCTTCTCCATGGAAAGGTTCTTCATAATGTTTTGATTTCAAATACATGATTTCTTCATCTGGGAAGTCGTCTTGCAAGGATTGGTCATCATCAATAGGTTGAGAGGCCAAATGATCAGCTAAAACACTTCCTTTGATGGCTTTTTGAGCACAATATTGGATGTCGTACTCTAATAATAACATCTGGCAGCGGGAAATTCTTCCAGTCAATGCCGGTTTCTCAAATAAGTATTTGATTGGATCCATTTTGGATATGAGATATTTCGTATGAGTCAACATGTACTGCCTTAGCCGGCGAGCAGCCCGTACAAGAGTGCAGCAAGTTTTCTTGAGCAGTGAATATCTTGTTTCACAGTCGGTATACTTTTTGCTCAAGTAATAAATGGCATACTCTTTTTGACCAGACTCGTCTTGCTGACCCAGGACAGATCCCATAGAATCTTCGAGTACGGTCAAATACATGATCAAAGGTCTTCCTTCCACTGGAGGGCTTAAAATTGGAGGTTCCAGCAGGTATTCTTTGATATCATCAAAAGCTTTCTGGCATTCTTCTGTCCATTTACGCTCTTGATTCTTGCGGAGAAGCTTAAAGATCGGTCCACAAGTTGCAGTCATGTAAGAGATAAATCTTAAGATGTAATTCAATCGTCCAAGAAATCCTCTAACTTGCTTTTCTGTTTTTAGAGGAGGCATTTCTTGAATGGCCTTGACTTTTTCAGGATCGACTTCAATACCTCTTTGGATGACGATGAAACCCAATAGTTTTCTAGAGCGGACACCAAATGTGCAGTTACTTGGATTCAGATGCAGCTTGTATTTTCTCAAACGTTAGAACAACTTCAGTAGGTGCCCCACATGTTCTTCTTCCGATGCAGACTTGGCAATTATGTCATCCACATAAACTTCGATTTCTTTGTGGATCATATCATGGAAGAGAGTCGTCATGGCTCTTTGATAAGTCGCTCCAGCATTCTTCAGACCAAATAGCATTACACGGTAACAAAACGTGCCCCAGGGTGTGATAAAAGCTGTTTTCTCCATGTCTTCAAGTGCCAACATAATCTGATTGTAACCTGAGAATCCATCCATAAATGAGAAGAATTTAAACTTAGTAGTGCTGTCCACCAGCATATCAATATGGGGTAGCGGGAAATCATCTTTTGGACTTGCTTTGTTTAAATCTTTGTAATCAACACACATTCTGACTTTTCCATCCTTCTTGGGAACGGGCATTATGTTGGCCAACCATTGAGGATATTCTAATGTGACGAGGAAACCGACATTGATTTGCTTCTGTACCTCTTCTTTGATCTTGTCTGCCATATCTGGGTGAGTTCTTCTCAACTTTTTCTTGACAGGAGGGCATTCTAGCTTTAACGGTAATCTGTGCTTTACAATAGTGGTATCCAACCCAGGAATTTCTTGATAGCTCCAAGCAAAGACATCCATATATTCTTTCATCATATCAACCATTCACTTTTTAACGCTTGCTTCTAACAATGCCCCAATTCGCACTTCTCTTTTCTCTTTTTCAGTACCCAAATTGATTACTTCCAAAGGTTCTTTGTGCGGCTCAATGATCTTTTTCTCGTGCTCAAGTAGACGGGTGATCTCTTCAGGGATCTCTTCACTACTTTCTTCTTTAGCTTCGTACACAGGGTATTCAAAGTTGGGAGGGGGCTAGGATCATTGTTTTCAGCGGGTTTATCAAGAGATAATCTGCACATGATTTATGTTTTGCTTTTTAGGAACAAAGAAAAAGGTGTATGTGCAAAATTAAATAAAACAAATTTTGATTGATTTTTATGGGTTTTTTAGATGTTACCATTTTCAAAAAAAGATAAACGATAAACAAAAGGGAAGCAAAAACTGCTTTTTATTAATGATTTGAAACAAAACCCTACATAAGCTCACTTTTGTCTTGAGCAGAACAAAAGGAATTATTTTAAACAGCCCGACACCTTACTCTTTTGCCTTGGGCAGAGCGAAAAGTTTTTTTTAAAGACAGAAAATTACTTAGACTCATGAACAACAAAATAGATGCTGACGAAAGTCCAGTTGGAGTTGTCCTCTCTATGCGTCACGAAGCTTGAACATTCTAGAATATCTTCGATGATAGCATCTATGTCTTGTTTATCTGGGTTGATGTAGCCAACACTTTGAAAGGTCTCATGCAGAGTCTTGCTGCAACTTCCATACTCAAGTTCTTTTGCTTTCGACTTCTGGGACATGAATCCTAGACCACTTTTGTTCTTGTTGGTGGGAAGTTCAATGACTTGCCCCCAGCCTTCATATGACCCTTGGGCAACTACTTGTTGGGCATCTTTCCAGGATGAAATAGACACACCAGCCTTCTTGCCGTATTCAGGACTAACAACTCCCAAAGCTTGGAACTGAGCTATAATTTCTTCAATGTTGGGAACAGAAGATAGTTGACAAACAAACATAGTTTTCTCTCCATAAACAGTTATTAATTTGTCTTTCATAGGGTATTTCAACATCTGGTGAAGAGTGTAAGGGACAACTCTAGCAATGTAAATCCATGGTCTTCCCAATAAACAGGTAGGAGCAATGGTCATGATAGCCTGAGGAATTGTTTTTTGTGGAACATGAATCTGTTGTCCAGCCATTTGGATATCCATTTCTATCCCATATGGTCTAGTGGTCGTTGGATTCGTCACAGGAATTGCAGGAATCTGAGCAGTCTCTATCTTGGAGATCACAGTAGTTTGAGCTTGGGTTGATGGCTGATTCTGAGTAGCCACCAAGTCTTGAACCATAGAAGTTAATCTTCTTGTCACTCTTGATCATCAACCATCCGTCTTCCATTCTTTGACGATTGGCGCGAGTATTATACCAGTGCGTCAGCTTGACTTTCTGAGGAGAGAGGGAGGAATGAATAAGACTCTGACTCAGATGTGAGTGTGAATGTGAATGTGGTATGATGCATGCAATGCAAAAGACTCTTTTTGTTTTAATTTTCAAAATATATCACAATATCTTTCAAGGATTTATTTAAGAGTTTTGTAAATGTAAGAACTATATAGTAACTTGAAAAAGAAATTTCATTTATTAATAATAAAGGGACAAGGCATCCTTGGTACATATAAGGGTCCTCGAGGGACAATCGAGGGTCATCGAAGCACCATTTTATTCTGATAGAATACAAAGGGACAAGGGACAACCAAGTCATAAATTACTTTCAAGAGTTACAAGGTAGAAACAAACAAAGAAAGCTAGTAAAATCCTAGAGTGATCATCAAAGCTTAGTGAGAAGTATCCATATCATCTTGAGTCTTCTTCTTCTTCTTCTTCAACTTGACCTTCTCTAGCTTCTCAATAATACTCTTCCATGCAACTTCTTTTGGAGGGGGAGCTTTTTCTTCCTTCTTCCTTTTCTTCTCTCTTGCATATTTGGAAATAGTAGCATCCTTAGCTATGAGCCAAGTTTCTTGAAGGAATAGTTGGTCATTCTTTTCTTTCAGTATATCTTCATAGGATTCTTCTATCATTCCTAATTGAGCGTCAGCGCTTTCAAACTTTCTCTTCCAATGGTCTCTTGATTTCTTCATCTTCCTTAGAGCTTCTTGGAGGCTTTCAATTGTTGGAGGAGCAACATGGGGTAGAGGAGGTTTCTCTATAGAAGGGAGAGATGTTCCAGGGAGGATATGCATTCTCAACTCAGTAGCTCTTGCAGTAGTGACCCACCCATCAAAGGGCTCAGGAGAGAGATCCCCTTTGGTCTTCCAATCTTTAATTTCTAATATATGACTTGGATGCCAAGCATTAGCAATCCTTTCTCTAAACTCTTTGTTTTCAACTCTCTCTTCAAGAAAGAACCCTTCTAATAAATTGTTCCTTGGTCTTTTGTCTATAGGAAACCCAAATCGACGACGAGCTAACGCAGGGCTATAACTGATTTCTCCTTTTGTACCAATGAGGGGCACATTAGGGAAATCACCACAGCAATCCAGAGTCTTCATTCTACAAAAGTAATTGTTTATCCAAACAATTTCAGTGTTGGTAAGAGTCATGATCTTGTATGACCATTTCAATCCTTCTTTTTGGCTCCAGAATTCAACGGTGTCAGGCATGTGAGATATGTACCACTTGTATAGCAAAGGAGTACAATAGGTAACCATTCCCTTTCCATAGGAATTTCTGAGATGAATAGAATAGTAAGTGTCCCTAAGTAAGGTAGGAACAGGATTCTTCTTCATAAAGATCTTGATGGCATTCATATCAACAAAGTTATTAATATTACGGAACAAGAACAACCCATACACCAACAAGGCAAAAACAACTTCAAAGTCTTCTTCCTTTCTTTCTTGTGACAAGGTGAGAGCTTTCTTAATTAAGAACTCAGCAGGTAGTCCAGGTAATCCTCCTTTAGTAACCATGTTCTTTTCAACTTCTTCCTTTCTCAAATGAGTGGATATTGCAATCTCATAAAGCTTGGGATCTTGTTCTAAACCAGTGAAAGGAATTCTTCCAGTAATGGGTAATCCAATGATGCTTGAATATTCTTCCAAGGTAGGTAGTAGTTGATAATCCAGAAAGGTGAAGCAATGATACAATGAGTCATAAAATTGGATCAAAGTGGAAAGGATTCCTTTTTCCATCTTGGTTCTAAGGAGATACAACAATCTTCCATACTTGCTATAAAACTTGTCTTGATCAATAATCAAAGAACCTAACTTTCTTAATTCTTCCACCTCTAAACTCTTGAAAGTATATTTCTTGGTTTTTCTTCTTTCAGGTTCCATCCCTATTGTAACACCCCAATTCTACCAAGGAAATTTAAATAAAATCAGAGTATAAAAATTCACAAACGAAATAATTGAGGTGTCACATATTCATTCTCAAAGACAAAGAACATCGTCGCATAAAGCGGATACATAGCATTCACAAAATACGGAAGAACCGACAACATCAAATAATAGTCTTTAACATGAATCAACTTCCATAGAAGTGCAACGGGAAATCAAAAACTAGTTCAAGGATTCATAGCATCTTAATTCAACAATTAACACAATTAAAGTGACAATCTCAAAAAATAACTCAAGCATTCGTCAAGACATAATAATCCAAAACAAGTAAATCAACGCGTTCGTCCCCCCGAGTGCTACGTATCAGAGCGACAACGACTCAAGACCAACTCGGCTAACCTCCCCTCAATGCGAATCACCTGCACGTTACCAATATAAAGGCAACGGAGAAACAAAGAAAGGGTGAGATATCAATTCATATAATTGAGCGCATGATAAATTATATATCAGAAATTAGACATATTCGGTTAATCACATTCACAAGTATTGATATCATCATTCTATTCATAAAATCAAGATTTCACATCTTCACATAATTCCATCATTTAACAAGTCACAAAATACAATCACCATATAGTCACAAAACGTCACCACTATGAATCACAAAAAATATATTGGGACACGACTCATGCAAATGCATGTGGTACCAATCGGAGCTTCAACCCTCGTCACCAATTGCTCAATTCATAGGCACAAGGCATAAGCCTTCGTCACTAATTTGCCAATCCAGGCCGTCACAAAATATATGAAAATGTATGCGACTCGATGAACCGAACATCACACAACATCATCATCAACATTTACTTCACAAAATATTCGTCACAAGGCACACGCCCATAACACAATTATCACCAATCATAAAAGGTAATAACACTTCACACATAATACAACAACTTCATATAACAACGGAACAGTTCCGACAATTCACCTAATCAATGGTCGATGCCATTAGCAAAATAATCACGGAGATATTCACAACAAATCACAATTTCGGTCAAATTCTTAACATACCGTTATTTCTAATCAATTTACCAATTTCTAGCATTACTGCAACAGGGCAATTGTTCTATACTGTCTCACAATTGTTATCTTACTATTTCCAATTATATGATACCAGTATACATATTATAGTTCCATTTTCATTCTATACATGCCATTATATAATTTAAGTAGCAGTAGTGATACATGGAAACAAACAGTGCACATGTATATATATATATATATATATATATATATATATATATATATATATATATATATATATATATATATATATATATATATATATATATATATATATATATATATAAAACAGAAAGACACAAAGTTACAGCACACGAAATGAAAATGAAAGAACAATAGCTTTATTTATAACTTAAAGATTAAAGAAGGCCCCATTGTTCATATAATTGCATCTGATTATAGAATTCAACAAAAAAACATATCTTATTATAGCACTACGTACAAGAAACATTAAATAATAAAACTGAAATGAAATAAAACACAAAAAAATTAATTGACTTATACTAATTCATAACTATGCCATAACAGGTTACAAGAATATTCAATGCTCATTTCAAATCATAATTGGCCAAGGTGTACTGCCGCTCGTCAATGGGCTCATTGCCGGCCGTCAAGGCATGCATGCCGCCCGTCAATGGGGGCTATGCCGACCGTCATGGGCCTAGTGCCGAATGACACCCCCCATTTCTCTCATTTTCTATTCATTTCCAGTATGCACATAATCTTAATCAATTAACATTTCATTATATTAATTTCAATTCACTATTTCATTTCCAGAATACCGAAGGCAATTTCAACAACAACAGTAAACAGATTCAACACAGCAAATCAATAACCTAAATCCCTAATCCCCAACATACAATTGTTCATAAGCCCCATTATAGGAAGGGAACCCCACCATTACGTTGTTTGGATTGAAGAAAACTCTACAAATCATAGCACTTGGATTGGGATCTCTCTAAGCTTGTTTCTCCTCTTCAAGACCTAGCCTCCTTTCTTCCAAATGACTTTCTATTTTCTGGTTTCTCTACACTTCCCTTCACCTCCAACTAACATTAAACCTATTCTTATTATAACACTGGGCTTAATAATTAACACCCCCTCACTATTCTTCACTTAGTCAAAATAGGTCCAGCAAGCTCATTAACTCAAAAATGAATTGAAATACTATTTCTAACAATATTCCATCGGTAAAATAAATTAATTCACCACGAATAAAATTATCGATCAATAATAACGAAAATAATAATATTAATATAATACTATTTAATTAAATAAATAATCAAATAATCGGGCGTTACACTTATAATGTTTACAAAACAAAAAGGTTTCTTTTAATTCCTTGAAAGATATTATGTTTTTTAAGATGCATGGATGAACGAATGCAAACATAGCAAAAACATGGGTTTAAGGGTTCAACGTCATGAGCATGGAGTCAAAGGTCTATCCATCCCAAAGGTGTGTACTATGGTTATTTTGTACCTGTAGATCAAGGTTCTATTGTTTCCCAGACTCAAGCAGCCCAACTTGGAGATTGTAAACTCTGTATCAACATACTCATTTGAACAAAATCCAAGAGAACCTCATCCGAGCGTAGCCTCGTGTAACAACTATTCTGAAAATGAATCAGACATAGTTTCCACACTACATCTTAATGGCCAAGATTGGTTGAGGGTTTCTAGGTCCCCAGCTTCTACAACCTAGTTGAATACAACAATGCTTTCCCAAATACATGGTCAACAAAGTTATATCCAAAGAGGCCTCCACTGAGCGATGGATCTCAAATTGACTTCTTTGGGACTACTCCCTCGAGATCAAAATGACTATACCAGTCTCCTATAATAAGTTTACACTCTAAATCCAGGTTAGGATTTGTCTCACCACAAGGGGAATCAAGCCCTTTCCCAACACAACCCATTAAAATAACAAGTATACACATAGGAAAATAAAAGACAAATGTATATACAGAAGTAAAAAAACAAACAATAACAAAAAAACAAAGGTGTGGTCAACCCTTCCAAAGATACACCAATAATTTGATCAGTATCCCCAGCAGACTTACCACTTTTCTGTAGCGGTGAATTGGTGAGACTAAAGCCATTGAATAGACTTAGCTCATTTTGTTTTGAACAAAGTCGCCACCACGCTTTATTGTCTCCAAAAGGAATGGGAGAAAGAGCGAATAAAACCCACACAAGTTTTTAAAATCAAAACTAATAAACTTAACGGAGATTTGGGTGAGGGGGTTTGTTATACAAGGGGAAGGTTTTAAGCACCCCTCATATCCATGGTACTCCATGGGAACCTCTTTGAAAATGTTATTGTCTTTGTTTGTACATTTTTGAAAATCTTATGTGAATTTGTTTAAAAAAGGGTGTGAGGATGGGAAAAGAATGTTTTAAAAGTGAGCTCGATAAGACATCACATCTTAGGCCTACATACCCCTTTAACAATAGGGAAGTCAGAGCTTTTGTAGTTCCTCTTAAAAAGGAAAATAAAAGGGGGGCCAAAGTGGCCAAAATCTTTTTGGGTGTGAACTTTAAAATACTCACAAGTTTTTTTTAAAAGAGGGTTAAGCTTTAAAATACTTAACAAGTTTAAAAGGGTTAAGCTTTAACAATACTTAACAATTTTAAAATAAAAAGGGAATAAACTTTAACAATACAAGGTCAATGGGTTAGGAGAAGTTTCACCGGGAATAATTCTTCTCTTAAAACCAAGGTTTAAAAAACAAAAGACCTAGATTTAACAATACAAAGCTCAATAGACTAAGAATAGTTTCACCGGAAATACTTCTATTCTTTAGTACCAAGGTTTAAAAACAAAAGGGTTTGGTTAAGCTTTAACAATACTAAACCATTAAAAGACAAGGTAAAAATCTTTAACAATACTTTTAAACACAAGACAAAAGAGATTGGAAAGGGAGTTTGGGTACCTTGACAATTTTAGTTAATATCATTCTCATCCTTTTGGACAAAAACAACAAACTTAAGCAATCAACTATGGGCACCTCAAGTGTGTGTGGGATATCATGTGACACAAGAACAAACAAGTGAGTACAATAATTAACAAATAAAAGAGATGGATGTATCTAAACCCTTGTATTCAAATTCATGTATGAATGATGAATGGTTGATATGATGAATAAACATGGGGTTAGATAAACAACACTTATGAGAAATTAACAAGATAATGGTTAAAATAACAATTAAGTACAAATCAAGGATTAAATAAAAAAGTATGTACAAGGTAACAAACTTAATTAATCATGGATAAATAAAGATCAACATGTTTCTTTTTGGGCTAGGGTTTTGATCCTAGGGTTTTTGAATAAGGAATTTCAAATTAGGGTTTAATCATAAATACCTAAACCTAATTGGTTTTAATTGTTAAATACTAATTTTTTTAAGAGAAATGGTCTAAGGGTACATGAAGAAGTCAAAGACATCCTACTCTATCCCTAAACAAATATTTAAAACATTCACAAAGTTTTATTAAAGAAATAATCAAAACAAAAGATTTTTAGTTGATTTTCTTAACATAAAAGACATGTTTTTTTGAATTAACTTTTAAATAGAGAAATATTAAATATTTTTTGTGATTTTTTAACATGGTATGAAAATACACAAAATAAATAAATCAAACAAAAAAGAAGGAGTTAAAAAGATTAAATTTTCAAATTTTTATGGATTTTTGAAGTTTGTTAAAAAACTAAAGAAATAAGTGATAAAAAAACATGGGGTGTGGCCACAAGGGCTTGAACTCACGCCCTCTCACACAAAACCATTGCCAACTGAGCTACGCGCGCGTGGTGACTAGAAACAGATCCCAGTTGATTTTAACACTTAACAAGTTATAAAACCTAAAAATAAAAAATAGCAAAAAGGCCTGGGGCAAGGGGGATCCGAACCCCAGACCCTATGGACACGCACACACACAAGCCTTGCCAATTGAAATAAACGATGTATTCGTTTATCAAACGCATGCCATTCAATATAATATAAAGTGCGCGCTAAAAATTCAAATTTCAAACACACAACAACTTCATCTTCTTCGTTGAAACACAACAACAACAACCATGGCTGGGCATTTGAATTTTCTCAAATCTTCATCAATTTTAACAAAGTAAAATACCAGAATGATCAGCATAACACCACGAATTCAAACATGTAATTAAAACACATTGATTCAAACTACAACACACAAATTTCTGGAAAAACTTATGAACCCTAGAAATTGATTTTTAAAATTAAACTCTTAATGTAAACAGTCAATCAATGGGACCTTAGGGCTATCAATCAGTATGTAAAAATGGGCATTTTGGTATCAAGAAATGCATGAAATGAGCTCCATTCAAGGAACTCATAGTTGAGTTACATACCTCTGAAAATGAGGTCGAGCAGAGAGCTTGAGAGGACATGGGATTGATTTAAGACCTTGGTTAGCTTCAGTGATCCACCAGGAAGCTATTGCAATGCTCAAAATGATCTACAAATGCCTGCAACTTCAAACACGATTTCACCTACACAAAGAAAAAGTTATGGCTGGAACTTGTAGTTCCAAGTGTTACAGATCCAAAACAAGTGTTTGGATAGTTTCTAAATGATTCTTAGAAGGTATCCAACATAAAAGGCCAGAAAGTGCACGAGCCAAATTGGTTTTGACAAGTTTGGTTCAAAGAGGTATTTTAATGGAGTTTTGAAAGGTGATTTTCTATTTGGGGCATTTGGTAAGTGTTTGAAGGTTGTGGATAGCTTCTATATGATTAATAGAAACTACTGGAAAGGCTAATTTGGTTTGAAAGTGTTTGGTTTGAATTTTGGTAAGTTATGAGCTTTAAAGAAGCTTTAATGGAGGTAAAAATGTGATTTTCGGTTAGAGGACCTTTGAGCAGACGAGGGGGGTATGGACAACTTCTAAATGATGTTTATAAGTTGTCAAAACCTTTGGTTGACACCCAGAACTTGTGAAACTCAAAATGACCTATAAAATGCAAAGATAGAAAAATGAGAATTTCAAGTGAGGTAGTGACTTGGAGAATTCTTGTGTCTTTGATGCAATGGCCAAAGCCCTCTATTTATATGCAAGAATTAGGGTTTGTGGAGGGAAAAATCTCAGAAATTTGAGTTCACATGTGAAGGATGTACCATCTTGCTTCTTTGTGAAGTTATATGAAAATTGGAGTTCCAATGGAAAAGTACCTCTTCAAGCATGCTTGTGTGACTTTGTTCTGAACATTAGGAGCTTGCTTGTGGTGTTTGTAATGCTTTTGGTGCAGAAAAAACATTATAGTGGCTCAAGGAGAATGGACTTTGTGTTTAAAGTAGCTTTACAAGAATGGAAATCATGGCTTTATGCTTAAAATGGAATGAAACTTTGGACAATGCTTAAAACACATGGATCATAGCTCAAAAGCAAGTGAAATCTTTTGAGTTTGGCCTCTTAAACAAGTTAGAGCGGCTGTCCTTTGAATATTCTTTCATATTTGAAACAAATCTCAACTTGGTTCTTCATGTTCTTCACCATTTTCAAGTGTTCATGGCGCCCTCTTCACAAAATCAAATCTCATTGATCAAGACATGGATTTTCATGCTAGTGGTCTCTTTGGAAAGCCCTTGCTACATACTTCAAGTCACTTGTTGAAAGTTTCCTCAAACTCTTTTTGGATCATGGAGAAAAAAGGCCATAAAGTTAAGAAAAACTAGGTGAAAATACAGAGAAATTTTCTGTTTTTTTAACATAAACCTTCTTAATCCAAAATCTCTCAAAATAATCATTTTTAGCCAAAAGTTGCATTGTGATAAGTTGTTTATTTTGTCAAGATTTACAACTTTCATGTCTGGAGATTTTTGAGTTTGTAGGCAAAATTTGGAGTTCCCAAAATTAGGTCAAAATTCACTTAAAACCCTAATTTTGACTTTTGTTGACTTTTTGATTCTTGATGAATTATTTGTATTTTCTTTGAACAAATGTCTTCAATAATCATATGATGATGATTTGGATCCTTAAAAATCCATAGTTGACCATTCTTCTCAAAAGTCAAAGGTTGACTTGCATTGTTGACTTTTTCTAGATGAACTGCAATTTTGTGATTTCCATATGATTCAAGGTCTCCTCTTCAAATGAATGATGGGAATGGATTATAATGTTGATTTGGATGTCCTTGAATCATAGTTTGAGTCTTGGAACCATGTCCTGATTAAAAGTCAACCCTTCAGTGGAATTAGGTCAAAAGCCCTAATTGGAGCTTCTGATGAACTTGAAGGTGATTGAACTTGCATTGAACCATCCTTGGAATTTGATATTGATTATAGAATACTTTGAATCATATAAGGATGTTGAATTCCTGTGTGGGCCTCATAACCCTAATTTGCCCAGCCTCTTCCTAATCAGCCTCCTGTCTTGGGGCACAAGCAACAAACAACAATTTTTTTTGTATTTTTGTTAGCAAATGATAAATGCATGATGATTATGATGATAATGATGATCCTAATATTTAAGATATGGTGGGATATCAGTGATCAAAAATACAACACTATGTAACATTATCTTATATTCTTTTTGAACTTTAGAGGCTGACATCATGAGTTGGAAGAAAGAAAATAATTTTTGGGTCTTTAGAACTTTAAGTCTTCAGAGTCTTAAGAACTGCATCCTCAACACTTGGTCTTTAGTATCATTTGTCTTTAGAAACATAAATATTTAGAGCTTCTAGTATTCAAAGTCTTCAGAACTATGTCTTCAGCATCCTTCCAAAGCGTTTTGCTACTGTTCAACAGAACTTGTGTAGCGCAGAAGCTGAACTTGGTATCTTCTAATGTGTTCGCCACGCCTTTCATCAGATTTAAAACTGTTTTTTAAAATATCAAAGCAACACACATTAGAGTAGCAAAATTGTTCATACAAACATACTCATTGTTATCATCAAAACTCAGAGATATAATGTATAACCAAATCTTTTTCTAACAAACATCACCACAACACAAGGCCACATCACACATTGATTCCATCTACGAATCGAACACGTGACCTCATTAATTATTAAAATCAAGTAAAATAAGTAACAAGTCATCAATCAACATTAAACAACATTCAACGGTGGTAATTTGCATCTAATAGTACAAAATATTTTCTAAAACAAAACTTTATCAAAAAATTGCGTCGAAAATAAACACTTGATGTTGTCAGCCTCGTCATGCAACCATTTATCTTTCCAGATGAGCTCACAAGACTAGAACCCCTCCCCCTTCTGCACAACTCACCAGGCGAGCCTCTCATCTTGCAAGGCGAGAACGCCTAAACCTACAAAAGTTAGAACGCGAATTCCACCATTGGAGTTCCCCTAAAGCTCTGATTTCTATCCCAATTCACCCAAATCGCAAATGAAACAACAAGTATAATTCATACTGATATTAGTACATAAAATACTCATGGATTAAACATTTGATTCATCAAATTAACACTAACTCATAAACATATTCATCATACTCAAGAACAATTAAAATGAAAAACAATATTCATATTTTCACCCATCAATCATACACAAATTTTCAAAATAATATAGGGCATGAAATTCATGTTATTCATAGCAATTAAGATAGTTTTCACATGGTTTAATTCAAAGCATATTGAACTCAACAATGGAGAAACAATACAACAAAACCCATAGGAGGGTGAGGATCCCTCTCTATTTTTCATGCAATTTACACTCATATAAGAACAGTTCTCCCCCTTAGTTTAATTTCTAGAAATCTCTAAGCGTTGGCTATGGCTTCTTCCTTTCTTCCAACCATTGTTTTGGCTTTTATCACAATATGTTCTTTCTCCTAATTTCCTCCAACTTCACGTACTGACAACTTAAAAACTCCACTGTTGCCTTTTTATTAAAAAGAACCTAATTTAATCTTTTAATAATTACACCTTGACCAATAGTTTTTATTTTCCATCCAATTCCACCAAAAACCCCATTCTCTATTTATTTTAATTAATTAAAATCAACAAAAATTCTAATTAAATTTCTACTACTCTCTATCACTCCCATAATTACCCACAATGACCAAATAATCACATATCACATATTATCACTAAAATTAATAATTAAAAGTATATTAAATCAATCAATTAATTAAATAAAAACAATAGAAATTCAATTAAATAAATTAAACGAATTCGGACTATTACTACTCTCCCCTACTTAAGGAATTTTTGTCATCGAAAATTACTTGAAGGAAACAACTCTAGATACAAATCTTCATCCGACTCCCTAGCTCCCATGCCACGCTTCCACCAGCATGTCCTACTCACACCACCTTCACCAAATCAATCTCTTTACCTCTCAAGTGTTTCACTTCTCGACCCTCTACCCCCTCTAGGGTAATGCCTCAACAGTCAAATTCTCCCGAACCTGCACATCATCCATTTGAATCACATGAGACAGATCAGGAATATACTTTCGAAGCTGAGACACATGAAAGACATCATGAAGATTCGAAAGAAACTATGGTAAGGCATTTTGATAGGAAACTTCTCCGACTCGCTGGAGAATTTGATAAGGGCAATTGAAATGAGGAGTAAGCTTATGTGACTTCAACGCTCGACCAACACCGGTTACCAAAGTGACTCTCAAGAAAACATGATTACCTTCTTGAAACTCAAGAGAATTTCTCCGCTTATCATGATAACTCCTCTGTCTGTTGTGCAATGCTTTCATCTTCTCTTGAATTATGTTGACCTTCTCAGTAGTCTGCTGAACAATCTCTGGTCCAAGCAGCACACCATCGTCAGACTCATACCAACAGAAGGGCTTCTGACACCTCCTACCATACAAATACTAGAATGGAAACTGTTATTATAATTAAACTCAATCAGTGAAAAATAACTGTCCCAAGCACCTCCTTGTTTCAGGACACAAGTTCTCAACAAATCTTCCAACGATTGAATCTTCCTCTCCGTTTGACCATCCATCTACGAATGGTAGGCTTAACTCAACCTCAACTTGATTCGCAAGGCTACATAAAAGCTCTTTAAAACCTCGATGGTAACCTCAGATCTCTATCTAAAACAATACTCGAAGAAATACCATTCAAATTGACAATATTTTCAATATAAATTTCAGCTAGCTTCTACAAAGCATAACTGATCATTCTCAGAATAAAATGATCCTACTTAGTCAATCTATCCACAATAACCCAAACCGAATCACATCCTCTAGCTGTTTTTGAAAAAATTGTCACAAAATCCTTAAAGATACTATCCCACTTTCACTCAGGAATACTCGACAGTTGCATCATCTCAGATGACTTCTGATGCTCAATCTTCAACTTCTGACAAGTCAAATAAGCATAAACAAATTTCGCAACATCATTCTTCATACCTGGCCACCAAAACATCCTCTTAATATCATGATACATTTTGGTAGCTCTTGGATGAATACTCAAGCTACTCCCTTACCTTCCTCAAGAATTCCCCTCTTAAGCTCCGGCGAATCTCTGATAACTTTGAAGTTCGCTTCTTAACCTTGATTAATCAATACCAAGCAATCAATTAATCTTAAATCCAATTTCACACCTTCTTTGGTTTCTTCAAGAATGCTACTTGTCAAATTCAACATACCCAACTTCACACTTTTCAGCATCATCTCACAAACCAAGATAAGATCTCTGAACTGCTCAATCAGATCCTATTCTCTAACCATAAATTCTAATATATGTAAATACCTCATGCTCAGTGCATCTTCTACTACATCAACTTTTCTCGGATGGTAACTCAACTCGAAGTCGTAATCTTTCAAAAACTTTAGCCACATTCTATGCATCATATTCAACTCTTTATGATGAAATAGATATCTCAGACTCTTATGATCAGTGAACACCTAAAACCTTGAACCATACATAAAATGCGTCAACACGTTAAGCACAGATACAACATTTGATAACTCTAAATCTTGGGTAGGATAATTCCTCTCATGAACTTTTAATTGTCTTGAAGTATAAGCCACAACCTACCATTCAGCATTAGCAGGCCACCTAAGCCTATCTTAGATGCATCACAATACACAAATAAAGATTCCTTCGCATCTAGAAAAATCAAAACTGGCGCCGAAGTCAACTTCTTCTTCATCTCTTGGAAACGTTGTTTACAATGAACACTCCACCCAAAAGTATGACCCTTTTGAGTCAACTAAGTCAAAGGCAACACCAACTTCTAAAATCCTTCGATAAACCTTCTATAATAATTAGTTAAATCCAGAAGACTTATGATCTTAGTAACTGACTTAGGAGTTTCCCATTGCAACATCGTGTCTACCTTAGATTGATTAACTGCTATCCCACCATTCGATATCACATGACAGAGGAGACTCACTTCCTTCAGAAAAAATTTAAACTTGGATAACTTAGCATATAACTTCTTATTTCTCAAAGTACTCAACACGACTCTCAAATGTTTTGCATGCTTTTTGTCTGTCTTCGAATACACACGAATTTCATCAATGAACTCCACAACAAATTTATCCAAGTAAGGATAGAAGATCATTTTCATGTAATCCATAAACATACTTTCAGCATTAGATACACCAAACGACATCACTGAGTACTCATAGTGATTGTATCGAGTTCTAAACATAGTCTTCGGTATATCTTGTGGCTTCACTCGAATATAATGATAACCTGATCTCAAGTCAATCTTGCCGAATACACAATCTTTAACCAATTATCCATAAGATAATCAATTCTCATAAGAGGATACTTGTTCTTAATAGTAACCTTATTCAGTTGTTGATAATCAACACACAAACTCATGCTACCATCTTTCTTCTTAACCAACACCACTGGCGCTCCCCACGGTGAAACACTAGGTCTGGGGAATTTCTTTTCTAACAGATCTTCTAACTGTTTCTGCAGATCGCTCAACTCTGAAGCATACATTCAGGGATGGGAATTTGGCCCTGACCCAATTGGTACTCGAAAAAATGCCCACGACGGGTAGGATAATAACCTGCAAAATGGGTATGGGTACGGACACAAGTAATTACCCAGTAAAATAAGAGGGTATGTGTGCGTGTACAAGTATTTTACTATTCACCACACCCAATACCCTTACTACATATTTATATAACGTCATTTATATTATTATTGTTTAAAAATGCACGTTTATCAGTTTAAATAAAATACCACTATTAAACTATTACATATTGTAATAAAAGTGTTTATTTATCTCTTAACTCAAAAATAACATCCATAGTTTTTTAATATTGTTAAAAACATAAAATTATATGATATTTTATAATTAATCGATTTAATTTTATTACAAACGCGGATAAACGGGTACAAATATCGGTATTGAGGTATCCCTAGGGTATGGGTACGAGTATGAACGTTGGTGTCCACATGAGTATGGGCTCGGGTACTGACAGGCATGGCAACAAAATCCGTACCTGCGGGTCTCCACTGGAACCCGCCCCAAAGTTTACGGGGAAAATTCGCTTTGACTGGGTTTCGGTTTTTCCCGATTATAAAATATGGGGACAGGTCGGGTAAAAGGGGACACTAGTACCCACCCGATTTATTTTATTATGTACATTATTATTTATTTTGATAATTTAGAATATTAAATATGTGACCAATATTTTGATAATTTGATTTGTATTTATTATTTAAAATATTTGAAATGTATGTATGAATTTTTTTGAGATTTTTCTATTTTATTATTTATAATATAATTTGATTTTGAAAAAAATTAAATTTATTTTAAAAAATTGATTTTACTAAATGGATGGTGACGGGGCGGGGATATCTGAACCCAACCCGAACCTATTTGGGATTGGTTTGAGTTTTAATTCTCCATCCCCGTTTGGGTTTGGAGAGCGGAACAGACATTGTTTGGGGATACATGTTTGGGTTTGGGGAGGTAAAAACCGCCCCGACCCGCCCTGTTGCCATGCCTAGGTACTGAGATTTTGTCAAACCGCGGGTATGGGGACAAATATTATAGTACCCTACCCAAACTCTGGCCATTGCCATCCCTATAGACATTTTATACGGTTCCATCACCACAAGTATAGTATCAGGTACTAAATCTATGGTAAACTCAACTTCTCGCTCTAACGGCAAATCACTAATATCCTTAGGTAAAACATCAGAGAACTCACGCACAACATGCAACTCAACACTCACAGCCTCGTTATCCACTCTTAAGGAAGAAAACATCATGAGCATCTGATTGTTCTCCTTCAAGGACATCTCAACTTGACATGCGAACATGAATCTCGAATCAGTCATCTTTACGGGTTCGGGACACAATACAACCTCATCTAAAAATATGCACTCCTACAACAGACGACAGCTGAACCAACCCTCCATATCTGAAACATCTTAGAGCAGCAAAAGCTTCTCCCCCACTCATTTCAATCCTGCTCCTGCTGGCTAGCAGTTAGAAAAACAAACATGCACCAATAACGTTTCACACACATGTTGCATACCAAGAATAGACAAAATTACATAACCTGGTCGGATGGACCAACCAGGCTCTGATACCAACTATGTAACACCATAATTCCCCAATGCACATTTAATAAAATAATCAGAGTTTACTTTCACCATTAGGATATCACACATTCTCCGCATAAAACATTTTCATAACTCAGACACATCGCAACAAAAATTTATAAAACATTTTAAACCATACTTCATAGTCTCAAATAGGAATAACTTCAAATTGAATAAAATATTAGTTTCATAACAATTTAACAATAAGCAGAATTAAAGAAATAACGATCACACCCTCAGTGTTACACTATTAGAGTGACACCAAGTACTAAACATAACACAAAAAATGATAAACGATTAAGGCACACGCCATCTTCCACATAACAACATCTAAGGTTTCTCACTCTTTACCCGAGATTCTGCATCATATGTGTAAAGCCAACACAACAAGAAAATATGGGGTGATAATACGCTAAAAATATATTAGTGGTGCAAAATAATGCAAGGATAAATATCAACAATAATAATCATCAATATTCGATTATTCACACAACACAACAACAATCAATTTGCAACACAAGAATTTACGCAATGTGATTCAACTCCTCGACTATATATGCATGTGGCACCAAAGTTTTGGAAGCTCAAAAGTATGTTACTAAAATCATCCTATCACTGATCATATATCTAGATCATATGACATGCCACTAGTTCTATCTCTGAACCTGTCAACATCAACACCTAACTCATACATGATGCATGAATGACAATTAAACATCAAATAAGGTTCACCTCAACCTTCACCTTCATCGTTTGATAATGGTTCCAACTCTACACCAAATACACCAACATAAGATCGCCACAACACAAGGCCACATCACACGTCGATTCCATCTCCGAATCAAACACATGAACACATTAATTATTTAAATCTTGTAAGAATAATTAACTAGTCATCAATCAACATAAAACAAAATTCAATAATGGTAATTGGCATCTAATAATATCAAACATTCGCTAAAATATAATGCTATTGAAAAATTGCGTCGAAACAACAACTCGATGTTGTCAACCTCACCAGGCGAGCTCACCTAACCAGAAAACTCTTACCCTTCTACACAACTTCCTAGGTGAGCCTTTGATCTCGCTAGGCGAGAATGTCTGAACCTGCAAAAGTCAGAATATGAATTCCACCATTGGAGCTCCCC
Source organism: Vicia villosa (assembly GCF_029867415.1). Taxonomy (NCBI): domain Eukaryota; kingdom Viridiplantae; phylum Streptophyta; class Magnoliopsida; order Fabales; family Fabaceae; genus Vicia; species Vicia villosa. Next base: position 719,650 of record NW_026705179.1, read on the forward strand.
CAAAGCTCCAATTTTAACCCAAATTCACCCAAATCGTACAAGAAAGAACAAGTATAATTCATACTGAGATTAATACATAAAATACTCATGGATTAAACATTTAATTCATCAAATTAACACTGACTCATCAACATATTCATCATACTCAAGAACCTTTAATATAAACAATAACATTCAGATTTTCACCCATCAATCATGCACGAATTTTCAGAATAATATAGGACGTGAAATTTATGTTATCCATTATAATTGAGATAGTTTTCACATGGTTCCATTCAAAGTACATAGAAATCAACTATGGAAGAACAATATAGTAAAACCTAGAGGAGGAAGAGGACCCCTCTCTACCCTTCATGTAATTTACACCCGTATAAGAGTAGTTCTCCCCTTACCATAATTCCTATCAATATTTAGGTTTTGGTTGTGACTTATTCCTTTTTCCAACCCTTGTTTTGGCTTTTCTCACAATATACTCTTTCTCCTAATTTCCTCCAACTTCACGCACTGATAACTCAAAAGCTCAAGTAATCCCTTTTTTATTAAAAAGCCTAATTTAATCTTTTAGTAATTACACCTTGGCCCCTAACATACTTCTAATTATCACCAGTTCTCTTATTTCTTCATAGTTTATATTTTCCACCAAAAAAATAAAAATTCTAATTAAATTCTTACTACTCTCTATCACTCCCACAATGACCCACAATTTCTACATTGTCACATATCACATATTATCACAAAAATAATTAATTAAAAGAATATTAAATCCCTCAATTAGTTAAATAAAAACAATAAAAATTTAATTAAATAAATTAATCAAACGGGGTGTTACAGGTATCCACCCACATGATTAAGGCCCCATGATCATAACTCTAAAGTGCGACGATTAGGAGATTCATAGTTCAAACCCACTAATAAATTTGACGTGTGAGGATAAAGTACAATAAAAATTAAAATTATGGACCTAAAGCAACATAATAATCCAGTAAAAATGGAAGTGAACCCATAACAAGATTGAAAAATATAATATACAAGAAACACAATGTTTATGTAGTTCAATCAAGCAATCTACTTTGGAGTAGCGAGCAGTTCTCTGATTCACTATACTGCTAAAAGTTGTTATAAAAAATTAATAATGAGTGACAAGAAAATAGTGACGCAAGTTCCAAAAACACGAACCTTATCTTTTACCGAAGTGTTTCTCAAGCTCTCGAACTATCTATATATGAATCATACAAGTTCAACGTGTTTAAAAGTGTTTATCAATCCCTTAAGATACCTCCAAAGGTTTTCAAAATTTCAAGAACTCAAGGAATTTCAACACTTGCCTCTCAAATTTAATCTAGGATTATCACCTCTCCGCTCTACTTTTTAAACTACATTTTGAAGGTTGTTTTGGAAAGAGATATAGAGATACATATTTATAACGGTTAAAGTTCTACGGATCTTAAACAAACCCAAAACTCATTCTATTAGTTTTAAAATAAAATAAATTATAAATATTTTATAATATCTTTTATTTATTTAGAGTATCTTAAATTATCTCTAAATATCTTAGGGCATCTCAAAATATCTTAAAGTATTTTAGAGTATCTCTAAATTAATATAGAAGATATTTAACATTCTAAATAAACTAAGATATTTACAATCGAATTGACCAAACTCAATATTTAAAAAATGTCCAAATTAGACCTATCGACCATTGGATTTGCCTCCTCGGCTTTGACATCTGTTGTAATTAATTCAATTAACATTACAATTTATGTTCTAAAATGACAAAGTAGTAAAAGTGAGTAAATGCTAATAAATGCATGTAATAAAGTCCCACATTGGAAGATTCACTCACTTTGAAAGCCTTTATAAAGAGTTAATATCATTAACTCAACAAAAAGACAAAAGAGGATAAAGGGCCACATTGACAAATGTGGTGGTCCCAAGCATTATGCCACTTGTCCCAATCCTACAACCACTCGCCGTTGTCGCCACCGGCGGCACCGGCTTCGACTCCAGGTCCGGAGGCGTGGGCGTAGAGGCGCTAGTGGCAGCTTGTAGACGACACTTGAGCATTTAGGCACGTCGCATCGGAGCGATCGGGCTATTCGCGACATTAATGAGGCGGGCGACAGCCGGCCTTCGGCCGGTTGTTACATTTTTTCTAGTTATTCCTGCATCAAACTCTAAGACATTCGAGAGTGCTTGAAATACTATAATGAAAGTGATTCCATTCACGATTCCAGCCTCGGTCCATTCGATTGAAACTGATATTTTCTAACAATCTTATAGTATCTCAAACCATGGCCACTGACGCTTCTGTTTCAAGCATCAAACTGATGAAGCAGGACCTTGTGAAACTAGATCGTTTTGATGGAACAAACTTTACCCGTTGGCAAGACAAAATGACTTTAATTCTGACTACTCTGAAAATTAAATATGTCTTGGATCCTGATTTGGAGGAAATTCCAGAACCAACTGCGGATGACACCGATGAAATTAAAAAGGAGAGAAAGAAACGTAAGGAAGAAGAATTGTTATGCTGTGGACATATTCTGGACACATTATCCGATCGTCTCTATGATCTCTACACTAATACTGCATCTCTAATGGAAATCTGGAAAGCGCTTGAATTCAAATTTAAGGCCGAAGAAGAAGGTACAAAGAAGTTCTTAATATCTAAATACTTTGATATTAAAATGTTGGATTCCAAGCCTATTCTTGCACAAGTACACGAGTTACAGGTTCTCGTGAACAAAATAAAAGCTGTGAAAATTGATGTCCCTGAAGCTTTCCAAGTCGGTGCAATTATAGCAAAATAGCCACCTTCATGGAAAGGATACATAAAGAAATTGCTGCATAGTTTTGAGGATTTCTCGTTGGAGAAACTTCAAAAACTCCTTCGAATTGAGGAAGAAACGAAGGATCGTGAAAAGACCGAGTCCGCTGGATTTGCAAAGGCAAATACTATTGCTGCAACGGGAAAGAAAAAATATGATGGCACAAAAAACCATCTTGGTCCAAAGAAAGAATATAACAGATTCAAAAACTCTGGCGGATAAAAAGGCACTAAAAATGGATGTTACGCATGTGGCAAACCCGAACATTATGCTCGAGATTGCAGGCACAACAAGCCCAAAATTGAGGTTAATGCTGTTCATGTTAATGATGACATAATCGTTACTGTAAGCGAAATTATGTCCCCAAAGGAAAAGTCCAAGGATGGTCGTATGACACATGTGCAACTGTACATGTATCTTATGATAAAGCGGCATTCAAAACCTATACCGAAGTCAATGATGGACAGGAGGTGCAAATGGGCAATGAAGTGCGATCAAGAGTCGTTGGAATAGGATCCGTCGAACTCAACTTCACCTATGGAAAGAAAGTCACTCTTGTCTATTTTCTTCATGTTCCCGACATGAATAGAAACCTTGTTAGTGGGGACTTGTTGGGAAAACCGAGAATTAAATATGTATATGAATTGGGCAAGTTAATGTTGACCCGTAATGGTATATTTATAGGAAAAGGATATTCCGCTGAAGGAATGATCAAACTTTGTACTACCGACAATATTATTAATGAAATTTCTAATTTTGCTTATATGCTTGAATCTATTTCATTATGGCACTCTAGATTAGCACATATTGGTATTAGTACTATGAATAGACTAAGTAAATCTGGATTGATATCATGTAAAATTCATGATTTCGGAAAATGAAAAATATGTGTTAAATCAAAAATGGTAAAGAAACCTTTCAAAAGTGTTGAAAGAAAAACAAATGTTCTTGACCTTGTGCACTCTAATTTGTGTGAATTCAATGGAATGTTAACCCGAGGGGGAAACCGTGATTTTATAACGTTTATCGATGATTGTTCTAGGTTCACACATGTATACCTCTTAAGGCATAAAGATGATTATTTTAATGCCTTTAAAACATATAAAGCGGAAGTGGAAAATCAATTAAGTACTACCATAAAAGTACTTAGAAGTGATAGAGGCGGTGATTATTTTTCAGCAGAATTTGATGCATATTGCGAAGAATATGGCATAATACACGAATGTTCCGTGCCTCGCACACCACAAAAAAATGGCATGGCCGAAAGAAAAAATAGAACATATCAAGAAATGATTAATGCTATGTTAATGCATTCAGAATTGCCATTTAATTTGTGGGGTGAAGCATTGTTATCCGCATGTCACATAATGAATAGGATTCCATTAAAAACAACTGGAATTTCTCCATATGAAAAATGGAAAGGAAGATCACCAAATATTGATTATTTTAGAGTGTGGGTGTGTGTAGCATATAACAAAAATATGGATCCCAAAAGAACAAAATTAGGTCCTCGAGGGATCAGATGTGCTTTCATAGGATATGCACCAAATAGCAAGCCATATAGACTTTTAAATTTAGAGTCTAATGTAATTGTCGAATCTAGAGATGTGGAATTCTTAGAATATCTTATCACAAGGAATAAGGAACAAGAGAATCCCATGATCAAAGAGTCTTGTGACAATGATTTGACGCGGATTGTTGAAACACAACCTGAACCAAGAAGAAGCAAAGGGGCATGTAAAAATAAGGGTCTAGGACCGGACGAAATCGATTCTCAACTTATTTCCGTTTATCTAGTTGAAGGAAATAACAAGACTGATGTTCATAAAATTCCTATTATTCTTCAAATTGAAGATGATCCTAAAACATATAAAGAAACAGTGACTTCTAGGGACGCTTCTTTTTGGAAGGACGCTATCTAAGATGAAATGGATTCAATTATGTCAAACCATACTTGGGAACTAGTTGATCTTCCGAAGGGATCAAGACCCATTGGATGCAAATGGGTGTTTAGAAAAAAGTATCACAACAACGGTACATTAAACACCTACAAGGCTAGACTAGTAGCAAAAGGATTTAGACAAAAGGAAGGTATTGATTATTTTGATACATATGCACCATTAGCAAAAACTACAACGATTAGAATATTATTTGCACTAGCTTCCTTGAACAACCTTATTGTACATCAAATGGACGTTAAAACAGCATTCCTAAATGGCGATCTCGATGAGGAAATCTATATGGAGCAACCAGAAGGCTACATACTTCATGGAAATTAACAAAAGGTATGCAAACTTATCAAATCTTTATACGGTTTAAAACATGCACCAAAACAATGGCATAAAAAATTTGACACTGCTATACTTTCAAATTGGTTCATTCCAAACTCTTGCGACAAATGCTTGTACACAAAGGTGTGTGGAAATGCTATATTATTTCTATGTCTATATGTTGATGACATGTTGATTATTAGCAATGAAATGAATGGAATCTTAGAAACAAAAGGATTTCTAACTTCAACATTCTAGATGAAAGATCTTGGTTTAGTTGACACTATATTAGGGATCAAAGTAAAACGAAATAGTGGGGGTTATGAACTTAATCAAACACATTATATTGAAAAAATGTTGGAAAAGTTCAAACACCTTAACTTTAAGGAAGTAAACACTCCATTCGATCCTAGTGTCTAGCTTGAAAAGAACAATGGTAGATCTATGGCACAATTGGAATATGTGTCGCAACCGCGAAAATTAACAGAGTCGCCACTAACATATTTATCTTGAAAAGGAAGGGAATGCCAGCAAACCACAAAACAAAACAACGGTCTCACGACTAGAGAAAAAGGGTAAGGGAGTCGGTTACGCGAGGGGAAGGTGTTAGCACCCCACGCGCCCATCGTACTCGATGGTATCCATGCTTGTGTCTAAAACTATGGGTGTGTAACAAATCTACGCTAATTTGGACTAAAATAAATGCATAATGTAGGGAAAATAAAGGATTGTGCTCGCCTGGGCCCTACCCCGCTGCCAACGTATCTGTTTTGCAGAATCAGAGCTACCGTAGCTCGGCTAACTAGTTTTTGTTTGTTTTGTGTTTTTTAGGTGAACAAGTTACATTCACACTCCGCTGCTTGACCTTTGGAGAATTATGCTTGGGAATGGAGCAGAAATAACAAGCTCTTAAGAAAAGAAAATCAAAGAGTGTGGTTCGTGTTTTAAAGAATGCATGAGGAAGACCTAAGCTAAGGGGGAAAGCTTGCTACCTAATGTTATCATACAAAGGGTACAAGTCTAAACTAAACTAGCAACCTACGGGGAAGAAGGGAAAGCAAACAAGAATATCACACAAACGAGCTCCGCTCGTAAAGCAAACAAAACCAACGGCACTGGCCGAGTGGTGGAAAAGCGGTCCCGCTGTCATACCCCAAAATTTGCCCATACTATTTTTCTTATTCAAATTCAAAGTCAAGACGCCTCATATGGTTTATGATATTTCATACTATCTCCATGACAAAACTCAAGCTCTAATTCAAAAGATTGGTCACTCAATTGCTCAGAAAGTCAACAGTCGACTGGTTTGACCTAAAAGTCAACTGTGGTCAAAGTACAGTCAAAACTCCTGATTTTTTGTCAACATCCTTATATTATTCACCATTTGATCAAGAACTGATCATGGTTCATCAAGGAAAGATCAGAAATCGACAGTTCCAAAAGTTTCTAAATTAGGGTTTTCATCGGAGAAAGTCAACTGAACTTTGACCAGCCATAACTTCCACATGGAACATCAGAAATTTCCCATCCAAAGCCCATTTTTAAGGAAATTAAGTTCTCTACAACTTTGTTTCTCACATGCCAATTCTAAAAATGCTTCATTTGAGAGATATGACTTAAAACATTATAGGTCCTTTTTGAAAGTCGACCAAAAGCAGTTTTTTGTCAAAGCCCATATCATCAAGATAAACTCTTCAAATGGAAAAACGCTTCCAAAGTGGTTTGTAGAGGACATCTAGAGGTTTCCAAAAAGTCCTAGAACTCCTCCATACCTCAAAAATTGAGGGAGATATGCCTTGTCAAAGTTGGTCAATTTTGAAGGAAAAAGTGTTAACTAAAAGGCCTCAAAATGGATTTTCGCGTAAAAGAGCCCAATCTTTTTTGGCCCAATATTGTTCCTCAAGTCATCCAAGGCCTCAAATTTAATTGTCACAAATTTATAGGTTTTATTTGATTTATTATGATTTTTTTTAGTCATTTAAAAGTGATTAAATTCAATAAATCAAGCAAAGAAATCAAAGATTTGATTTGGCATGGCATTCCAATTATATTCAATCACCAAATTAGACATGATGTGTGATTAAATTCGTACTAATGATGATTGTAAGGATTGAATCAAATTTGGACCAAAAGTGGAAAGTTTCAAAATTTGATTTTTTTCCAAATTACAAAAGATTGATTCAATAGGATTTTGTTCAAAGAAATTGACCTAATAGGTTCCACATAAGTAGGCAAAAGTGGCTGAGACGTGAGAGATTTTTTGGACATGGATTGCACCTCCATCGAACACGTAAAAAGCTCAAAAAATCCAAGAGAAAGTTCAAATCGGTTTTGGACTTAGAGGCATATTCAAGAGGATTTGAAGACTCTAATCCGTCCCTTGGTGTTCCCAGAAGCTACACTGATACTTTCCAAGTGCAGGAGACCTCCAAGAGTCACGATATACATCACGGTTTGCCCATATATTTTTGTTTTCGATTTCAATTTTTTACCCATCATAAATGAAATTGAATTGCATAATATTGTTTGTGGTGATATTTGCAAGCTATTGGTACCATTTAATTGAAGTGTAGGCATGTATACGAAGATCCGCCATTGCTAGGTTTCTAAAGCTTCAATTTGGGAATTCTGGAATTAGGAAGAATTAGCCAAAACTAAGGAGCCCATTGGATTCAATGGAGAATTTGCAATCGATCCATGATCTTAATGTAGATTTATCATTCGATTTGAGGTGTTTTCGATCTCGCAGGTATTAGCTATGGCCGTTGTCGAAGCTAAATGGGGGTTGTTTCTGTAGCCAAAACTTCAGTCCCCCAACGAGGACGATGATGGGTCAGCGCGCGCCCTTTCAGAATTTTAAATAATTTTTTTGTTTCATTTATAACAAATGCGTTTTCAGTAATTGACAACATGAAGCGCGCAGCTCAGCGGAAGGCTTTGGTCTCACTTTCTTCAATAACCTGGGTTCGATCCCCAGGGAAAACACATTTTATTTTAACACTTGCAACTTTGCGGATCCAGTGCTACTCATCTATGCCTGATCCTAATGCACCCTCAACCTCTAACCAGTGGATCGCGTCCAACAAGATCAAACGCCTCAGGGAACTGCACCTCTAGCATGTGTAACGCCCGTAAATGTGTTTTTCTGTTTAGTTGTGATGTGTGTTGTATTTTCCTAAATTTGACCGTTTTTGAGTCGTGTCAGTCGGTAATAGTTCGGTATAGTAGATTATTATTTAATCGATGATTTTTACGTTTTCGGTAGTAAAAATATTTATGATGCATTGTTTTGCGTTTTGGGGTTTTTCGGAGGAATTAAGTTTAGACCGTAAAGTAGATATTTTAGTTAGATATTTTATGAGTGAATAGGAAGTAGGGGGGAGATAGAAGTGAGGTAGAAAAGAGATAAAAGAGAGAAAACCAGTAAAAAGAAGAAAAGAGAGAAATAGAGAGAAAAGTGAGAAGAGAAAGAAGAGAAAAACAAGAGAAGAAGAAGAAGAAGAGATTTTGTGAGAAGATCAAACCAAGCTAGAACCAAGAATCTAACCAAGGTAACGGGGTGAATCTAATTTATCTTGAATGTATGGTTCCTATAGTTTTGTTGTGTTTTTGTTCTTGTTCTTGTTCCTCCTATGCTTGACCAACAATGGTAGATTATGAGTTTTGTGAGCTTTGAAGTTATGAACATGATTTTGTGGTGTGTATGTGTAGTATGATGATAGATATCTTCATTGACCATGTTTGTTTTTCCATTTCTCCATGTTTTCTTGCATTAGAAGGAAAAACTAGGTTATGAGAAGTTTAATGATGTCAACCATGCAAAGTTGGTTGTTTAGGTTGCATGATCACACTTTTATGTTGTGTTTGTGATTTGTGGATGTTTAGAATGATGTATATGTGTTAGAGTAAGGTTTATAAGAGTCTGGGTGTTGGAAATGGTGATTTTTAGGTTTCTACGAAGCTTAGGTCGACCTACATAGAGGTTTGCGTCGACCTGTGCAGCCTAAAAGGCAAAAATCTGGGTTTTCTGATGAATGCTTTGACCTATTGGGTCAGCGTGCGCATACCCGAGGGTGGCAGGAGTTTAATGCGTTGACCTATGATTTCCATGCGTCGACCTACTGCTTTTTCCAATTTTTGACAGATTTTGTAACGATCATAACTTTTGATCCGTAACTCCGTTTTTGACGCCGTTTGAAGCGTTATGAAGCTTATTGAGTATTCTTTATGATAAAGAGGAGTGTGTTGATGGTTGAATGATTTTTCATAAATGTGTTTTGTGAAATGATATTTGCTAATCAAGTATGTTTTGACGGTATATGTGTGCTGTGTGAATATGAACGCCTGAGTGGCAATTTTGGTGATGTATCCGTGTGGATTAATATAACCGGTGTGATGTGGATATGTGACCGAGTTATATTATTGTTGTTGTTATGTAATCGAGTCGTTTGTATGCACAGCATGACATTTCATTACGTTAATGGCGGAATGCTATTAACAGGTGGCCTGAATTAGAAATTATTACCAGTGGAAGCTTAATGCTCGGTAAAAAGGTGTATTTTCCCGAGTGGCAAGAGGTCATCAGTGGGGGCTAAATGCTCAATGACGGTTAGTCGTAGCATATGAAGGATAGAAAAACACTTAGAAAGGGGGGGTTTGAATAAGTGTAGTCTAAAAACTTGAATGATAAAAATAATTTGCACAGTTATTTTTATCCTGGTTCGTTGTTAACTAAACTACTTCAGTCCACCCCCACGGAGTGATTTACCTCACCTGAGGATTTAATCCACTAATCGCAACAGATTACAATGGTTTTCCACTTAGCCCACGACTAAGTCTTCTAGAGTATCCTGATCACAACCTGATCACTCTAGGAACAAATGCTTAGACACAAGCTAAGGCTTTCTTAGAGTATCCTGACCACCACGTGATCACTCTAATTACAACTGCTTAGGCACAAGCTAAGACTTCCTAGAGTATCCTGATCAACACTTGATCACTCTAGTTACTTACAAATTAATGTAATCAATTCTAAGAGTATTACAAATGCTTCTGAAAAGCTATAATCACAACAATGATATTTCTCTTAACGTTTAAGCTTAATTTCACTAATATATTACAACAGCAATGTAGTGAGCTTTGATGAAGATGAAGTTTGAGAGCTTTGATTTGAACAGCGTTTTTGCAAGTTAATATTCACAGAAATCGTCAACCTTGCTTCTCATCAGAACTTCATATTTATAGGCACTTGAGAAGATGACCGTTGGGGGCATTTAATGCTTTGCGTATTCCGTACAGCATTGCATTTAATGTTTCACGCTTTTGTCAACTACCTCGAGCCTTGTTCACGCTGTGTCTACTGACGTTGCCTTTAATAGCTTCCAACGTTCCTTTTGTCAGTCAGCGTAGCCTGCCACCTGTACTTTCTTCTGATATGATGTTTGTGTATACAACGTTTGAATATCATCAGAGTCAAACAGCTTGGTGCATAGCATCTTCTTGTCTTCTGACCTTGAAGTGCTTCTGAGCGTGATACCATGAGAACTTCAGTGCTTCTGCTTCTGAACTCAAGTTCTTCTGATGCTTCCATAGACCCATGTTCTGATTCTGCCTTGACCATCTTCTGATGTCTTGCCAGACCATGTTCTGATGTTGCATGCTGAACCTTCTAAGTCAAAGCTTCTGAGCGCTGATTTGTGCATACTCTTTATATATTTCCTGAAAGGGAAATTGCAGTGTATTAGAGTACCACATTATCTCACACAAAATTCATATCCTTGTTATCATCAAAACTAAGAATATTGATCAGAACAAATCTTGTTCTAACAATCTGCCCCTTTTTGATGATGACAAAAACATATATAAATGATATGAATTTGCGATCAAAAAGAGCAGACGGCTAAAGACAATTTACACAGCTATAGCATAAGCATGTGAATATGTCTCCCCCTGAGATTAACACTCTCCCCCTGAGATGAATAATCTCCCCCTGAAATTAATACTAGAAGAATTTTATAAATAAAAGACTTCCATGAGTATTTCAGTAGAGACGTTCACAGTGCTTGATCTTCAGAACATTCATGACTTCTGATTTCTGCTTCCATAGGACAGCTTTAGAACTTTGAATTTCTTTAGATCCTTAGAACATTCACAGCTTCTGATTCTTGCTTCCATCGGACAGCTTCAGAACTTGAATTTCTTTGATCTTCAGAACATTCACAGCTTCTGATTCTTGCTTCCATTGGGACAACTTCAGAGCTTGAATTTCTTCTTACATCACTTCATGCTAGATTGTATCAGAACATTGTTGAATGTACCAGAGCATTATCAGAGCATCTTTACATCCTGAAATGTTACAGAACAAAACTAAACGACAAAAGTGAGCATGAATGAGTCAGAACATAGAATATGTTTCAGAACACATAAAATGTATCAGAGCCATATAAAATGTATCAGAACATATAAAATGTATCAGAGCAGATAGACATAATGTTTCAGAGCATATTCTATCATCATAATATCTGAACATTCTTCCTTCTTGCTTCTGATCCTGAAGCTTCATAGCACTCAGCTTGCTTCAAGAATCCAAGAGATTGATTCTCTATAGAATTGCTTTTCCTCATCTTGTTGCTTCTGATGTTGATCTTTTAAATAGAATCTTCAATTCCTGCAACAACACAACTTAAAGCATAGAACTTTGCAAGTTCTGTTAGTAATGTGGGGCCTTTTTACCCGGAAACTGATAATATTAATCAGATCATTTATCATATATTTTCTCCCCCTTTTTGTCATAACATCAAAAAGAATATAAAAGATTCAGATGTAGAAAACGACAAAGGAAAGAAACAGAATTAAACTTTTCATTGATTAAGCAAACAGAATTACAAAAGATGTATGCAGAACAAGCAGATGCAACAAACAAAGAAAACTACAAAGACTTAAAGACTACAACCCTAGCCTAGACATAATCTTAGCTAACATATCATGAATCCCTGCGGTGTTCTCAGTTTGTTCTAGCCATGAAAGCTTGAAATTCTGCATGCCTGTCCAGACTAGAACCTCCACTGGAAGAGAATGCATGAATTCAAGGAGGAAGTGAGAGACAGTTCACAGGAAGATAGCTAATGTCTCAAACGGGGCTTTCCCTTAACATAGAAGTCAAGAACATGATGCTTAACTTCATCCAATATCTCAAGAAAGTCTTCTTCCTTTGAATAAATGTTGATAACAACATCACATAAGAGATCTGACTTGAGACTTCTTGTAATCTTGAGAGATCCGTCTTGAAATCAATGTCAGCGATCCCCGAGATTTGTTTCTCAACCTGGAACCAGACAACCCTTCCAACCGTTCTATTCAAATAGATCGACCACCCTTGAGCCTTCATCTTCGTTTCTGGTTTGAAACCATAAGCACCCAAGTCATCAGAGTCCACAGAAGATTTACACAAAACTTCCATTTCTGATGGAGGAATGGAGCAAGTTTTCAGTGGAGAAACCTCTTGAGAGGAACTCGAAGACGGATTCATGGTAAATGGTAGGTTGAAGATGAATAAACTAGGGTTTATGCAAAATGTAGATAAAGAGAGAGAGAGAGAGAGAGAGAAATAAATAGAGAGAAAAAAACGTTTGAAGAGTATAAAAAGAAAAAGAAATAAACTGAAATGATGAATGAAGTGATTAGCACAGTTACCTAAGTAGGCGTCCCCTTAACTGCACGCATGCTTGTCCAGAAATAATGAACACGTGTTTACCATCTGGATAGCCAGTTACAGCTGTTTTACTTTTAAAGAGATTCTGAGTCAACTTAGACAATGAAACGTTAGTAATAACAGAATCACTACTTCTAATTGATTACAATCAGAACTTCTTATAAGAGACTAATCCAATCTCATTTCAGAAGATACTCATACATAAGATCTTCTCATCTTCTCATTCTGGGCATAAATCCATACTGATATTCTTCAGAATGAACTTAAACCTATCTTCAGCAAGGGGTTTTGTAAAGATATCAGCCCATTGATGGTCTGTATCCACAAAGTTTAAAGATATAACACCCTTCTGAACATAGTCCCTTATGAAATGATGTTTAATCTCAATATGTTTAGCTTTTGAATGTAAGATATGATTCTTAGATAAACATATAGCAGAAGTATTATCACAGAAAATAGGAATGTTACTCTCATATATCTGATAATCTTCTAGCTGACTTCTCATCTAGAGCATTTGTGTGCTACAACCAGCAACAGCAACATATTCTGCTTCTGTTGTTGAGAGGGCAATAGTAACTTGCTTCTTGCTGTACCATGAGATCAGATGACTTCCAAGAAATTGACAACTTCCAGAAGTGCTCTTCCTTTCAATTCTATCTCCAGCATAGTCAGCATCACAGAATCCTACTAAGTTGTATTCTTTGGATCTTCTGTAAACTAAACCAACATTAGTAGTACCTTTCAGATACCTCAGAATTCTCTTAACCGCAGTTAAATGAGATTCTCTCGGATCTAATTGGAATCTAGCACATAAACAAACACTGAAGAGAATGTCAGGTCTAGAAGCAGTTAGGTATAGAAGAGATCCAATCATACCTCTGTACAACTTCTGATCTACCTTCTTACTTACCTCATCCTTACCAAGGACACATGTTGGATGCATAGGAGTTTTGGCTTCTTTACTTTCAGAAAGATTAAACTTCTTTAGAAGTTCTTTCACATACTTCGTTTGATGAACATAGGTTCCATCAGAAGTTTGGTTGATTTGAATCCCAAGGAAATACTTGAGTTCTCCCATCATGCTAATTTCAAATTCAGCCTGCATAGACTCAGCAAACTCCTTTCCAAGTGTAGCATTAGATGTTCCAAAGATAATATCATCAACATATATTTGACATATTAAAATATCCTTTTTAAAGGTTTTACAAAAGAGAGTAGTGTCCACTTTTCCTCTAGTGAAACCATTTTCCAGAAGGAAAGGACTTAAACGTTCATACCAAGCTCTCGGAGCTTGCTTCAATCCGTATAATGATTTCTTTAATTTAAAAACATGATTTGGAGACTTGGAGTCTTCAAAACCAGGAGGTTGATGGACATAAACTTCTTCATCTATATAACCATTTAAGAAGGCACTCTTGACATCCATCTGATAAAGAGTGATGTTATGTTGAGTGGCAAAAGAAATTAATAGACGAATAGATTCTAACCTGACCACTGGTGCAAAGGTTTCTGTATAGTCAATCCCTTCTTGCTGACTATAACCTTGAGCAACCAGTCTGGCTTTGTTTCTTACCACTTCTCCCTTCTCGCTTAGCTTGTTTCTGAATACCCACTTAGTGCCGATGATGTTAAATCCTTTTGGTCTAGGAACCAAGTCCCATACATCATTCCTTGTAAACTGATTGAGTTCTTCTTGCATGGCAATTATCCAGTCTGGATCTTCTAGAGCTTGATCAACAGAAGTTGGCTCGATCAAAGAAACAAGACCTAATTGACATTCAACATTGTTCTTAAGGAATGCCCTTGTTCTGATGGGATCATCTTTCTTCCCAAGGATCACATCTTCTGAATGAGCTGAGGCAAGTCTAGGTGATCTTCTGACTGTTGGCTCTTCAGAAATCCTGAGATTCTCTAAAGATGCAGCAACTTGATCTTCTGATCCATTGCTTCTGAGACTATCAGCTTCTGCAGCTTTGCTTCTTGGTTCTACTGCTTCTGATATATCAATATCAAAATCTGCAAAATTCTCAAACTGCTTTGGTTTTTCAAGACTAAGCTTATCATCAAACCTGATATTGATTGATTCTTCTACAATCAATGTTTCAGTATTGTATACTCTGTAGCCTTTAGAGCGTTCAGAATATCCAAGAAGGAAACATTTTTGTGCTTTAGAATCAAACTTACCAAGATGATCTTTAGTATTCAGAATAAAACATACACATCCAAAAGGATGGAAATATGAAATGTTGGGCTTTCTGTTCTTCCACAATTCATAAGGAGTCTTATTTAGAATAGGTCTGATAGAGATTCTATTCTGAATGTAACATGCAGTGTTTATTGCTTCTGCCCAGAAATGCTTAGCCATATTGGTTTCATTGATCATGGTTCTGGCCATTTCTTGTAGAGTCCTATTCTTTCGCTCTACAACTCCATTTTGCTGTGGAGTTCTAGGACAAGAGAAATCATGGGCAATACCATTTTCTTTGAAGAACTCCTCAAAGAATTTGTTCTCAAATTCACCACCATGATCACTTCTAACCTTTATGATTTTGCACTCTTTCTCAGATTGGATCTGAGTGTAGAATTCAAAGAACACTGAATAAGACTCATCCTTGTGTTTCAAGAACTTTACCCATGTCCAGCGGCTATAATCATCTACGATGACTAATGCATATTTCTTCCCTCTGACAAATGATGTTTTGACTGGGCCAAACAGATCAATGTGCAAGAGTTCTAACGGTCTTGAGGAAGAAACAACATTCTTAGACTTGAATGCAGGTCTGGAGAACTTGCCCTTCTGACATGCTTCACAAAGAGCATCTGATTTGAATTTCAGATTTGGGAGTCCTCTGACCAGATTTAGTTTGTTAATCTGAGAAATCTTTCTCAAACTAGCATGTCCTAATCTTCTGTGCCAGACCCATTGCTCCTCAGAAATAGACATAAGACAAGTCATCTTCTTCTTCTCAAGATCAGAAAGATCAATCTTATAAATGTTGTTCTTTCTCTTGCCTGTAAATAGGATTGAGCCATCCTTTTGACTTACAGCCTTGCAAGACTTTTGATTGAAGATTATATCATAACCATTGTCACTTAATTGACTTATGGACAATAAGTTATGCGTTAATCCTTCTACAAGAAGTACATTAGTTATGGAAGGAGAGTTACCAAGACTTATGGTTCCAGAACCAATGATTTTGCCCTTCTGATCTCCTCCAAACTTGACTTCTCCACCTGGCTTAAGCACCAGGTCTTGGAATGTAGACCTTCTTCCCGTCATGTGTCGCGAGCACCCAGAGTCCAGGTACCATGACATTTTTCTTTTTGTCCTCTTTGCCGCCAAGGATATCTCTTCTGAATCTGATTCTGATGTAGATTCTGATCCATCATCTTCTATAGCCATCAGCGCGAAATTGGCTTGTTCTCCTTCAGAGTCTGATTCTGATTCTGATTCAAAATCGTCCCATGTTGCCATAAGACCTTTCTTCTTATGAAACTTCTTCTTGGGATTCTCCTTCTGAAGTTTTGGACACTCGTTCTTGTAATGTCCAGGCTCATTGCACTCATAGCAGACAACTTTCTTCTTGTCAGATCTTCTGTCACCAGAAGATTCTCCATGTTCAAATCTCTTTGAACTTCTGAAGCCTCTGAACTTCCTTTGCTTGCTCTTCCAGAGTTGGTTTACCCTTCTGGAGATCATGGACAGTTTCATCTTCTTCTTCAGATTCTGATTCTTCAGGATCTTCTTCTCTGGCCTGAAAAGCGTTAGTGCATTTTTTAACATTAGATTTTAATGCAACAGACTTACCTTTCTTCTGAGGCTCGTTTGCATCCAGCTCTATTTCATGGCTTCTCAAGGCACTGATAAGCTCTTCCAAAGAAACTTCATTCAGATTTTTGGCAATCTTGAATGCAGTCACCATTGGACCCCATCTTCTGGGTAAGCTTCTGATGATCTTCTTTACATGATCAGCCTTGGTGTAGCCTTTATCCAGAACTCTTAGTCCAGCAGTTAGCGTTTGAAATCTTGAGAACATCTTCTCAATGTTTTCATCATCCTCCAACTTGAAGGCTTCATATCTCTGGATTAGAGCAAGAGCTTTAGTCTCTTTGACTTGAGCATTTCCCTCATGGGTCATTTTCAATGACTCATATATATCATAGGCCGTTTCCCTGTTAGATATATTCTCATACTCAGCATGAGAGATAGCATTCAGCAAAACAGTTCTACATTTATGATGATTCTTGAAAAGCTTCTTCTGATCATCATCCATTTCTTGCCTCATAAGCTTTACGCCACTAGCTTTCACTGGATGTTTGTAACCCTCCATCAGAAGATCCCATAGTTCACCATCTAGACCAAGAAAGTAACTTTCCAGTTTATCTTTCCAGTATTCAAAGTTTTCACCATCAAATACTGGTGGTCTAGTATAACCATTGTTACCATTGTATTGCTCAGCAGAGCCAGATGTAGATGCAGGTGGATCTGTTGGAATTTCACCAGCCATCTTTTACTGAAGCGTTTTTCTCTTCCTGAATCTTTTCTAAACACGGTTAAGTGCTTGCACCTTAGAACCGGCGCTCTGATGCCAATTGAAGGATAGAAAAACACTTAGAAAGGGGGTTTGAATAAGTGTAGTCTAAAAACTTGAATGATAAAAACAATTTGCACAGTTATTTTTATTCTGGTTCGTTGTTAACTAAACTACTCCAGTCCACCCCCACGGAGTGATTTACCTCACCTGAGGATTTAATACACTAATCGCAACAGATTACAATGGTTTTCCACTTAGCCCACGACTAAGTCTTCTAGAGTATCCTGATCACAACCTGATCACTCTAGGAACAAATGCTTATACACAAGCTAAGACTTTCTTAGAGTATCCTGACCACCACGTGATCACTCTAATTACAACTGCTTAGGCACAAGCTAAGACTTCCTAGAGTATCCTGATCAACACTTGATCACTCTAGTTACTTACAAATTAATGTAATCAATAGCAATGTAGTGAGCTTTGATGAAGATGAAGTTTGAGAGCTTTGATTTGAACAGCGTTTTTGCAAGTTAATATTCACAGAAATCGTCAACCTTGCTTCTCATCAGAACTTCATATTTATAGGAACTTGAGAAGATGACCGTTGGGAGCATTTAATGCTTTGCGTATTCCGTACAGCATTGCATTTAATGTTTCACGCTTTTGTCAACTACCTCGAGCCTTGTTCACGCTGTGTCTACTGACGTTGCCTTTAATAGCTTCCAACATTCCTTTTGTCAGTCAGCGTAGCCTGCCACCTGTACTTTCTTCTGATCTGATGTTTGTGTATACAACGTTTGAATATCATCAGAGTCAAACAGCTTGGTGCATAACATCTTCTTGTCTTCTGACCTTGAAGTGCTTCTGAGCGTGATACCATGAGAACTTCAGTGCTTCTACTTATGAACTCAAGTTCTTCTGATGCTTCCATAGACCCATGTTCTGATTCTGCCTTGACCATCTTCTGATGTCTTGCCAGACCATGTTCTGATGTTGCACGCTGAACCTTCTGAGTCAAAGCTTCTGAGCGCTGATTTGTGCATACTCTTTATATATTTCCTGAAAGGGAAATTGCAGTGTATTAGAGTACCACATTATCTCACACAAAATTCATATCCTTGTTATCATCAAAACTAAGAATATTGATCAGAACAAATCTTGTTCTAACAGCTTACTGCGCGACAAAGGTGTATTTTCCTGAGGGAAAGAAGTCCCAGCATAATGCTCGACAAGGTGTATTTGTCATAATGACAAGGAGGAGTTTACTCCGGATTTGGTACCACATGCATATGCATAATTGAGTCTCATTCATCACCATCTGTCTTTACCATTATGCTCTCACTCATTTATCGCACTGTTCATATATTGATTGTGGTTGACTTAGTGGATTACCTTGTATGATTCTTGATGATACTTGTTGGCATTACTATATTTATCATGCTTTTCATTATAAATTATATTCTCACCCTTCTGCCTTAATGTTACCTACTTGTGGGTAATGTGCAAGTGATCCGCAAGTGTAGGTGCTCTTTTAGTAGTCGTCCGTTTTGGTGTCGTCCGCTCGTGATACGTAACACCTAGGGGGGATTGAACACTTATTTTGTAGATGATGCTTATAGGATCCTTTTGATGTATATTTGATCCTTTGGATGTATTCATATTATGTATTTTGGATACCTTCTCATACGTTGTATTTTGGAGGAATATTGTGGATATTCTGTTTACCGATATATATATATATATATATATATATACATGTGATACAGTCAAGTGTTTATGAGAATCCTTCCTCTTTGATTATTTGTGTTACGCATCTTTTACTGTTATGTTTGGTAATGTGGTTACTTAAGTGTAATACCCTAATTGTTTTTATGAATTTAATTTTTATACTCTGATATTTGTACCTATATGCTTGGGTAGAATTGGGGTGTTACATTAGTGGTATCAGAGCTGGTCGGTCTTGTCCGATCAAGTGTCGTGTCGTTTGGTCTAACCATTCTTGTGTTATTCTTTGGGCTTACTTCTCTTGGTGTTATTGTGAAGTTTAGAGATGGCTGGACGTAATGACGCTGCTATTGCTGCTGCATTGCAAGCTATGGCTGAAGCTATGCATACGGATGAGAATTCAAGGTCTCGGAGTTTAGCGACTTTCCAGAGGGAGAATCCTCCTGTGTTTAAAGGAACGCGTGACCCCGAGGGAGCCTTGACTTGGATGAAGGAGATGGAGAGGATCTTTCGTGTGATGGATTGCACGCAAGAGCAGAAAGTCAGGTATGGCACTCATCAGTTAGCTGTGGAGGCTGATGATTGGTGGCTGGAGACTTTGGCAAGGTTAGAAGCAAACGGTGAAGAGATTTCCTGGACGGTGTTCAAGAGGGAGTTTTTGAGGAAGTATTACCCGGAGGATGTCCGTGGAAAGAAAGAGATTGAGTTTCTGGCGTTAGTTCAAGGCAACATGTCTGTGTCTGATTATGCGGCAAAGTTTAATGAACTTGTGAAATTCTACCCGCACTTTGTTGGTGAGGGAGCAGAATTTTCTAAGTGCATTAAGTTCCAGAATGGGTTGCATTCTGATATCAAGAAGGCGGTAGGGTATTAGAAGATTCGGGTGTTTCCAGATTTGGTGGACAGCTGTAGGATTTATGATGAGGATAATAATGCTCATCAAAAGGTGATTAATGAAAAGAGGAACAAAGGTCCGCAGAATCGTGGGAAGCCGTATGATGGAGGGAAGGGTAAGCAAAAGATGAATTATGGACCAAGGTTTAGTGGGGGAGATGCTCCTGCTAAGATTGTATGTTTTAAGTGTGGTAAACCTGGCCACAAAAGTGATGTCTGCTTTAGTGACGCGAGGAAATGTTTCAAGTGTGGAAGGGTAGGACATATATCATCCGACTATGCGTCCAAGGGAGTTGTGTGTTTTAATTGTGGTGAAGAGGGACACATGAGCGGTCAATGTCAGAAGAAGAAGGTTCAAGCTGGTGGGAAGGTGTTTGCGTTGGCTGGAACTCGGACAGATAAGGGTGATCGACTGATCAGAGGAACTTGTTTTATTAATGGCATTTCTTTAATTGCTATTATTGATATGGGTGCTTCGCATTGTTTTATAGCCGCTGATTGTGTTAAAAGATTAAGTCTTGTTCTGTCCGGTTTGGGTGGTGAGATGGTTATCGATTTACCAGCAATGGGGTCGGTGACTACTTCTTTAGTTTGTGAGAATTCCCTAGTATCAATCTTCGGTAAGGACTTTGCTGTTGATTTGATTTGTTTGTCGATGAACGAGTTAGACGTGGTTCTGGGAATGGATTGGTTGATGAATAATCGTGTCCACATCGATTGTTATCATAAGTTGGTGAGATTTCCATTTCTTGAGAAGGATGCGGAATTTGGGGTCTTATCTACCAAGGAGTTGAATCGACTGTTGGCAGATGGGGCACAATTGTTTGGTGTGTTTGCATCGTTGACTATGGAGGGTCGAGCTGCAGTTGGGGATTTTCCAGTAGTGCGAGAATTTCCTGAAGTGTTTCCTGAAGACTTTTCTGATGTGCCGCCGAAGAGAGAAGTGGAGTTTTCCATATATCTAGTTCCTGGTACGAGGCCTGTTTCTATGGCACCATATAGAATGTCGGCATCAGAGGTAGTGGAATTGAAGAAACAATTGGAAGAGTTGCTAGCAAAACATTTTGTGAGGCATAGTGTTTCACCATGGGGAGCTCCAGTTTTGTTGGTAAAGAAGAAGGATAGAAGCATGAGGTTGTGTATTGATTATCGCCAGTTAAACAAGGTGACAATTAAGAATAAGTATCCGCTTCCTAGGATTGACGACTTGATGGATCAGTTGGTGGGAGCCAGTGTGTTTAGCAAGATTGATTTAAGATCTGGTTACCATCAGATTCGGGTGAAGGAGGAAGATATTCAGAAGACTGCGTTTAGGACTCGGTACGGGCATTATGAGTTTTTGGTGATGCCGTTCGGGGTTTCTAATGCACCTGGTGTGTTTATGGAGTATATGAATCGCATATTCCATGATCAGTTGGATAAGTTTGTTGTGGTCTTCATATATGACATCTTGATTTATTCTAAGTCTCCGGAAGAGCATGAGGAGCATTTGCGCGTTGTGCTACGAGTTTTGAAGGAGAAGCAGCTGTATGCTAAGTTATCCAAGTGCGAGTTCTGGTTATCAGAGGTGAGTTTTCTTGGTCATGTGATTTCAGCTAACGGGATTGCAGTGGATCCATCTAAGGTAGATGCAGTGCTACAATGGGAGGTTCCAAGATCGGTTACTGAGATCAGAAGCTTCTTAGGTTTGGCAGGTTATTACCGAAGATTCATAGAAGGCTTTTCGAAGTTGGCACTTCTGTTAACTCAGCTTACTTGCAAGGGTAAGGCGTTTATTTGGGACATAGTTTGTGAAAGGAATTTTGAAGAGTTGAAGAGAAGGTTGACTTCAGCTCCGGTTTTGGTTTTACCTGATCTTAATGAACCGTTTGTGGTGTATTGTGATGCATCACATATGGGGTTAGGTGGTGTTTTGATGCAGGAAGGTAAGGTGGTGACTTACGCTTCGAGGCAGTTAAGGATTCATGAGAAGAATTATCCCACTCATGATTTAGAGTTAGCTGCGGTTGTTTTTGTATTAAAGATTTGGAGGCATTATCTCTACGGTGCAAGGTTCGAGGTCTTTAGTGATCATAAGAGTTTGAAATACTTATTTGATCC
This sequence comes from Vicia villosa, assembly GCF_029867415.1. Taxonomy (NCBI): domain Eukaryota; kingdom Viridiplantae; phylum Streptophyta; class Magnoliopsida; order Fabales; family Fabaceae; genus Vicia; species Vicia villosa. The sequence goes on from NW_026705179.1 coordinate 741,713, forward strand.
GAAAGAATTGAACATGAGACAACGTAGGTGGTTGGAATTCCTGAAGGACTATGACTTTAGCTTGAATTACCATCCTGGTAAAGCTAATGTGGTTGCCGATGCTTTGAGTCGGAAATCTTTGCATATGTCCGCGATGATGGCGGAGGAGTGGAAACTTTTGGAGCAGTTTCGTGATCTTAGTTTGGTATGTGAAATGACACCAGATAGTGTGAAGTTGGGTATGTTGAAAGTGACGAATGATTTTCTGTCAACCTTTAGCGAGAGATAGAGGATGGATGTGAAACTTGTTGATTTGTTTATGGTGGCAAATCAAAGTGATGATGGCGACTTCAGAGTGGATGGTCAGGGTGTTTTGAGATTCCGTGGTCGGATTTGTGTACATGATGATTCCGAGCTGAAGAAGATGATTTTAGAGGAAGGTCACAGGAGCAGTTTGAGTATTCATCCGGGAGCCAATAAGATGTATCAGGATTTGAAGAAGATCTTTTGGTGGTCTGGTTTGAAAAGAGATGTGGCTCAGTTTGTGTATGCGTGTTTGGTATGTCAGAAGTCGAAGGTGGAACATCAGCGTCCTGCAGGGTTGTTGCAACCGTTGGATATTCCAGAGTGGAAATGGGATAGTATTTCTATGGACTTTGTGACGAGTTTACCGAATACTGTGAGAGGTTTTGATGCAGTTTGGGTGATTGTTGATAGGTTAACAAAGTCTGCTCACTTTATTCCTATTAGCATCACTTTTCCAGTTGTAAAGTTAGCTGAGATTTATATCAAGGTGATTGTGAAACTACATGGTATACCGTTGAGTGTTGTGTCGGATAGAGATCCGAGGTTCACATTAGATTTTTGGAAAGGTTTACAAGAGGCTCTAGGTTCTAAGTTGAGGTTGAGTTCGGCTTATCATCCTCAGATAGACGGTCAGACCGAAAGGACTATTTAATCATTAGAAGACTTGTTGAGGGCGTGTGTTCTTGAGAAGGGAGGTTCGTGGGATACTTATCTTCCGTTGATAGAATTCACTTACAACAACAGTTTTCATTCTAGTATCGGAATGGCACCTTTTGAAGCGCTATATGGTCGTAAGTGTAGAACTCCGTTATGTTGGTTTGAATCAGGCGAGAGTGTAGTACTCGGACCTGAGATGGTAAGAGAGACTACGGAAAAGGTGAAATTTATTCGTGAGAAGATGAGAAGTTCACAGAGTAGGCAAAAGAGTTATCATGACAAGCGAAGGAAAGATTTGGAATTCCAAGCTGGTGATCATGTATTCTTATGAGTTACACCTATGAAGGGTGTTGGGAGAGCTTTGAAATCGAGGAAGCTTACTCCGTGTTTTATTGGTCCTTATCAGATATCGGAGCGAGTTGGCAAAGTTGCGTATCGGGTGGCGTTACCGCCAAGTCTTGCTAATTTGCACGATGTATTCCATGTGTCTCAGTTGAGGAGATACATTGCGGATCCATCCCATGTGATTCAGATGGATGATGTGCAAGTGCGTGAGAACCTGACGGTTGAGACGATGCCGGTGCGTATTGAGGATCGTGAGACTAAGACTCTGAGAGGCAAAGAGACCGCCTTGGTGAAAGTCGTATGGTTAAGTGCGGAAGGTGAGAGTTTGACCTGGGAGTTGGAGAGTAAGATGCGAGAATCCTATCCTGAGTTGTTTGTAGCAGGTAAATCTTTATTTTCGAGGACGAAAATCTTTTAAGTGGGGGAGGGTTGTAACGCCCGTAAATGTGTTTTTCTGTTTAGTTGTGATGTTTGTTGTATTTTCCTAAATTTGACCGTTTTTGAGTCGTGTCAGTCGGTAATAGTTCGGTATAGTAGATTATTATTTAATCGATGATTTTTACGTTTTTCGGTAGTAAAAATATTTATGATGCATTGTTTTGCGTTTTGGGGTTTTTCGGAGGAATTAAGTTTAGACCGTAAAGTAGATATTTTAGTTAGATATTTTATGAGTGAATAGGAAGTAGGGGGGAGATAGAAGTGAGGTAGAAAAGAGATAAAAGAGAGAAAACCAGTAAAAAGAAGAAAAGAGAGAAATAGAGAGAAAAGTGAGAAGAGAAAGAAGAGAAAAACAAGAGAAGAAGAAGAAGAGATTTTGTGAGAAGATCAAACCAAGCTAGAACCAAGAATCTAACCAAGGTAAGGGGGTGAATCTAATTTATCTTGAATGCATGGTTCCTATAGTTTTGTTGTGTTTTTGTTCTTGTTCTTGTTCCTCCTATGCTTGACCAACAATGGTAGATTATGAGTTTTGTGAGCTTTGAAGTTATGAACATGATTTTGTGGTGTGTATGTGTAGTATGATGATAGATATCTTCATTGATCATGTTTGTTTTTCCATTTCTCCATGTTTTCTTGCATTAGAAGGAAAAACTAGGTTATGAGAAGTTTAATGATGTCAACCATGCAAAGTTGGTTGTTTATGTTGCATGATCACACTTTTATGTTGTGTTTGTGATTTGTGGATGTTTAGAATGATGTATATGTGTTAGAGTAAGGTTTATAAGAGTATGGGTGTTGGAAATGGTGATTTTTAGGTTTCTACGAAGCTTAGGTCGACCTACACAGAGGTTTGCGTCGACCTGTGCAGCCTAAAAGGCAAAAATCTGGGTTTTCTGATGAATGCGTCGACCTATTGGGTCAGCGTGCGCATACCTGAGGGTGGCAGGAGTTCAATGCGTCGACCTATGATTTCCATGCGTCGACCTTTTGCTTTTTCCAATTTTTGACAGATTTTGTAACGATCATAACTTTTGATCCGTAACTCCGTTTTTGACGCCGTTTGAAGCGTTATGAAGCTTATAGAGTATTCTTTATGATAAAGAGGAGTGTGTTGATGGTTGAATGATTTTTCATAAATGTATTTTGTGAAATGATATTTGCTAATCAAGTATGTTTTGACGGTATATGTGTGCTGTGTGAATATGAACTCCTGAGTGGCAATTTTGGTGATGTATCCGTGCGGGTTAATATATCCGGTGTGATGTGGGTATGTGACCGAGTTATATTATTGTTGTTTTTGTTATGTAATCGAGTCGTTTGTATGCACAGCATGACATTTCATTACGTTAATGGCGGAATGCTATTAACAGGTGGCCTGAATTGGCAATTATTACCAGTGGGAGCTTAATGCTCGGTAAAAAGGTGTATTTGCCTGAGTGGCAAAAGGTCATCAGTGGGGGCTAAATGCTCGATGACGGTTAGTCGTAGCTTACTCCGCGACAAAGGTGTATTTTCATGAGGGAAAGAAGTCCCAGCATAATGCTCGGCAAGGTGTATTTGTCATAATGACAAGGAGGAGTTTACTCTGGATTTGGTACCACATGCATATGCATAATTGAGTCTCATTCATCACCATCTGTCTTAACCATTATGCTCTCACTCATTTATCGCACTGTTCATATATTGATTGTGGTTGACTTAGTGGATTACCTTGTTGTATGATTATTGATGATACTTGTTGGCATTACTATATTTATCATGCTTTTCATTATAAATTATATTCTCACCCTTGTGCCTTAATGTTACCTACTTGTGGGTAATGTGCAGGTGATCTGCAAGTGTAGGTGCTCTTTTAGTAGTCGTCCGTTTTGGTGTCGTCCGCTCGTGATACGTAACACCTAGGGGGGATCGAACACTTATTTTGTAGATGATTCTTAAAGGATCCTTTTGATGTATATTTGATCCTTTGGATGTATTCATATTATGTATTTTGGATACCTTCTCATATGTTGTATTTTGGAGGAATATTGTGGATATTCTGTTTACCGATATATATATATATATATATATATATATATATATATATATATATATATATATATATATATATATATATATATATATGTGATACGGTCAAGTGTTTATGAGAATCCTTCCTCTTTGATTATTTGTGTTACGCATCTTTTACGAGTATGTTATGTTTGGTAATGTGGTTACTTAAGTGTAATACCCTAATTGTTTTTATGAATTTAATTTTTATACTCTGATATTTGTACCTATATGCTTGGGTAGAATTGGGGTGTTACACCATGAACCATCCCAACACAGCCACATACGATCCAAGCTAAGTCCTATTTTAATTTCTTTTTATTTTTTTACATAAACTCTTTTCTTTCTTTTCTAATCTAATTTTATTTTACTATAATCCTTTTTTTTATGTACAAAATAGCATTTGTATATTTGTTTTTTTATAATAATTATTTATAATCGAGAATTTTTTCTTTTTTGATTTAATTAAGTAGGTTAAAAACTAACAATTACTAAATTTGGTTTTTATGATTTTATTAACAATGGTTAATTTGTGCCCGAATCAGGGTTTACGAGGATTTGCCCTATACTAAAATATTTTTGTGTCCTTTTCAGGGTTATTTTCAGATGCCTTCCGACTACAAACCATATCAGATCAAATCAAAAGCTAAGTCTTACTTCATATTTATTTAAATGTTCATTTTATTTTATTTTGCTTTTTTTTTTAATTAGGGTTAGCCCTGACTGTCACTGAATTAGCCATACACTCACTACTCTCGGTTTATTTCTTGTATTCCTAATTTTCAGGGTTTGCCAACCGTCAAAGCTCGAATAGTCGGTAACCCTAAAACTTGTCTAATCTCTTTAATTATTACTTGTTCAGACCTATTTGGCATTATTCTTCCGCTGGTTTCTTTTTCCCCTTCCCCATATTTTGTAACTGTTTCGAGGCTGTATTGTTTGGCCTTGAAGGCACTTAATATTGTTCATATTCTTGTGTGGCTAGTAATCTTAGGGAGTGCAAGCCTGTTAAACGAATTAGAATCATTTAATTACAAGATAATTTATTTTGAATACAATCAGATGAATGATGCACACATGCACCTTTTGGGGTAACCTCTTTTGTTGCCTTGTTGCATGTTGCCTGTTGCCTGTAGCCTGTTGCCTTGTGTTTTTTGCAGAATAGCCATGTCCCTCGGATACGAGGATACCTCATCCATGTTGCCTCGATTAAGGTCATAAGTCCCTAATGATGCTGCCTTCGGTTCGCCAAATATGACCTCGTCCCTCGAAGTTGCCTACGAAGTGCTGAGGTATCCTCTGGTTGCCTAAACAAAAGGCTATTCTGATTCTTCCCTTAGACTACCTGCCTCTCTATGGAATGGGATAGTCTTATGGCGAATGATATTGCGACGACCCTTCAACCTCCAAATGAAAGGCTTCCTGCCCTCTTATGGCATGGATAGACCCTTTCACCCTGAAAGGCTAAAAGAACGGATTTTCTACGTTATTAAGGTAATTGCCACTAATTGCCTTGCTCTGGCTAAAAACCTTTTCATATTCTCTCTCATAAACCTTCAAAATGGCTACGCTCATTTACGAGCTAAAGTCCGTATTCTCTTCTTCTACATTTCTTTTCAAACGAGCAAAGCAATTAAGAGCCCATGGAAAACCATGGATGCAAAGGGTGCCTTACACCTTCCCTTTGCATAAATTACCCCCCGAACTCAGTTTTTATTTAAAAGGTTTTTCCCATTCTTTTAGCCTTTCTGATTAATTTGGATAAAATAAAAGTCGGTGGCGACTCTTGCTTAACCGCGACATTTCGATAAAAAGTCAGTTCACCGTATTACAGAACTGGCGACTCTACTGGGGATTTTTTCGATTAAAAGAGGGGTTACCTTAAAAGTTTAGGATCACTTAATTGTATTCTATTGTTTGCTTTGCTTGCTTTATTTTTCAGGGTTGTTTTGGGAATTAACTGAAGGACGAATCCTACACCCGGATTCAAGTACACTTAAGATTAGGAGTGGCATAGTCATGGCGACCTCTTTCACATATGTGGGAGATGAGTCAATATGAAGTTCACACTTGAGTTAGGACTCCATAGCATATGCACACCTTTCTCAAATGAGGGAGGTCTATGTATGTGTCTGTGGGTGCGCCGGAGGTCAAGGACCTTTAGTTACCTTTAACCCATCTTGGCCTTTAGGAACATAGTGGGGGGACTACTCTTGACAAATGTTGAGAACTAGTCGCTACCCGATGCTACAATTCAGATAGGTCCTTTCTCAAAGTATCATTGCATGATGCGAATGTATCATGTCTGAGGGTGCTTTAGAAGGGCTGACAATTCTGGATAACTCATAGAACCCGTTGCTGTAATCATCCTTATCCTTAGAAGTACCTTGGGGAAGGGTATCTCACATGATCTAAACTCCATGCAAGCCGAGCCTAAGGAAATTGTGTGACTTGTGTGACTTGCGTGACTTGTTTGTGTTTGCTACTAACCTTCGTTTCCTCGCAGGTTTTGTTAAAAGGACTTGTTTGTCCTTACTATCTCACACTATGCCTAATGAACTGCATTCGCATAACATCATGACATCATGACATCATAAGCATAACATGATTTAACTAACCCTTTCAAGGATCTTAGGGATTTAGGGCGCACAATTTCAGGGACTACTGTCAGAGACTGATTTCCTAATCAGGGGGCAAGAGGATTTATTTTCCTCTAGCCACATACCTTCCGATTCAAAGGTTTAGCACCTAACAAGGGGAAAGGGGATTTACTTTCCTCTGGCCATGTATCTTCAAATTCAGAAGTATCCTGAATTAGAGGCGATGACCTGTCGCGGGGAAAAATTGTTATCTTTTTGTGGGATGAGACACCTGATGCCTTCTTTGGGCTCGAGTACTCAAAAAAATGATTTTTCTTTTGTTTCGACCAAACTTTTTATTATTTCCAAAGTAGGAAAAGGAAAAAAGCTGCAATAACCTAAAAGTGGGGGGAGAGATCTTTTGGGTAAGAGGGTTGGTTATACGAAGGGAAGGTATTAGCACCCAACGTATCTATAGTACTCTATAGGTTTCTTTGTTATGTTTTTCATTCCATGTTATTGAGAGGTTCTGTTGAAATAGGTGGGACCTAAGGTGTTTGTTTGATTATGCTCGCAAAGATCATCGCGATCCTCTGCATACATATCCCTTAGAGGGAATCAGAGCATCTGTAGCTCGGGGTCTACGGGTGCTAAGGTTTGAGTGGTTTGAGGGAGAAGTTTTGCTCGCCAAGGATACGACCTTGTGCCTACGTATTCTCAAAGGGATGTTGAGAAAGTCAGAGCAATCGTAGTTCCCACTTATGCTAGTGGAAGCAAAGGATAAGAGACAAATGTCATCTCAATGTTCGATGTATCTAATCTATATCATCACATACATCTATTTGATTGTGTTTGAAAATCTTTTTCATTATAAGCCCTGGGCTGTGCCACTTATGGTGCTTAGAATGATAAAGATGTTTTTTTGTTTAACCAGCCTTGTGGCAAAAACTTTCAATGAAGTCAGCCTTGTGACAAAAAGTTTTGATTAATCAGCCAGCCTTGTGGCAAAAGTTTCAATGAAGTCAGCCTTGTGACAAAAACTTTGATTAATCAGCCAGTATGGTGGCAAAACAGTTTGATTGATTAGCCAGCCTTGTGGCAAAAAGAGAAATTTGATTGATTGATTATTTGTGATGATATAGAAGAGATACTCCTATCATAGAGATGAAAAATGTCTAATCTCCTAGGGTGTTTTGATTTGGATATTGGGGATGCTTATAAGAAGCCCGTGGGTCCTTGTACGAAGCCCAAGAGGAGGCTATTCGAGGGTCCTTGCATTGTAAGCCCAAGAGGAGGCTATGGGAGGGACAATCGAGGGTCCTTGCATTGTAAGCCCAAGAGGAGGCTATGGGAGGGACAAGTCGTTTGTACAAAGCCCAAAAGGAGGCGTGGTATAGTTGGTTTGAGCTCTTAGAGCGATTTCACCGGGAAACCATACTCTATGTCCTAACCTAAACTAGGGAGATTCTTTGCACGAAGCCCAATAGGAGGCTATGGGGAACCTAGTGTTGTACTAAGTTGAACAAGTATATACATGAACAAACACATGAACAAGTATGAACAAACATGGACAAACATGAACAAGTATGAACAATTACATATATATGACAAGGTGGTTGTATATAATGGAGTTTATGAAGGAAATATACCTGTAAGCATGATCCATTTGTATACACGGGGCTCGGGACTTATACTCGGGGAGAGGCCCATTGAGTTTATTCAAAGCTTTGTAAACAGGTATTTACAAAAGGGCTTGGGACTTATACCTACATGGAGGCCCATGGTATTTTTGGGAAGATTTAAAGAAAACCTTCATTTTTGATTTGTTGTTCGAAGTTAAAAAACAAATTGATCGAGATATGTACAAAAAGGATTACAATGAAATACCTAATTTCATGTACAGGAATGGGACTTATACCTATGTGGAGGCCCATGTTTTATTTTATAAAACATGGTTGATTGTTTTGTTGTTTAAAACACTGTTTGGAAGTTTTGGAAGAAGTTTTTCTGTTTAAAGAAAAAAACTGTACAAAGAAAGAGGAAAGGGACTTATACTCTCTAATATACGAGAGGCCCATTTTTGAAAATCAATTGATCAATCCAAAAAGATTTAATCAATAGTTTCTTTTGAAAAGAAAACCAAAAAAGAAAAGGTTTATCGTTTTGAAAAACTGTGATCGTTTGTTTTGAAACGGTTTGAAATTTTGAAAGAAATCAAATTAATTAAGATAAACACAAAGATTATACTTAATTAACACCTAAATGATTAGGGTTTGATCACAAAATATTTACAAATGATTAAGTTTGAAAAATCAAATGAAAAACAATATTTAAAGTATTTAAAAACACTTAAAAATATGTCATTTTAAACTTAATTAAAAATGTATTAAATAAATATTTTTTTGTTATTTTTTTTTATATTCATAAAATAAATATATAAAATAAGAAGTGTGTAAAAAATGAATAAAAAATGAGTTAATTTGATAGGTTAAAATAATTGATGAAGTTGTGAAGAAAAATAAGAAAAAAAGTGTTAAAAAATTAGGTTTTGTCTTCCAAAGGGCTTGAACCCACGCCCTTGTGTTTACCATTCAAAAACATTGCCAACTGGACCACACGCGTGGTCTGTTTAACATTTGCTACGAATCAATTATATTTTTGAATCAATTTCTAATTTTAGTTTCAAAAATCTGGCGCCAAGAACACAACCCTAACTTGAATTTGAAAATTCTGAAAACTGAATTGTTTGGATCAAGTGAATAGCCTATCTTGCTCGATTTTTCACAAGGAACATGATGGTGATCTTTAATTTCATTTATTTTTGTTCTAAGATGGTTAATTTTCGCATGAACATGAAGAACCCTAATATGACAAATCATTGTGAAATCGTGTATGATCATGATATGATGCAATTGATTGAGGGTTATTATTCAGTGATGGTGCAGAAACAAGATGGTAACTCAATTTTTCATTTATGATGCATGTATGGTAGAGTTTCAAGTTCATGAGCACTTACCTTAAAAACAGCACAACTGAGAATCGAATTCTGCAAATGAGGGGTTCCAGATGTTGTTTCTTGATCTGAACACCTTCAGTGGACCTTATGGAACATGTTTGGACGCTTGGAGTGGATTGAAAACCTCTTGATCAGTTTGTGGTACACGATTTGCAGTAGGGCTCAAGTGAGGATCAAACTTGGTGATTTTGGAGTTACAGGTCAGGGATGATGATTGGGATAGTTCATATATGGTACATGGATGGTATTTGGATGATTAACTTGGACTGAAATGAGCTTGAACGAAAATTAGCATGATAAGGCTCACTTTGTGCAAGTTTGAAGGTTGAAGAGTGATTCTGAGTTTTGGGTGTTTTTGGGGTATGTGGATGGGTCAAACACATCACATATGATGTTTAGAAGTTGTTAGAACCATCACTTTGGCCATAACTTCAAGGATTTGGAGGTTGAGTTTTCTACCTCTTTGAAAACTATGAAACTTGCAATTCAAGAAAGAAGAGAGAAAACCTATAATTGTGAGGTTTTGGTGTGATTTTGGAAGTGATTTGAACCTCTATTTATAGGCCAAGGATTCTGAACTCAAAGCCTTTGCAAGTTGATCCAAGAATGATGATTTGGCTTAAGAGATAAAATGGAATCTTTCACATTAAATGCAAATGGTTAAAAGTGACTAAACCATGGTTAAATCTCAAGCTTCTTATCCTCTTCCATTCTGATCTCAAACCAGAAAAATATCTTCCAATTATTGCATTGGTGTGTCATCACTTGTGTTATAGGCCATATAGTGTATGAACTTAGTGAAAATGGCTTGTAATTTCATGCATAATGAACTCTAATGTCAAAATTCAAAACCATAGCTACACTCCATATTTTTTCATGCTCTTGGACATTTTGGAAAGCTCATGTTACACACTTCAAAACCCTAGTTGAAAGTTTCTTCAAGACCTTTAAGGAAATGGGTGAAAAAGATCCATGAACTTTGAAGAAAATGAGATTTTAAGTGCATTTTTTTCAAAAGATACCAACTTTGAAGCTCCATATCTCTTAAATGGTTGATCTTTTGAAAAAAAATTATATGTGTCAGAGTTGTTTATTGGATCAAAATCTACAACTTTCATGTTGGAATTTTTTTTCAGTTTGTAGGTGAAATTTTGAGTTATTCCCTTCCAAAGTTTGGAAAAAACCATTGAAAAACACTTAGAATTTTTCTAAGTATGGAAAGTCAAACTTTTGACTTTTTGATTCTTGATTGATTTTCTTGATTTTCTTTGATCAAATGACTTCATATATCATATATTGATGATTCAAAACTTCAAAAGTCATGGTTAACCAAAATTCCCCAAAAGTCAATGAGGATCTTGTACAGTTGACCTTTTTAGACGAATCGCATTTCTGGAGATTTCGAATGAATCAAGCTATTCTCATCAAATGAGTGGTATGAATGGATCATATTGAGGTATTAGAGGATATTTAATCATAGCTGGAGTTGTGGTACCATGCTCTGATTAAAAAGTCAATGGTTCAGGTGAATTAGGTCAAAAACCCTAATTGTCGACCTGATGAAATTGACGACTGTGGATTTTGAATTAAGATGTAATTTCCATTGGATATTGCCATAGGGATTATTTGAAGATAATTGAAACCTTTGATTGAATTCCTGGGGATTTTTAGGGTTTCCCAAATGTGATCCCTGATTTCAGTCCCTGAGAATTCAAAACCCTAATCTGATGACTTGAACTTGCACTGTTGATCAATCCTTGTGTAGGAGATGTTCTGAGCCAATGGATTAAGTCAAAATGATGCACTTGGGGTCTTGAGGTCATGTCCCAAGTCATTAGGTCAAATCCTGAGCAAAAGTCAAGAGTATGCTATCTTCAGTCAAAACCCTAATCTGGTTGATTCAAAGTCTCTGAGCTTGTTGAAATGGATTTTTGAGGACCAAATGTTGATTGTTGATGAAGATAGTTCCTTTGAGATGAAGGGAGAACAAAACTCTAATTGATTGTTACTTGTACTGATGAGTGATTTCTTGTTTAAATCCTGCTGAGTCACAAATAACAAACACAAGCTATGTAATTTGTTAGTGATGCAAATGATATATATGCAATGATATGAGGTGGTATCTTAGGTCAAAAATTGGGGTATGACAGATGCCCCTATTTAAGGTTCTTCAACCTGAGATATGAAGATTGAAACTCTTCGTTTTGATAGGGTGGAAGAGACTTAAATATCAGAAGACGCGAATTTTGGACCTAAGATACCAAAATTGCGAATGATGCAAGGATATCTTTACCGAGGGGCTATCAAGAACTGACTCCACTGGGGACAAGAGATCGGGAAGGATGCCTCAATCCGTTTTAGGAAGAGGATTCGTTTTTTCCTTTTCGGGAAGGCAAGTGTATGCTTCACCGGGGAATGATAGCTTTGTAAGAAAAGCTTACCTATCGACATTATCGACTATCAGCATGGGGATAGACTTGTTTAATAATGCGAAGGTGAAAGGTATGAAACTATATTACCGGCTATCAGCATGGTGATAGACTTGACATGGTAAAAAGAGTTTCAAAGGTTTGGTTAATATTACCGACTATCAGCATGGTGACAGACATGTTTAAATAATATAACCAAAACAAAAGGTTACCAACTACCAGCCTCGTGATAGCGGTTTTGAAGATATGATCAATTACCAGCCGAGTGATAAAATGATTCTGGAGACTTTGTTAGGGAAATTACTGGTTATTCAGTCTTGTGAACAGTAATAAGGCCCTGATTGTCAAATGGTCTTCATGATTGATTTTCTTAAGAGGAAAAAGCTTTTGAAAGAGACATAAGCTGCTCGGATGATGAGGCTATTGCTTATTGTCTGTTTTTTTCACGACTCTGTTTTGGGAATCAGAATTTGAATTTCTGGTAAAGACAGGGTTCTATCCATGAATGAATTGGAAAGAAACAGTCAAACAAGACTTTGTACCCAATGAGGAATGAACTCGACTGGGATTTTCTCCTTCGTTTTGAGAGGAGAAACTAAAGAAACCTTCTTCCACGAGGAATGATCTCAGTGGGGAACTGGAGAAAGAAGATGTTCTTTCTGCTTATGGGTGACAACCTACTTGGAGAGATGACACGCCCATACCTGTTTCTTTTCTTCTTTTTTTTCTTTTCTTCTCTTTTTTTTCTTTTCTTCTCTTTTTTTTCTTTTCTCTTTTTTTTTTTTTTTTTTTTTGAGGATAGATATATCCTAAACAAGTGATTTTAAAGCAAACATTGAAAAATGCAAGAATGCATAAATGATGCAAATATGTATGAATGATGAATGTCATGAACGTAGCATGCATACTGACGAAATTGACAGACAATGAAGTATGTACTGGAGATGGACCGACGTCGCAATACAACCAGATACTTGGCAAATATTCTTCCACACGGTGTAGATAACACGGGCGATGAATGGTGTTGCATGCTTTAAACTTCTCTGGGGAAGATGAGCATCTTTTCTTACTGAGATGGAAGAACTTCTTCACTGGAGATGAAAAATCTTCGTCACTGGGGATAAAAGACCTTCTTCACTGGGGATAGAAGAGCTTTTCCTATCATAATCTTTGATTCATCCTGTGGAGATAGCTGTTGATGTTCCTTCTGTTATTCACAATTCAAAGGAAAATTTCGCTTTTATTTTGAAAAGAAAAGGTAAATTCATTTAAAACTTCTTTTTTCTTTTTCTTTCAAAAGTGAATAACACAATTAAAGCGTCTTTTTTCTTTTTCTTTCAAAAGTGAATAACACAAGGCTCAAATTTATTTAATAGGATGGTAACCAGCTAAAGGCATGATTCCATAGAGTATTTACAAAAGTTGGAAATGGTAATTATGCGGAAAAGGCTATATTGAAAGCAATAACCACTATTCCCCCTAACAACTTTGAAATCCAACTGTGCTTGTCGCTTCAGATTGGCGATGATTTGATCGAAGATCCTTTGATGAAAAGACTCTTCAGGTGACGAAGTACGAACTGATGCAGTTACTTTGTCATAAATCCCTAATTTTTGCCTAGATTGCCCTTTCAGGTTTTCAATCTACCAGGATAAATTTTTTCTGTTTATTGTCTCTAATTTTTGCCTAGATTGCCCTTTCAGGTTTTCAATCTACCAGGATAAATTTTTTCTGTTTATTGTCTCTATTTTTTGCCTGGACCGCCCTTTCAGGTTTTCAGTCCACCGAGAGGCTCATTTTTGCCTAAGTCGCCCTTTGCGGGTTTTCGACTTACCGAGCTGTTCTTTTTGTATTTTTTAGACAAAGTATTTCTTGACTGCATCAGCATTCACAGGATGTGGGAGTTCATCACCATCCATGGTTGCAAGAGTCATGGCGCCGCCAGAAAATGTTCTTTTGACAACATACGGGCCTTCGTAATTAGGTGACCATTTGCCCCTAGAATCTGGTTGAAAAGACAAGATCTTTTTAAGCACGAGGTCTCCTTCTCGAAATTCACGAGGTCGAACCTTTTTGTTGAAAGCTTGTTTCATCCTTGCTTGGTACAACTGCCCATGGCATAGAGCAGTCATACGTTTTTCTTCGATTAAATTCAACTGATCGTATCTGCTTTGACACCATTCAGCCTCTGATAACTTAGTCTCCATGAGAACTCTCATTGATGGGATTTCAACTTCTACGGGGAGCACAGCTTCCATGCCGTATACTAGAGAAAAGGGAGTTGCCCCTGTTGAAGTACGCACTGAAGTACGGTACCCATGTAAAGCAAATGGCAGCATTTCGTGCCAGTCTTTGTAAGTGACGACCATTTTCTGGACAATCTTCTTAATGGCGCCGTTCATTTTTGGTTTGTAAGGAGAAGAGTTATGATGCTCAATCTTGAATTCCTCACACAGTTCTTTCATCATCTTGTTGTTCAAGTTTGAACCATTGTCAGTAATGATCTTGCTAGGAACACCATATCGGCAAATGATGTTGTTCTTGATAAACCTTACAACCACTTGTCTTGTAACGTTGGCGTAAGATGCTGCTTCGACCCATTTGTTGAAGTAATCAATAGCCACTAAGATGAAACGATGACCGTTTGAAGCTTTTGGTTCGATCATCCCAATCATGTCGATACCCCACATGGAGAAAGGCCATGGAGATGAGAGAACGTTGAGTAGAGTCGGTGGCACATGGATCTTATCTGCGTAGATCTGGCACTTGTGACATCTTTTCACGTGTTTGTAACAGTCAGATTCCATTGTCAACCAATAGTATCCTGCTCTTAAGATTTTCTTGGACATTGCATGCCCATTTGAATGAGTTCCAAAGGACCCTTCATGCACTTCATGCATTAACATGTCTGCTTCGTGTCTGTCCACGCATCTGAGCAAAACCATGTCGAAGTTTCTTTTGTATAGCACATCTCCGTTCAGGAAGAAACTGCCAGAAAGCCTCCTTAGAGTTTTCTTATCTTTGTTTGATGCCCCAAGTGGGTACTCTTGAGTTTGAAGGAAGCGTTTGATGTCGTGGAACCACGGTTTATCATCGACGACTGCTTCAGTTGCAAACACATAAGCGGGCCTTTCAAGGCGCGTGATTCTGACTGTAGGCATATCATTCCAGTTATTGACTTTGAACATGGAAGATAGAGTAGCTAAAGCATCTGCCATTCGATTCTGATCTCGAGGTATATGATGCAATTCAACTTTGTTGAAGAAAGTCAACAGACGTCTTGCATAATCTCTGTAAGGAATCAAACCAGGGTGGTAAGTTTCCCACTTGTCTTTGATTTGGTTGATCACAAGGGCTGAATCTCCATATATGTCTAGGATCTTGATTCTTAAGTCAATGGCTTCTTCGAGACCCATGATACAAGCTTCGTATTCTGCGATGTTGTTGGTACAATCAAATAGCAATCTGGCAGAGAACGGGATATGAGTACCCTCGGGAGCGATGATGATTGCCCCAATTCCATTGCCAAAAGCGTTTACTGCTCCATCAAAAATTAGGCCCCATCTTGATCCAGGATCAGGACCTTCTTCAGGTAATGGTTCGTCACAATCTTTCATCTTCAAGTACATGACATCTTCGTCAGGAAAGTCAAACTTGAGAGATTGATATTCAGTAATTGGCTGATGTGCCAGATGATCGACGAGAATGCTTCCTTTGACCGCTTTTTGAGCACGGTACTCGATGTCATATTCGGATAACAGCATTTGCCATCGGGCAATCCTTCCTGTTAAGGCAGGCTTTTCAAAGACATACTTGATCGGATCCATTTTGGAGATTAACCAAGTAGTATTGTTGATCATGTACTGGCGGAGACGTTTTGAAGCCCAAGCCAAAGCACAACATGTTTTTTCGAGCATGGAGTAACGAGACTCACAATCTGTGAATTTCTTACTCAGGTAATAGATGGCATGCTCCTTCTTACCGGTTTCATCTTGTTGTCCAAGCATACAACCCATGGATTCTTCTAACACAGTAAGGTACATGATTAGTGGTCTTCCTTCAACTAGAGGAATCAATATTGGTGGTTCTAACAGGTATTCCTTGATACTGTCGAACGCTTTTTGGCAATCTTCAGTCCATACAACCCCTTGATCTTTGCGGAGAAGCTTGAAAATTGGCCCACAAGTAGCAGTCATCTGAGAGATAAATCTGGAGATATAGTTTAATCGTCCGAGAAATCCTCTTACTTGTTTTTCAGTTTTTGGTGCAGGCATCTCTTGAATTGCTCTGACTTTGTCGGGATCTACTTCAATACCTCTTTGGCTGACAATGAAACCCGAGAGTTTTCCAAATCTAACCCCAAAAGTACATTTGTTAGGATTCAAACGAAGCTGATATTTCCTTAGTCGTTGAAACAACTTCAAAAGGTAATCAATATGTTCTTCTTCTGTGCTGGACTTGGCTATCATGTCGTCCACATAAACTTCAATTTCTTTATGCATCATGTCATGAAAGAGAGTAGTCATTGCCCTTTGGTAAGTTGCGCCTGCATTCTTTAATCCAAATGGCATCACTTTGTAGCAAAAGGTACCCCATGGGGTGATGAAAGATGTCTTCTCCATGTCTTCGGGAGCCATCTTGATGTGATTATAACCGGAGAACCCGTCCATGAAAGAAAAGACGTTGAACTTAGCAGTGTTATCAACTAGCATATCAATATGTGGTAATGGAAAGTCATCTTTTGGACTGGCCTTGCTCAAGTCACGGTAGTCAACACACATTCTGACTTTGCCATCTTTCTTCGGAACTGGCACTATGTTGGCCAACCATTGAGGATACTCGGAGGTGACAAGAAAACCCGCGTCGAGTTGCTTTTGAACTTCTGTTTTGATCTTGTTAGCCATATCAGGGTGAGTCCTTCGCAATTTCTGCTTAACTGGCGGACATCCTGGCTTCAATGGCAAGTAATGCTGAACAATATTGGTATCCAACCCAGGCATGTCTTGGTAGGACCAGGAAAACACGTCAACATATTCTTTGAGAAGGTCTGTCAACTTACTCTTGATATCAGCATCAAGCAGCGATCCAATGGTCACTTCTTTTTTGTCTTCTTCAGAACCCAAGTTGATCTTTTCTAAAGGCTCTTTGTGAGGCAGAATGGCTCTTTCCTCGTGCTTAAGTAATCGAGAGATCTCGTCCGGGATCTCTTCTTCTTCCTCTTCTTCGGCTTCGAACACAGGAAACTCAAAGTTGGGAGAGGGCATAGGGTTATTGCATTCAATGGGTTTATCAATAAATCTGCACATATGATTTATATTTATTTCAGAAATTTTATGAATGCGAGAGTGTATGCAGATTTTTTTTGAAAAAGTTTTTTTTTTATTTTGGTTTTTTGGGTTTTTTAGGATTACCATTTCCAGAAAAAAGCAAAAAATAAAATACATAGCGTAGGGAATTCAAAATGACACTTTATTTATGATTCATTTTTGAAACAAAGTCCTAAACACAAACTCATTTGTCTTGGGCAGGACAACGAGGGAAACTTTTAAAACAAAGCCCTATACACAATGTTATTTGGGCGGAACATTTAAAAGCAAAGCCCTATAAAACATATCTCTGCTTTGGGCAAGGCAGGAGGTCAAAATAACAGCGAGGTGATTACTTTGAGCGGCGAACAACATTCGGAACGTCGACAGCTTTCCAGTAGCAACGAACTCCTCTGTGTATTATGTATTCAGGAAAATTCTCCTCAGAATTATCTTCAGTATTGACATCGACCGCTGGTCGAGCAGGATTTGAAGGTCCTGGTTTGTCAACCTTGTTCGTTGAAATGGTCTTCTTCTACTTCTTGAAGAGCATAAGATGAATCACAATCTTCAGAATTTTCAGGATGTATTTCCCAGTCTTCAGGATGAAGAGACTCATTGTCAGAGACACTTTCCGAGTCAACTGCGGGGCCATCTTCCCCTTCATCTTCAAAAATGGCATTTATGTGATAATAACCATCTTCAGGATTATAAATCTTGGTAGATGCGTTGAAGCTGAAATCTTCAGTAATTTCAGGCTGCTGTGAAAATTAAGAGCATTGGTAAGCCTCTTCTGGTTGACTATCATATTCAAAGGAATCTCCCCATCCAGTTGGTTGGATATCCTCAATCCCAATCTTTGAACTTTCAGGTGCAGTGTATTTCACCATATAATCAAATTTTCCACTTGGTTGTCCCAAGGTGTCCCAAACCTCTACAGGAATAGGCGGAATTTCTTTAGCACTTGTTTTCTCTGAAGGAGGATATGGTTCTTCCTGAGATATGTATCCCGAGTCATTAAGATAACATTTCCATTCTTCTTCAGTATCGGAGAGACCTTCTTCGATGCATTCTTCAATAAGGACATTAACCTCTTGAGGAATTGGGTTAAGGAACCCTCCACTATGGAACGTTTCTTTGATCGGACGAAGGGTTTCATCCTTCTTGGTGCAGTTTGAGAACATCGGTGGGCATCCGAGTCCTGCTCTGGTTTCATTCTTGGTCGGGATCACAACTTGCCCCCAGCCAGTGGTAGTTCCATCTTTCACTACTTTTACTGCCTCTTTGTAAGAAGAGATTGATGCTTTCATTTTGGAAGATTCTTCTTCTAAAGAGAGACCTTGGAACTGAGTTCCTTCCACATCATCAGCACCAATGAAAGAGAAATTGGATAAATGGCTCACCATCAAGGCTTGCTCCCCACTTATTATTACCAATTTTCCATTTGTTACAAATTTTAACTTTTGATGGAGCGTAGAAGTTACTGCCCCTGCTTCATGGATCCATGGTCGTCCTAATAGATAGCTATAAGCAGCTTGAATATCCATGACCTGGAAGGTGATTTGAAATGTATGTGGACCAATTGTCATGGGAAGGTTGACTTCGCCGATAACAGATTTTCGCGATCCATCAAATGCTTTGACAACTACACCACTGAACTTCATAGGCATTCCTTGGTAAGATAAACGAGCAAGAGTCGTCTTCGGCATCACATTCAAGGAAGATCCGGTGTCTACCAGCACGTTGGACAAAGAGTATGACTGACAGTTCATAGAAATGTGCAGAGCAAGATTGTGATTTCTGCCCTCCTCGGGGAGTTCTTCATCACAGAAGCTTAAATTGTTGCAAGCTGTTATGTTGGCTATTATTCCATCAAAATGGTTAACAGTCACATCATGATCTACAAAAGCTTGATCCAAGACTCTCATCAGGGCTTCCCTGTGGGCTTCAGAATTTAAAAGCAATGAAAGTATTGAGATCTTTGAAGGAGTCTGCATAAGCTGATCCACAATCTTATATTCACTTCTTTTGATAAGCTTCAAAATTTCATCAAAGTCAGGATTGACATTGGTTCCACTTGATTGACCAACATCAATGTTTGTATTACTGACAGGAGTTTCCTCAGGATTCCTTACCGGTGTATCTACAGGATTTTGCCTGGTTGCAGGAGCAACGGGCTGCTTTGGAGGTAATGTAGTGTATACACGTCCACTTCTTGTTACTCGACTTACATCAGCGATGTTTACGACAGATGAAAGAGTAGGTAAAGGAACTTCTTGTCCATTCTTTATCATTGTTGCATTGTAGTTGTATGGAATTGCCTTGTCAGAGTCATAAGGAACAGGTCCAGGTAGACAAATGATCAAAGGAGCAACAGGAACCCTTGGTTTGTTATAGGTAACTTCTATGCGCTCAGGCATGTTGAAATGAGGAACGATGACGTTAACTTTAGGCATTTCCGAGTTGATATCTGAGACTAAAAGCTCATGCGGATAAAATCCTATCATGTTAACTTCATCTTCATTCCTATTTCTGTAGATCTGAATAGTACCATTATCCAACAGAACTTGGAGATCTCTTCTCACAATCGAACATCCGTGAGGATCTATGCAACATATGCTACAGGAACCATAGTGATGTTGGCGAAAATTCTGCCCTAGACAGAGAGTAGCGTGCATTTGTACCAAATTTGCTCTCGAGAAGTTGATATTATAGACTCGATATGGACCAGGACATCCATACACCATGTTTACAACATGCCCTCCATGATTGGGCAGCGGATTTGCTTGCACATAGGATTCAAATTTCTGAAAGAGAGAAGATTAGATCTAACCAACCTCTGAACTTCATATTTCAAAGCTATGCAATGCTCAAGATCATGGCCAGGTGCTCCTTAATGATAAGGGCATGAGACCTTAGCTTTGTACCACCATGGGAGTTTCTCAGGTACTGGGAGTGGTGCTTTAGTTTGAACAAGACCTCTTTCAATCAAATCAGGGTACAACTCTGTGTAGGTCATTGGAATCGGATCAAACTGTGGAGCTCTTTGTACACGATTATGATTGTTGTTAAACTGTTGAGCTTGCTGTTGAGGCTGTTGTTGTTGAAACTGCGGGGTAAATCCCGGATTCGGTGCTGTATTAACGGCTGGCGCAATGGCAGCAATCTGTCGTTGACGATTGACATTTCCTCTTGGCCTCCCTTGGGATACCATGTCAACACTTTGTTCTTTCTTCTTTGGGAAACCACTTCCGAACTTTTTGGTTCCGCTTGAAGATCCACCTTCTTTAGTTAGACGTCCGGTTCAGACTCCTTCTTCTAGACGCATCCCCATGTTTACCATTTCGGTGAAATCACTTGGAGCACTAGCAATCATGCGTTCATAATAAAACGGGCCAAGAGTATTCAAGAAGATCTTTGTCATCTCTTTCTCTTTTAACGGTGGATTAATCTGAGCAGCAGTTTCTCTCCATCGTTGGGCATATTCTTTGAAAGCTTCATGATCTTTCTGAGCCATGGATCGAAGCTGATCTCTGTCTGGAGCCATATCCGAGTTATACTTGTATTGTCGGACAAAGGCCTCACCTAGGTCATTGAAAGTCCGAATATTGGTGCTATCCAAACCTGTGTACCACTTCAGTGCGGCACCAGTCAAGCTGTCTTGAAAGTAATGGATAAGCAACTGATGATTATCTGCATAAGTAGACATCTTCCTAGCATACATCACAAGATGGCTTTGTGGACAAGAACTACCTTTGTACTTCTCAAAGTCAGGGACCTTGAATTTAGCAGGTATTTGTACACTGGGAACCAAACATAGTTCCTGGGCATTCTTTCCAAACAAATCTTTTCCACGGATAGCTTTAACTTCTAGCTGCATCTTGTTAAACTGCTCTTGGAGATCTCCCACAAGATTACGCTGATTTATGCTATCATCCTGATCATGACAAATCTCATTGCCACCATAGGGAACTGTGTGAACCATAGGGGTCGGAACTGTCATAGTGGGTTGAGAAAGTGCCATAGTGATTTGGGAAAAAGTTACCCCTGAATGTGGAATAAATGCCGAACCCTGTGTGGCAGGCGCTTCAGTTGCGGATGTTTGAATCCCAGAAACATTATGGCGGAAACCTGCACCAAAGCTGAAAGGCGTGCCCCAACCTTCTGGCATGGAGAAAGATGGAATGCTGAATGCAACCGTAGAAACTGGAGTAGTGACTTCAGATGTTATTGTTGCTTGACTGTTGGGTGGCGGCAGCTGATTCTGTGCGGTCATTAAAGAGTCAACCAGAGTAGTAAGACTTTCCAACTTTTCCTGAAGGGTGGCGACTGTACCACGGAGCTCAATATTCTCTTGTTCAGAGTGTTCCATTACTCTTCTTCTGCTTGAACGAGTATTGTATCTGTGATCTGATTGCGAGCGCGGTCGAGAAACTTTGAGACGCGACAGCTTGACGATCTAATGGAGGAAAATCCAAAAGATAAGACTCTAGACAACATACTCGATATGCAGAATGATGTATGCAAAAAGAAATTTATGATTTTTCCAAACATTTTAAAGATTATTTCCTTGCAAACATTTGAACACAAACTATTCTTTTATTGAAATAATGGGAAATGTTACAACATTGGAGCGTAGCTCCTTACAAAAGCAAATGATAAGTAAAAGCTAAACAATCCTAAACATCTTCCTCAGACGAAGAACCAAATGCGTTGTGCAGCTTGAGCTTCTGGATTTCTTTCCCATAGTGAGCTTTCAATTTGGCCTTTTAGGTCCTTAGCTTGTTAACAACATTCTTCCAATCGTCAGGAGTTGGAGCGTTGCTTGTTGAACCTTCAAGATTTTTCTTGCTTTCTTTGATGTACCTCTTGATTGCAGCGTCTTTCTGACGAATTTTCTCATCTTTGCTCATGAGCCATCCATCTTGATAATAGAGAGTTTCTTCGTGATCTTTCACTTTTTTCTTCAACTTTCTATTTTCCACATCGGTCTTACGAAACTTATCTTCCCAAGCATCTTTCTCTAACCTCATCTTGGCTAAAGTGTCTTGGTATTCCTCCATAGTGGGAATGTTGGGCCGTTGAGATACTACTGGAAACATGGGTTTTTCATAAGCATAAGGCATTTGGAACTCCTTTGCTCTTTTCTTTACCCAGCAGGTGTAGGCGTCCATGGCAATGCAATTTCTTGCCTCACCTTTTTCTTTCCATCGGACGTCATACCAAGCTCTCACCATTCTTGCTTTCAACCTTTAAGGATTATCTCCTTCTCGGTAGAAGTAGCCTTCCACTGTGGGACCAATGGGCTTAGTTGAATTTGCATACCCGAGTTGTCGTCGGGCTAGGACCGGATTGTAGTTAATTCCTCCTTGTGTACCAATGAGGGGTACGTTGGCGAACTCTCCACAACTATCAATGGTTTCTATACCACAGCGAGCCAAGGTATACCAATGAATATCATTATTAGTAAGAGACATAAGTCTTCGAGGCCAACGTAAGCCTTCTCGGTTTTCCGTGAAGATAGGAGACTCAGGTAAGTGTGAAACAATCCATTTGAACAACAGAGGTGCACAACATACAATGATTCCACCGCCTTGGCGATTCCTATGATGGACAGAGAAATACATGTCACCAAGCAAAGTCGGAACAGGATTTCCAATTAGAAAGATCTTTATGGCGTTGATATCGACAAAGTCGTTGACGTTGGGAAACAGAACCAACCCATAGATGAGCAAGGCTAGTATAGCTTCAAAAGCTATCATGCTACCAGTTTCGATGAAATCAAAGGCTTTCTTTATTAGGAAGTGTGAAGTTAAACCCGGGAGGTTTCCTTTGGTAGTCCAATTACTCTCTACTTCAGATTTCTTCAAGCGGATACTTGCTGCAATGACGTGTGACTTAGGAATGGCTTCCAAACCATTGAAAGGTATTTTGTCAGACACGGGAATACCCAAAAGATTGGCATATTCTTCCAAGGTCGGTACCAACTGGTAGTCTGGAAAGGTAAAACACCGGTAGACGGGATCATAGAACTGAACCAGAGTTTTGAGAAGTCCTTCATCAACATGAGTGTTCAAGATAGGCAAAAGCTTTCCATAACTTTTCCTAAAATCGGGAGGATCTTGTACAAAAGATGCCAACTCTCTCAGTTTTTCCACATCAGGCGCTTTGAAACCGTACTTTTTGGTATACCTTTTTACCCCTTCCATAACTTAATCCTATAATGTTTGCAAAGAAAATCCTCTAAATCTTTGGAGAAATCATGTTTTTATGGAAAAAGATGGGTTTTTTAATGAATGTATGAATGCATGGATGCATGGATGCCACATATTCAAACATGGTAACACAAACATGGTAACGCAAACATGGTACTACAAACATGGTAATACAAACATGGTACACATAGGTTCAAAGGTCCAGCGTCACGAGCATGAGGTCAGAGAACCAAACATGGGATAGTACTAGGGTTAATCACCTGCACAACATGTTCTACTGATACGTCAGAGTCTACATTTTTCTTTCGGATATTACCGGCTTGCACAATTGAACTTGTGAGCTAGCAATATTCTCAAGAAAAACTCGTCTGAGTGTGGCTCTCCGCATGACAACTAATCCAAGTCTTCATCTGAATAGTTTCTGCGCCACAACCTAATAAGGCCAGGATGGGTTGGGGTTCTACGGCCAACTCAGCTTCTACAGTTCAATGAAAGTAATAATGTCTTCGCTACGAAACATGCTAAACATATATTACCAACAAGGAACCTCCACTGAGCGGAAGGATTCTCACGTACGCCTGTACATGACTATACCCTCCACCTAATTCTTATGTGTACTTAATCTGGGTTAGGATTTGTCCATAATGTATCACTTGTAACAGAACCACACAAGTAACAGAACCAAAGAACCACACATGTAACAAAAACAAAACAAATAGAAATAACCCTTTCTTTGGAAACAATAAAAAGATGTTCCCCAGTGAAGTCGCCATTTTTCTGTCGCGGGGAAAAATCGTTATCTTTTTGTGGGATGAGACACCTGATGCCTTCTTTGGGCTCGAGTGCTCAAAAAAATGATTTTTCTTTTGTTTCGACCAAACTTTTTATTATTTCCAAAGTAGGAAAAGGAAAAAAGCTGCAATAACCTAAAAGTGGGGGGAGAGATCTTTTGGGTAAGAGGGTTGGTTATACGAAGGGAAGGTATTAGCACCGAACGTATCTATAGTACTCTATAGGTTTCTTTGTTATGTTTTTCATTCCATGTTATTGAGAGGTTCTGTTGAAATAGGTGGGACCTAAGGTGTTTGTTTGATTATGCTCGCAAAGATCATCGCGATCCTCTGCATACATATCCCTTAGAGGGAATCAGAGCATCTGTAGCTCGGGGTCTACGGGTGCTAAGGTTTGAGTGGTTTGAGGGAGAAGTTTTGCTCGCCAAGGATACGACCTTGTGCCTACGTATTCTCAAAGGGATGTTGAGAAAGTCAGAGCAATCGTAGTTCCCACTTATGCTAGTGGAAGCAAAGGATAAGAGACAAATGTCATCTCAATGTTCGATGTATCTAATCTATATCATCACATACATCTGTTTGATTTTGTTTGAAAATCTTTTTCATTATAAGCCCTGGGCAGTGCCACTTATGGTGCTTAGAATGATAAAGATGTTTTTTTGTTTAACCAGCCTTGTGGCAAAAACTTTCAATGAAGTCAGCCTTGTGACAAAAAGTTTTGATTAATCAGCCAGCCTTGTGGCAAAAGTTTCAATGAAGTCAGCCTTGTGACAAAAACTTTGATTAATCAGCCAGTATGGTGGCAAAACAGTTTGATTGATTAGCCAGCCTTGTGGCAAAAAGAGAAATTTGATTGATTGATTGTTTGTGATGATATAAAAGAGATACTCCTATCATAGAGATGAAAAATGTCTAATCTCCTAAGGTGTTTTGAGTTGGATATTGGGGATGCTTATAAGAAGCCCGTGGGTCCTTGTACGAAGCCCAAGAGGAGGCTATTCGAGGGTCCTTGCATTGTAAGCCCAAGAGGAGGCTATGGGAGGGACAATCGAGGGTCCTTGCATTGTAAGCCCAAGAGGAGGCTATGGGAGGGACAAGTCATTTGTACAAAGCCCAAGAGGAGGCGTGGTATAGTTGGTTTGAGCTCTTAGAGCGATTTCACCGGGAAACCATACTCTATGTCCTAACCTAAAGTAGGGAGATTCTTTGCACGAAGCCCAATAGGAGGCTATGGGGAACCTAGTGTTGTACTAAGTTGAACAAGTATATACATGAACAAACACATGAACAAGTATGAACAAACATGGACAAACATGAACAAGTATGAACAATTACATATATATGACAAGGTGTGTGTATATAATGGAGTTTATGAAGGAAATATACCTGTAAGCATGATCCATTTGTATACACGGGGCTCGGGACTTATACTCGGGGAGAGGCCCATTGAGTTTATTCAAAGCTATGTAAACAGGTATTTACAAAAGGGCTTGGGACTTATACCTACATGGAGGCCCATGGTATTTTTGGGAAGATTTAAAGAAAACCTTCATTTTTGATTTGTTGTTCGAAGTTAAAAAACAAATTGATCGAGATATGTACAAAAAGGTTTACAATGAAATACCTAATTTCATGTACAGGAATGGGACTTATACCTATGTGGAGGCCCATGTTTTATTTTATAAAACATGGTTGATTGTTTTGTTGTTTAAAACACTGTTTGGAAGTTTTGGAAGAAGTTTTTCTGTTTAAAGAAAAAAACTGTACAAAGAAAGAGGAAAGGGACTTATACTCTCTAATATACGAGAGGCCCATTTTTTAAAATCAATTGATCAATCCAAAAAGATTTAATCAATAGTTTCTTTTGAAAAGAAAACCAAAAAAGAAAAGGTTTATCGTTTTAAAAAACTGTGATCGTTTGTTTTGAAACGGTTTGAAATTTTGAAAGAAATCGAATTAATTAAGATAAAAACAAAGATTATACTTAATTAACACCTAAATGATTAGGGTTTGATCACAAAATATTTACAAATGATTAAGTTTGAAAAATCAAATGAAAAACAATATTTAAAGTATTTAAAAACACTTAAAAATATGTCATTTTAAACTTAATTAAAAATGTATTAAATAAATATTTTTTTCTGATTTTTTTTTTATATTCATAAAATACATATATAAAATAAGAAGTGTGTAAAAAATGAATAAAAAATGAGTTAATTTGATAGGTTAAAATAATTGATGAAGTTGTGAAGAAAAATAAGAAAAAAAGTGTTAAAAAATTAGGTTTTGTCTTCGAAAGGGCTTGAACCCACGCCCTTGTGTTTACCATTCAAAAACATTGCCAACTGGACCACGCGCATGGTCTGTTTAACATTTGCAACGAATCAATTATATTTTTGAATCAATTTCTAATTCCAGTTTCAAAAATCTGGCGCCAAGAACACAACCCTAACTTGAATTTGAAAATTCTGAAAACTGAATTGTTTGGATCAAGTGAATAGCCTATCTTGCTCGATTTTTCACAAGGAACATGATGGTGATCTTTAATTTCATTTATTTTTGTTCTAAGATGGTTAATTTTCGCATGAACATGAAGAACCCTAATATGACAAATCATTGTGAAATCGTGTATGATCATGATGACAAAGATGAAATGATTTGAGAAAAACATGTATATTGCATTATTTTTATTTATTCAAACAGAATGAGTTTCTTACAATGAGAAGTAATTGATAACAACGAAAATAGTACAATTGAAAATACTAGAGAAATCTATACAATGGCAAGCTTGGCCTTATTCTAATGCAAATGAGATGTTCCCTGACAAACACAAAGTCTTTAGGCTCCATTGGTGAAAGGTGCCCCCTTTAGGGGGCATGGAGTTTTCTGATTGTAGCTGGATCTTATTTGTAATTCCCCATGATTCTCCTTCTGTGAGCTCTTGTCAAATATTGGCGTCGAGGAATCGTCTTGTCTGATTTGATGGAGAGGTAGGAGGTAAGAGTCTTGGTAACCATGGATGCATATGCATGGATGCAAAATATTAATGATGATGCAAATGCAATATAAATCAGGATCAAGGATCAAAGCCTCTTGGATAACAACTTCTCATGGTCAATAAGATATGGTCGAATCCTCCAGATTCAGAGGTTCGACGTTGCTTTCTGGATAAATAGCTTGTGCATAAGTCAAAGATGGTCGAACCCTCCAGATTCAGAGGTTCGACGTTGATTCTGATAGATAACTGATGTAGAACTTCAGTATAAGTCAAATGCCTCTGGATCAAAGGTTCGACGCCTTTTATGGAATAGCAGAAATCCGGGTATGATGAAGGTCAAGTTTCCTGTCCCATCCCAATCTCACGGGTATGTAGTCTAGACACGGACAAGTGGTCCCTAATGGTCACTAGGGTCTACAGTTCTCATGGGGTACAAAGTGTTTGAGGCAACAAGCGTGCCAGACACAGTGTTCCGTGAAAGAACCTCGCCCAGTTGTGGTACCTCATGTCAAGCTCGATCATAGCAAGCGCTACGGGAGTCAACATGAGCATCCACGCTAATCCTATGTGTCACTGGCCTGGGTAGTGGGCCTTTTACCTCACAAAAACCCCCCACCTGCAAAGACAAACAGAAAAATATGTGGCCCCCACGGGGACCCATAATATAGTCCAGGATGCGAGAAAATAAACATGATATGCAAGCAGTAAATAGTCATGATATGCAAGCATAAAATAAAAGAAGTGAAACATAAACAATATAGAAGCACACCCAATAAACAGACAAACAAAGGCTAGGATCGACTCGCTAAGAATGGACCAGCACAGGTCTATCACGTCCCCATCAGAATCGCCAGCTGTCGCACGCTCGCGAAAAAAGAACAATAGAGTCGCCACCAATATATTTATCCCAAAGAGGGAAAGGAATATCAGAAAACCTAAGATGAATAAGAACGAGGCCTTTCGACCAGAGATAGGGTACGGGAGTCGGTTACGCAAGGGGAAGGTACTAGCACCCTTCACGCCCATCGTACTCGATGGTATCCACCTATGTTTGTTCTATTCTAAGGGTGTATAAATCTAAAGCTTAATTACTAAGGGAATGCATGCAAATGAAAAAAAGGAAACACGGGGAAAATAAGGTTTATAAATAGTTGTGCTCGCTTAGGCCCCGCGACCTAATGCCTACGTATCCTTTTCAGGAATCAGAGCACCGTAGTTCGGCTCACATGTTTTTGTTTATTTTTGTGTTTTTTAGTTGAACAGTTACATTCGCACTCCGCTGCTCGAACTCTGGAGTCTTAAGCTGGGAATGGAGCGGAAATAACGTGTCCGGTTAGG
This sequence comes from Vicia villosa, assembly GCF_029867415.1. Taxonomy (NCBI): domain Eukaryota; kingdom Viridiplantae; phylum Streptophyta; class Magnoliopsida; order Fabales; family Fabaceae; genus Vicia; species Vicia villosa. The sequence continues at coordinate 770,162 of NW_026705179.1, forward strand.
AGAAATAATGCCCTGAAGGCAAGAGAAAGAATGCCTCAGAGGCAAGAGAGAGAAGAGAGATTTTGAGTGTTTCGAGGAAATCCCTTAAGCAAGGGAAACTCGAGTTACTCTTTGGTTTGTGTTTTTTAGAAGTTGGGAACTTACGCCTGAATGGTACCCTTAAGCAAGGGAGATCCAAGCACTCGAACATTCCCTTAAGCAAGGGATGTTCAAGCTTCCATTCCCTTTTTAAGAATTTTCACTTTGATTATTAGTGTTTTAAGTATTTTCTTGGTACTTTTTATGGGATTTAATTTGAATAGTTGTTAGGTGTTTTAAAGTTGAAAAGGAAAAGAAACTAGCCTAAGTATGAAGGGAATTTCTACCTAATGTTATCATGGTTTCTACCTAAGGTTAGGAATAAAAGAATATGAAAATAAAGATCACAATTAGAAGTCAACAAGTAGGATACATGAAAATAGTACAAGAGCATGAAATAGAACAAGTCAAAATATAGCACAAAAGTGAATTAAAAGTACTACTATTTTTATATTGATTTTTTTATGAGAGAAATTGAATTACAAGTCAAGTAAAAAGACTAAAAAACAAATAGCCTAAAAACTAATATTTTTATTGATTATTTTCTATGTCAAGATTGTGTATTAAAGCCTGAAAAGATAGGAGAAAAAAATAGCATGATATCACCTAAAAGAAAATGGTAAAAAGCTAAGTAAAATCTAAATCTACTAATTAAAATAAAATGGAATCAGGGGGTGTAAAATTGAATGTATGGTGTACATAGAGATTAGGGCGCAGGGCCCATCTGAGGGAAGCCCACACAGAATTCATTTTTGTTATTGTCATTCTTCTAACTTAAGAGAACATGGGCCAGAGGGGGGTGAACCTAGCAATGCGGCCCAAGGAACTAAATGATCCATGATTATTATTCAGATTGAAACCTTGTGCTAAATTAATCCCGGTCCAATAATCTTACTAATACAATGATTAATTCAGTTAATTCTAATCATTAGTACTCAGACCTTATACACATTTGATGGATTAATTCAATTAATATTCATAATTTCAATTAAAACAAATTAATAGAAAAGAGGGATTTAGGGTTACTTGTGACTATTGAGCTCCTCTTCTTCTTCACGAGCAAACGGCGCGTGATAGATGAAGATCCTCCTTCTCCGATCATTGCGACGGCGACGCTCTTATCAAACTCTTCTCTCCGGTCTCGAGGTCCTTCCCGTTCTCTTTCTCCTTTGCTTGCGAACGGCGCAGGGGGACTTCTCCTTCTTCTCACGAATACGAACGGTGCCGGTATTCAAACTCTCCTCCAATCGGAGCTTCTCCGACTCGATTCAAGATGTGGTGGCGCTACTGATCGGAGTTTGAATGAAGGCGAACGGTGATGAATGGATTAAAGCCATGGCCATTTCACGGTGATGTCGGCTTGAGCGACATAAACGCAACAAGCAGAAATTTTCTTCAGGTAATTTAGATTTCGCTTTTCCCGTATCTTTTGCTTCTTCTACTCTTTTCTTTTTTTTCTGTTTCTCTGTGAGTGTTGTGATTGCTCTGTTGTTCTTGCTGCGAGATTGAGGGAAAGAGTTGAAAATTGAAGCTTGAAGATTCGATGATTATTGTTGAAGGTTGCTGATGATTGAGGATTCGGTGTTGCCGCGTTGCAGATTGAAGGTTGATTGATGATGATGCTGATGATATTGGAGAAGAACCTGTTACCGATAGAGATTGAAGATCTTGTGGTGAGGTCGAAGGAGGCTATGCTTCACCTCTTTCAGAGCTTGATCAATGCTCTGAAGAGGATGGATCGAGAAGCTTTTTGTGGATTTGGTCATGGAGGAGGTTCAGAGAGAGTGGAAGGAGGAGGAAGATGAGGAATGAGAAGTGATGAAGAAAGTGAAGAATGGTGGTTGAAGACTATGGAGGGAGGGAATGATGTATGATTGAATGTGTGAAGAGAGTGAAGAGAAGAAGATGGTGTCAAAAAATGGTGGAAGAGATTCTGATTTATAGAAGTGAGTTTTCTTCTGATTTCTGTTGAATCTCAGTTAAATTCTGTTATAGGATTTGTTAGGGATTGTAACTGATTCTGTTATAGTTAGTTACCAATTGGTTATGCCACTGTTAGTTGTAGTGAGAAAAAGTTAGTTGCAGGTGGTTAGAATTCTGTTATGTGTTTGTAGGTTGGTTACAAGTTCAGTTAGAAGCCAGTTTGACAGTTAGTGAGAGGCTATAGGTTTGTCGTTTTGACAGTTAGGAATTTAGTTATACTGTATGAAGATTGAATAGGCTTGTAACTGAAATCAGTTAGCTTGGTTTGTAACATGTTGCAGTGGGTTTGGTAGAGGTCTTGGTGTTCATGCTTGAGTTGAATAGGATGATGCAAAACTGTATGTGTATTGATGCAGGATTGGTTGATTGTGAACTGAAATTGATTTTTCTTTTCTTTTGCAGGACTTTGATGAATGTAGAGACTTCAGTTTGAAGATGAAACAGTAACAGCAACACCCTCCAGAATATATGTTGATTACAAAAGATTGTGAGTGGATCCGAAGAGAACTTTTGTGTGTTGTATGATGCTTAATCTTGGAATATGGAGCTGATGTAGATTAGGTTATTTGCAGCGAGTTCTTATGTTAAAATGAAGGGAAAAACGTCCTCTTGGAGTTTCTTAGGAAATCAAAGTAGCTTTTGTAAATGCTCTTTTTTTTTATATTGTGTTTATGTACAAGTGGTGTGTGTGATTGAACTTGTAACCTTTTTTTCTTTCTTTTCTAGATGTAACAAAGTCTGATTGAGATTGTGATGCCTTTGTATGCTATGATTTGTAAAGAGTGATAGTATTCTTCCTTGAATCACAAATTCCATCCGTATGGATCTTGAATGAAGACCTTTGAATCAAACTTGTGTTCCATATTAATTTACTCCAAGTTTAATACTCGTGTCCTAATTGAATTTCAAATTCATAATATTCATAATACCTTGTACTTGAAACAAACTTGATATGCATAAGACATTGGTTTGATATACCCAAAATAAATGAACTCATTATCGCTTTATTGCACAAACCATGATTCATTTCTTGTACCTTAATCAGTTATAGGAACCCCTTGAATTGGTGAGAGATAGAATTAGAAAAATAGAGTCGGAGAATGACTCAACATATCTTGTTCCGCATGTGAATAATTATTAAGAGCCATAAAGGAGTCCTTACACCCAAGATCCTCAATCTCACTTCAAATTATTAACGAATGCGTGATTTTATTGATGACCTAAAAATGCAAATGAATGAGATATGTAAGCCAATGAAGAATAATTAGATGGGCAAATTTTGGGGTGCAACGGCTGCCCCTATTTAATCATCTTAAACCTGAAGGTGAGATTGGCGCTAGCCTTTCGATCATTCAAGGTAGAAGAAGATTAAATATCAAGAGAACCTGAAAATTTGCCTGATGAAGGATGGGATCCACTGGGGAAGAAGTGGTGTCAACTCCACTGAGGAAGAATGTATTAATTCTGGATTGATCAAATTAACTCTGGGTTAGAAATGAAATAAACATCAACTCTGGGTTGAAAAGGAAAAGTGGGTCGACTATGGGTCGAAAAATAAAGGGAAGTCAACTCGGGGTTGAATAAGAGGTTAACATCAATTCTGGATTGAGAACGGAAATGGAACTCAGTATTAGTGGGACAAGATATAAGTATTAACTCTGGGTTAAAATTGGAAGCAAGGAAATCAACTCTGGGTTGAACAAGAGATTGGATAATGATTATGGGTTGAAAGAGGAAAGGTGAACAATTAGGAATAACCGTCAACTCTGGGTTGAGTGGGAAAGACAAAAGATGACCGTCAACTCTGGGTTGAGTGAGAAAAGACAAAAGATAACCGTCAACTCTGGGTTGAGTGGGAAAGGAAACAATAAGAAATATCCGTCAACTCTGGGTGAGAGGGAAAGGAGAAAAGATAAAGAAATATCCATCAACTCTGGGTGAGAGGGAAAGGAGAAAAGATAACCGTCAACTCAGGGTTGAGTGGGAAAAGAGAAAAGATAAAGAAATATTCGTCAACTCTGGGTGAGAGGGAAAAGATAATTAACTCGGGGTCAAAAAATGAAAGGAAAATCAACTCTGGGTTGAAAAAGAAAAGTAGGTCAATTCTGGGTTGAAGAATAAAGGTAAGTCAACTCGGGGTTGAATAAGAGGTAAATTTCAACTCTGGGTTGAGGACGGAAGGGTTGAAAGAGGAAAGATGAACAATTAGGGATGACCGTCAACTCTGGGTTGAGTGGGAAAGAGAAATCAATTCTGGATTGAACAAGGGACAACCGTCAACTCTGGGTTGAGTGGGAAAAGAAGGAAGATAACCGTCAACTCTGGGTTGAGTGGGAAAAGACAAAGTATAACCGTCAACTCTGGGTAGAGTGGGAAAAGATAATTAACTCGGGGTTAACGGATGAAAGGAAATCAACTCTGGGTTGAACACCACAACATCAACTCTAGGTTGAAGAAGGATGAACATGATTGACTTTGGGAGATGACACCACAATGGTAACTCTGAGTGATCCAGTGGAATATCAATTGATTGCTTGTTGGGACCTCATCTGATGAGTAACTTGGCTTATGCTTTACATGCAATGTTTGATTTATTTTATGCACTTCTGGAGATGCAATGCTATGGATTCTACATGCAGTGTACTGATTGATCAGGGTTTCTGCTTTGTGTGGAATAGATTAGGTGGAGTTCTGACACTCTGCTTGAGAATCAAGGTAGGGTGGATGCCCCTGCTTTATTGATGATTGGATCATGTGGGAGAAATGATAATGAAAATGCAATGATATGTATGATTATGAATGGAATGAATGTTTCCAATATATGGATAACGGATAGCATGTGCCCTTTCGGGAAGGTTGTTGCTTGCAGGATAGAATTTGTGAAGGTGAGGTGTGACTCCTCGACATTTGTCTAAATATCTGACACTTGATTGAAGATGAAGAAATGAATTATTACTAGCTTGCCCCAGCTTGTATGATCTCTTGAGAAAGAACTTTGATATGCTTGAATCATGGAGATTTGTAATGGTCTGCCCCAGTGTTGATCAAGGGATGAATGCCCCAGATTGAAAGGAACTCTTCCACCAGATGGATGCTTCAGGTATTTGCTTTGTGGATGACCAACCTTTGCCTTTGTAAGACTACTCGGTGGAATTTCAATGTCGAACTTTCCTTGGTATCAAGTACTTACTTTCAAGTTAGAGACAATTCTGTTTTGAAAAAGATAATGAGAATGCGATGCACATGTTAGTCTCAAAAGAAAAGTTTTTATTTGTCAAAATGTTGTACTGATACTAACACAAGTGACAAGCAACATTAGGAGTCAGTTTGACATGATTTTACAATTTGTATGCTTTCGGAACGAACCCTGCTTCAATTAGGACTTTCGAGGGTTGTAACGTGGCCGGGTTCATGGTTTAAGAAACAAAGGATAAAGGCTCAAGTTCTACTTAACCCACCCCTTCTTCGTGATGTTCTCCAGTCCTACGTTCAGCTAGTTCAACACGAGTATTCGCCTTTCAGGAAGGATTGTGATGGATGAGGACCCTTTATGGCTTTGATGAAGGTGGCAGCCACCCTTTGGTGTTTCCAATGATGGTCACAACAACTTGTCCCTTGGAGGATTTTTATTTTACTTTGCCTTTTGCTATCCCTAACTTTTGCCTGGACAAAAAGTTTCTTTTGAATTTGGTTTTCGTTGTCCAGCGGGATATGCCCTAGTTTTTGCCTAAGTCAATTGCTTCAAAGCTTTTCTTTTTTTCTTTTGACTTAGCGGGCTATTGTTTCTTTTTTTTATCATGATTCATAACTTTCTTTTCATTCTTTTTTTTTGGCTCGTTCGGGAACAAGTTGTATGACTTTGGTGATTGACTTGATGAAAAGGTTGTGACTGCCTTCTTCTTAGTGAATGGGAGACATCCATTGTGGATTGTGCTCTTCTTTTTTTGTTGTGAGATCTGAGATATGATTGATCCTCTGATGGAATACCTGAAAGTTGAGCGCTCGGTCGCACTAACTGAAGACTACCCTGCCCCTGGTTAAGATTGAGGGTTTTGTATTTTTTGAAAAGAAACTACTACTCCTTAGGCTCAAAGGGGTTGACGAGGGTTTCACTCCCTTATAACTCCAGTGTTTGGGAATTGAAATAATGCCTGTACATCGTCAGCAGGATCTTTGTTCCAAAATCATATAGTTAGTGATTCATGTGTTTTTTGATTTTCAGCATTCTCCTTTTTTAGTTGCTTAAGACAAATGAGTTGAATATCAATGAACATAATGACAAAGATGAAATGATTTGAGAAAAACATGTATATTGCATTATTTTTATTTATTCAAACAGAATGAGTTTCTTACAATGAGAAGTAATTGATAACAACGAAAATAGTACAATTGAAAATACTAGAGAAATCTATACAATGGCAAGCTTGGCCTTATTCTAATGCAAATGAGATGTTCCCTGACAAACACAAAGTCTTTAGGCTCCATTGGTGAAAGGTGCCCCCTTTAGGGGGCATGGAGTTTTCTGATTGTAGCTGGATCTTATTTGTAATTCCCCATGATTCTCCTTCTGTGAGCTCTTGTCAAATATTGGCGTCGAGGAATCGTCTTGTCTGTTTTGATGGAGAGGTAGGAGGTAAGAGTCTTGGTAACCATGGATGCATATGCATGGATGCAAAATATTAATGATGATGCAAATGCAATATAAATCAGGATCAAGGATCAAAGCCTCTTGGATAACAACTTCTCATGGTCAATAAGATATGGTCGAATCCTCCAGATTCAGAGGTTCGACGTTGCTTTCTGGATAAATAGCTTGTGCATAAGTCAAAGATGGTCGAACCCTCCAGATTCAGAGGTTCGACGTTGATTCTGATAGATAACTGATGTAGAACTTCAGTATAAGTCAAATGCCTCTGGATCAAAGGTTCGACGCCTTTTATGGAATAGCAGAAATCCGGGTATGATGAAGGTCAAGTTTCTTGTCCCATCCCAATCTCACGGGTATGTAGTCTAGACACGGACAAGTGGTCCCTAATGGTCACTAGGGTCTACAGTTCTCATGGGGTACAAAGTGTTTGAGGCAACAAGCGTGCCAGACACAGTGTTCCATGAAAGAACCTCGCCCAGTTGTGGTACCTCATGTCAAGCTCGATCATAGCAAGCGCTACGGGAGTCAACATGAGCATCCACGCTAATCCTATGTGTCACTGGCCTGGGTAGTGGGCCTTTTACCTCACAAAAACCCCCCACCTGCAAAGACAAACAGAAAAATATGTGGCCCCCACGGGGACCCATAATATAGTCCAGGATGCGAGAAAATAAACATGATATGCAAGCAGTAAATAGTCATGATATGCAAGCATAAAATAAAAGAAGTGAAACATAAACAATATAGAAGCACACCCAATAAACAGACAAACAAAGGCTAGGATCGACTCGCTAAGAATGGACCAGCACAGGTCTATCACGTCCCCAGCAGAGTCGCCAGCTGTCGCACGCTCGCGAAAAAAGAACAACAGAGTCGCCACCAATATATTTATCCCAAAGAGGGAAAGGAATATCAGAAAACCTAAGATGAATAAGAACGAGGCCTTTCGACCAGAGATAGGGTACGGGAGTCGGTTACGCAAGGGGAAGGTACTAGCACCCTTCACGCCCATCGTACTCGATGGTATCCACCTATGTTTGTTCTATTCTAAGGGTGTATAAATCTAAAGCTTAATTACTAAGGGAATGCATGCAAATGAAAAAAAGGAAACACGGGGAAAATAAGGTTTATAAATAGTTGTGCTCGCTTAGGCCCCGCGACCTAATGCCTACGTATCCTTTTCAGGAATCAGAGCGCCGTAGTTCGGCTCACATGTTTTTGTTTGTTTTTGTGTTTTTTAGTTGAACAGTTACATTCGCACTCCGCTGCTCGAACTCTGGAGTCTTAAGCTGGGAATGGAGCGGAAATAACGTGTCCGGTTAGGAGAAAGAATGCCCTGAAGGCAAGAGAAAGAATGCCTCAGAGGCAAGAGAGAGAAGAGAGATTTTGAGTGTTTCGAGGAAATCCCTTAAGCAAGGGAAACTCGAGTTACTCTTTGGTTTGTGTTTTTTAGAAGTTGGGAACTTACGCCTGAATGGTACCCTTAAGCAAGGGAGATCCAAGCACTCGAACATTCCCTTAAGCAAGGGATGTTCAAGCTTCCATTCCCTTTTTAAGAATTTTCACTTTGATTATTAGTGTTTTAAGTATTTTCTTGGTACTTTTTATGGGATTTAATTTGAATAGTTGTTAGGTGTTTTAAAGTTGAAAAGGAAAAGAAACTAGCCTAAGTATGAAGGGAATTTCTACCTAATGTTATCATGGTTTTTACCTAAGGTTAGGAATAAAAGAATATGAAAATAAAGATCACAATTAGAAGTCAACAAGTAGGATACATGAAAATAGTACAAGAGCATGAAATAGAACAAGTCAAAATATAGCACAAAAGTGAATTAAAAGTACTACTATTTTTATATTGATTTTTTTATGAGAGAAATTGAATTACAAGTCAAGTAAAAAGACTAAAAAACAAATAGCCTAAAAACTAATATTTTTATTGATTATTTTCTATGTCAAGATTGTGTATTAAAGCCTGAAAAGATAGGAGAAAAAAATAGCATGATATCACCTAAAAGAAAATGGTAAAAGGCTAAGTAAAATCTAAATCTACTAATTAAAATAAAATGGAATCAGGGGGTGTAAAATTGAATGTATGGTGTACATAGAGATTAGGGCGCAGGGCCCATCTGAGGGAAGCCCACACAGAATTCATTTTTGTTATTGTCATTCTTCTAACTTAAGAGAACATGGGCCAGAGCGGGGTGAACCTAGCAATGCGGCCCAAGGAACTAAATGATCCATGATTATTATTCAGATTGAAACCTTGTGCTAAATTAATCCCGGTCCAATAATCTTACTAATACAATGATTAATTCAGTTAATTCTAATCATTAGTACTCAGACCTTATACACATTTGATGGATTAATTCAATTAATATTCATAATTTCAATTAAAACAAATTAATAGAAAAGAGGGATTTAGGGTTACTTGTGACTATTGAGCTCCTCTTCTTCTTCACGAGCAAACGGCGCGTGATAGATGAAGATCCTCCTTCTCCGATCATTGCGACGGCGACGCTCTTATCAAACTCTTCTCTCCGGTCTCGAGGTCCTTCCCGTTCTCTTTCTCCTTTGCTTGCGAACGGCGCAGGGGGACTTCTCCTTCTTCTCACGAATACGAACGGTGCTGGTATTCAAACTCTCCTCCAATCGGAGCTTCTCCGACTCGATTCAAGATGTGGTGGCGCTACTGATCGGAGATTGAATGAAGGCGAACGGTGATGAATGGATTAAAGCCATGGCCATTTCACGGTGATGTCGGCTTGAGCGACATAAACGCAACAAGCAGAAATTTTCTTCAGGTAATTTAGATTTCGCTTTTCCCGTATCTTCTGCTTCTTCTACTCTTTTCTTTTTTTTCTGTTTCTCTGTGAGTGTTGTGATTGCTCTGTTGTTCTTGCTGCGAGATTGAGGGAAAGAGTTGAAAATTGAAGCTTGAAGATTCGATGATTATTGTTGAAGGTTGCTGATGATTGAGGATTCGGTGTTGCCGCGTTGCAGATTGAAGGTTGATTGATGATGATGCTGATGATATTGGAGAAGAACCTGTTACCGATAGAGATTGAAGATCTTGTGGTGAGGTCGAAGGAGGCTATGCTTCACCTCTTTCAGAGCTTGATCAATGCTCTGAAGAGGATGGATCGAGAAGCTTTTTGTGGATTTGGTTATGGAGGAGGTTCAGAGAGAGTGGAAGGAGGAGGAAGATGAGGAATGAGAAGTGATGAAGAAAGTGAAGAATGGTGGTTGAAGACTATGGAGGGAGGGAATGATGTATGATTGAATGTGTGAAGAGAGTGAAGAGAAGAAGATGGTGTCAAAAAATGGTGGAAGAGATTCTGATTTATAGAAGTGAGTTTTCTTCTGATTTCTGTTGAATCTCAGTTAAATTCTGTTATAGGATTTGTTAGGGATTGTAACTGATTCTGTTATAGTTAGTTACCAATTGGTTATGCCACTGTTAGTTGTAGTGAGAAAAAGTTAGTTGCAGGTGGTTGGAATTCTGTTATGTGTTTGTAGGTTGGTTACAAGTTCAGTTAGAAGCCAGTTTGACAGTTAGTGAGAGGCTATAGGTTTGTCGTATTGACAGTTAGGAATTTAGTTATACTGTATGAAGATTGAATAGGCTTGTAACTGAAATCAGTTAGCTTGGTTTGTAACATGTTGCAGTGGGTTTGGTAGAGGTCTTGGTGTTCATGCTTGAGTTGAATAGGATGATGCAAAACTGTATGTGTATTGATGCAGGATTGGTTGATTGTGAACTGAAATTGATTTTCCTTTTCTTTTGCAGGACTTTGATGAATGTAGAGACTTCAGTTTGAAGATGAAACAGTAACAGCAACACCCTCCAGAATATATGTTGATTACAAAAGATTGTGAGTGGATCCGAAGAGAACTTTTGTGTGTTGTATGATGCTTAATCTTGGAATATGGAGCTGATGTAGATTAGGTTATTTGCAGCGAGTTCTTATGTTAAAATGAAGGGAAAAACGTCCTCTTGGAGTTTCTTAGGAAATCAAAGTAGCTTTTGTAAATGCTCTTTTTTTTTATATTGTGTTTATGTACAAGTGGTGTGTGTGATTGAACTTGTAACCTTTTTTTCTTTCTTTTCTAGATGTAACAAAGTCTGATTGAGATTGTGATGCCTTTGTATGCTATGATTTGTAAAGAGTGATAGTATTCTTCCTTGAATCACAAATTCCATCCGTATGGATCTTGAATGAAGACCTTTGAATCAAACTTGTGTTCCATATTAATTTACTCCAAGTTTAATACTCGTGTCCTAATTGAATTTCAAATTCATAATATTCATAATACCTTGTACTTGAAACAAACTTGATATGCATAAGACATTGGTTTGATATACCCAAAATAAATGAACTCATTATCGCTTTATTGCACAAACCATGATTCATTTCTTGTACCTTAATCAGTTATAGGAACCCCTTGAATTGGTGAGAGATAGAATTAGAAAAATAGAGTCGGAGAATGACTCAACATATCTTGTTCCGCATGTGAATAATTATTAAGAGCCATAAAGGAGTCCTTACACCCAAGATCCTCAATCTCACTTCAAATTATTAACGAATGCGTGATTTTATTGATGACCTAAAAATGCAAATGAATGAGATATGTAAGCCAATGAAGAATAATTAGATGGGCAAATTTTGGGGTGCAACAGCTGCCCCTATTTAATCATCTTAAACCTGAAGGTGAGATTGGCGCTAGCCTTTCGATCATTCAAGGTAGAAGAAGATTAAATATCAAGAGAACCTGAAAATTTGCCTGATGAAGGATGGGATCCACTGGGGAAGAAGTGGTGTCAACTCCACTGAGGAAGAATGTATTAATTCTGGATTGATCAAATTAACTCTGGGTTAGAAATGAAATAAACATCAACTCTGGGTTGAAAAGGAAAAGTGGGTCGACTATGGGTCGAAAAATAAAGGGAAGTCAACTCGGGGTTGAATAAGAGGTTAACATCAATTCTGGATTGAGAACGGAAATGGAACTCAGTATTAGTGGGACAAGATATAAGTATTAACTCTGGGTTAAAATTGGAAGCAAGGAAATCAACTCTGGGTTGAACAAGAGATTGGATAATGATTATGGGTTGAAAGAGGAAAGGTGAACAATTAGGAATAACCGTCAACTCTGGGTTGAGTGGGAAAGACAAAAGATGACCGTCAACTCTGGGTTGAGTGAGAAAAGACAAAAGATAACCGTCAACTCTGGGTTGAGTGGGAAAGGAAACAATAAGAAATATCCGTCAACTCTGGGTGAGAGGGAAAGGAGAAAAGATAAAGAAATATCCATCAACTCTGGGTGAGAGGGAAAGGAGAAAAGATAACCGTCAACTCTGGGTTGAGTGGGAAAAGAGAAAAGATAAAGAAATATTCGTCAACTCTGGGTGAGAGGGAAAAGATAATTAACTCGGGGTCAAAAAATGAAAGGAAAATCAACTCTGGGTTGAAAAAGAAAAGTAGGTCAATTCTGGGTTGAAGAATAAAGGTAAGTCAACTCGGGGTTGAATAAGAGGTAAATTTCAACTCTGGGTTGAGGACGGAAGGGTTGAAAGAGGAAAGATGAACAATTAGGGATGACCGTCAACTCTGGGTTGAGTGGGAAAGAGAAATCAATTCTGGATTGAACAAGGGACAACCGTCAACTCTGGGTTGAGTGGGAAAAGAAGGAAGATAACCGTCAACTCTGGGTTGAGTGGGAAAAGACAAAGTATAACCGTCAACTCTGGGTAGAGTGGGAAAAGATAATTAACTCGGGGTTAACGGATGAAAGGAAATCAACTCTGGGTTGAACACCACAACATCAACTCTAGGTTGAAGAAGGATGAACATGATTGACTTTGGGAGATGACACCACAATGGTAACTCTGAGTGATCCAGTGGAATATCAATTGATTGCTTGTAGGGACCTCATCTGATGAGTAACTTGGCTTATGCTTTACATGCAATGTTTGATTTATTTTATGCACTTCTGGAGATGCAATGCTATGGATTCTACATGTAGTGTACTGATTGATCAGGGTTTCTGCTTTGTGTGGAATAGATTAGGTGGAGTTCTGACACTCTGCTTGAGAATCAAGGTAGGGTGGATGCCCCTGCTTTATTGATGATTGGATCATGTGGGAGAAATGATAATGAAAATGCAATGATATGTATGATTATGAATGGAATGAATGTTTCCAATATATGGATAACGGATAGCATGTGCCCTTTCGGGAAGGTTGTTGCTTGCATGATAGAATTTGTGAAGGTGAGGTGTGACTCCTCGACATTTGTCTAAATATCTGACACTTGATTGAAGATGAAGAAATGAATTATTACTAGCTTGCCCCAGCTTGTATGATCTCTTGAGAAAGAACTTTGATATGCTTGAATCATGGAGATTTGTAATGGTCTGCCCCAGTGTTGATCAAGGGATGAATGCCCCAGATTGAAAGGAACTCTTCCACCAGATGGATGCTTCAGGTATTTGCTTTGTGGATGACCAACCTTTGCCTTTGTAAGACTACTCGGTGGAATTTCAATGTCGAACTTTCCTTGGTATCAAGTACTTACTTTCAAGTTAGAGACAATTCTGTTTTGAAAAAGATAATGAGAATGCGATGCACATGTTAGTCTCAAAAGAAAAGTTTTTATTTGTCAAAATGTTGTACTGATACTAACACAAGTGACAAGCAACATTAGGAGTCAGTTTGACATGATTTTACAATTTGTATGCTTTCGGAACGAACCCTGCTTCAATTAGGACTTTCGAGGGTTGTAACGTGGTCGGGTTCATGGTTTAAGAAACAAAGGATAAAGGCTCAAGTTCTACTTAACCCACCCCTTCTTCGTGATGTTCTCCAGTCCTACGTTCAGCTAGTTCAACACGAGTATTCGCCTTTCAGGAAGGATTGTGATGGATGAGGACCCTTTATGGCTTTGATGAAGGTGGCAGCCACCCTTTGGTGTTTCCAATGATGGTCACAACAACTTGTCCCTTGGAGGATTTTTATTTTACTTTGCCTTTTGCTATCCCTAACTTTTGCCTGGACAAAAAGTTTCTTTTGAATTTGGTTTTCGTTATCCAGCGGGATATGCCCTAGTTTTTGCCTAAGTCAATTGCTTCAAAGTTTTTCTTTTTTTCTTTTGACTTAGCGGGCTATTGTTTCTTTTTTTTTATCATGATTCATTACTTTCTTTTCATTCTTTTTTTTTTGGCTCGTTCGGGAACAAGTTGTATGACTTTGGTGATTGACTTGATGAAAAGGTTGTGACTGCCTTCTTCTTAGTGAATGGGAGACATCCATTGTGGATTGTGCTCTTCTTTTTTTGTTGTGAGATCTGAGATATGATTGATCCTCTGATGGAATACCTGAAAGTTGAGCGCTCGGTCGCACTAACTGAAGACTACCCTGCCCCTGGTTAAGATTGAGGGTTTTGTATTTTTTGAAAAGAAACTACTACTCCTTAGGCTCAAAGGGATTGACGAGGGTTTCACTCCCTTATAACTCCAGTGTTTGGGAATTGAAATAATGCCTGTACATCGTCAGCAGGATCTTTGTTCCAAAAGCATATAGTTAGTGATTCATGTGTTTTTTGATTTTCAGCATTCTCCTTTTTTAGTTGCTTAAGACAAATGAGTTGAATATCAATGAACATAATGACAAAGATGAAATGATTTGAGAAAAACATGTATATTGCATTATTTTTATTTATTCAAACAGAATGAGTTTCTTACAATGAGAAGTAATTGATAACAACGAAAATAGTACAATTGAAAATACTAGAGAAATCTATACAATGGCAAGCTTGGCCTTATTCTACTGCAAATGAGATGTTCCCTGACAAACACAAAGTCTTTAGGCTCCATTGGTGAAAGGTGCCCCCTTTAGGGGGCATGGAGTTTTCTGATTGTAGCTTGAACTTATTTGTAATTCCCCATGATTCTCCTTCTGTGAGCTCTTGTCAAATATTGGCGTCGAGGAATCGTCTTGTCTGATTTGATGGAGAGGTAGGAGGTAAGAGTCTTGGTAACCATGGATGCATATGCATGGATGCAAAATATTAATGATGATGCAAATGCAATATAAATCAGGATCAAGGATCAAAGCCTCTTGGATAACAACTTCTCATGGTCAATAAGATATGGTCGAATCCTCCAGATTCAGAGGTTCGACGTTGCTTTCTGGATAAATAGCTTGTGCATAAGTCAAAGATGGTCAAACCCTCCAGATTCAGAGGTTCGACGTTGATTCTGATAGATAACTGATGTAGAACTTCAGTATAAGTCAAATGCCTCAGGATCAAAGGTTCGACGCCTTTTATGGAATAGCAGAAATCCGGGTATGATGAAGGTCAAGTTTCCTGTCCCATCCCAATCTCACGGGTATGTAGTCTAGACACGGACAAGTGGTCCCTAATGGTCACTAGGGTCTACAGTTCTCATGGGGTACAAAGTGTTTGAGGCAACAAGCGTGCCAGACACAGTGTTCCATGAAAGAACCTCGCCCAGTTGTGGTACCTCATGTCAAGCTCGATCATAGCAAGCGCTACGGGAGTCAACATGAGCATCCACGCTAATCCTATGTGTCACTGGCCTGGGTAGTGGGCCTTTTACCTCACAAAAACCCCCCACCTGCAAAGACAAACAGAAAAATATGTGGCCCCCACGGGGACCCATAATATAGTCCAGGATGCGAGAAAATAAACATGATATGCAAGCAGTAAATAGTCATGATATGCAAGCATAAAATAAAAGAAGTGAAACATAAACAATATAGAAGCACACCCAATAAACAGACAAACAAAGGCTAGGATCGACTCGCTAAGAATGGACCAGCACAGGTCTATCACGTCCCCAGCAGAGTCGCCAGCTGTCGCACGCTCGCGAAAAAAGAACAACAGAGTCGCCACCAATATATTTATCCCATAGAGGGAAAGGAATATCAGAAAACCTAAGATGAATAAGAACGAGGCCTTTCGACCAGAGATAGGGTACGGGAGTCGGTTACGCAAGGGGAAGGTACTAGCACCCCTCACGCCCATCGTACTCGATGGTATCCACCTATGTTTGTTCTATTCTAAGGGTGTATAAATCTAAAGCTTAATTACTAAGGGAATGCATGCAAATGAAAAAAAGGAAACACGGGGAAAATAAGGTTTATAAATAGTTGTGCTCGCTTAGGCCCCGCGACCTAATGCCTACGTATCCTTTTCAGGAATCAGAGCGCCGTAGTTCGGCTCACATGTTTTTGTTTGTTTTTGTGTTTTTTAGTTGAACAGTTACATTCGCACTCCGCTGCTCGACCTCTGGAGTCTTAAGCTGGGAATGGAGCGGAAATAACGTGTCCGGTTAGGAGAAAGAATGCCCTGAAGGCAAGAGAAAGAATGCCTCAGAGGCAAGAGAGAGAAGAGAGATTTTGAGTGTTTCGAGGAAATCCCTTAAGCAAGGGAAACTCGAGTTACTCTTTGGTTTGTGTTTTTTAGAAGTTGGGAACTTACGCCTGAATGGTACCCTTAAGCAAGGGAGATCCAAGCACTCGAACATTCCCTTAAGCAAGGGATGTTCAAGCTTCCATTCCCTTTTTAAGAATTTTCACTTTGATTATTAGTGTTTTAAGTATTTTCTTGGTACTTTTTATGGGATTTAATTTGAATAGTTGTTAGGTGTTTTAAAGTTGAAAAGGAAAAGAAACTAGCCTAAGTATGAAGGGAATTTCTACCTAATGTTATCATGGTTTCTACCTAAGGTTAGGAATAAAAGAATATGAAAATAAAGATCACAATTAGAAGTCAACAAGTAGGATACATGAAAATAGTACAAGAGCATGAAATAGAACAAGTCAAAATATAGCACAAAAGTGAATTAAAAGTACTACTATTTTTATATTGATTTTTTTATGAGAGAAATTGAATTACAAGTCAAGTAAAAAGACTAAAAAACAAATAGCCTAAAAACTAATATTTTTATTGATTATTTTCTATGTCAAGATTGTGTATTAAAGCCTGAAAAGATAGGAGAAAAAAATAGCATGATATCACCTAAAAGAAAATGGTAAAAAGCTAAGTAAAATCTAAATCTACTAATTAAAATAAAATGGAA
The DNA here is from genome assembly GCF_029867415.1 of Vicia villosa. Classification (NCBI taxonomy): domain Eukaryota; kingdom Viridiplantae; phylum Streptophyta; class Magnoliopsida; order Fabales; family Fabaceae; genus Vicia; species Vicia villosa. The sequence continues at coordinate 786,975 of NW_026705179.1, forward strand.
TCAGGGGGTGTAAAATTGAATGTATGGTGTACATAGAGATTAGGGCGCAGGGCCCATCTGAGGGAAGCCCACACAGAATTCATTTTTGTTATTGTCATTCTTCTAACTTAAGAGAACATGGGCCATAGGGGGGTAAACCTAGCAATGCGGCCCAAGGAACTAAATGATCCATGATTATTATTCAGATTGAAACCTTGTGCTAAATTAATCCCGGTCCAATAATCTTACTAATACAATGATTAATTCAGTTAATTCTAATCATTAGTACTCAGACCTTATACACATTTGATGGATTAATTCAATTAATATTCATAATTTCAATTAAAACAAATTAATAGAAAAGAGGGATTTAGGGTTACTTGTGACTATTGAGCTCCTCTTCTTCTTCACGAGCAAACGGCGCGTGATAGATGAAGATCCTCCTTCTCCGATCATTGCGACGGCGACGCTCTTATCAAACTCTTCTCTCCGGTCTCGAGGTCCTTCCCGTTCTCTTTCTCCTTTGCTTGCGAACGGCGCAGGGGGACTTCTCCTTCTTCTCACGAATACGAACGGTGCCGGTATTCAAACTCTCCTCCAATCGGAGCTTCTCCGACTCGATTCAAGATGTGGTGGCGCTACTGAGCGGAGATTGAATGAAGGCGAACGGTGATGAATGGATTAAAGCCATGGCCATTTCACGGTGATGTCGGCTTGAGCGACATAAACGCAACAAGCAGAAATTTTCTTCAAGTAATTTAGATTTCGCTTTTCCCGTATCTTCTGCTTCTTCTACTCTTTTCTTTTTTTTCTGTTTCTCTGTGAGTGTTGTGATTGCTCTGTTGTTCTTGCTGCGAGATTGAGGGAAAGAGTTGAAAATTGAAGCTTGAAGATTCGATGATTATTGTTGAAGGTTGCTGATGATTGAGGATTCGGTGTTGCCGCGTTGCAGATTGAAGGTTGATTGATGATGATGCTGATGATATTGGAGAAGAACCTGTTACCGATAGAGATTGAAGATCTTGTGGTGAGGTCGAAGGAGGCTATGCTTCACCTCTTTCAGAGCTTGATCAATGCTCTGAAGAGGATGGATCGAGAAGCTTTTTGTGGATTTGGTTATGGAGGAGGTTCAGAGAGAGTGGAAGGAGGAGGAAGATGAGGAATGAGAAGTGATGAAGAAAGTGAAGAATGGTGGTTGAAGACTATGGAGGGAGGGAATGATGTATGATTGAATGTGTGAAGAGAGTGAAGAGAAGAAGATGGTGTCAAAAAATGGTGGAAGAGATTCTGATTTATAGAAGTGAGTTTTCTTCTGATTTCTGTTGAATCTCAGTTAAATTCTGTTATAGGATTTGTTAGGGATTGTAACTGATTCTGTTATAGTTAGTTACCAATTGGTTATGCCACTGTTAGTTGTAGTGAGAAAAAGTTAGTTGCAGGTGGTTGGAATTCTGTTATGTGTTTGTAGGTTGGTTACAAGTTCAGTTAGAAGCCAGTTTGACAGTTAGTGAGAGGCTATAGGTTTGTCGTATTGACAGTTAGGAATTTAGTTATACTGTATGAAGATTGAATAGGCTTGTAACTGAAATCAGTTAGCTTGGTTTGTAACATGTTGCAGTGGGTTTGGTAGAGGTCTTGGTGTTCATGCTTGAGTTGAATAGGATGATGCAAAACTGTATGTGTATTGATGCAGGATTGGTTGATTGTGAACTGAAATTGATTTTCCTTTTCTTTTGCAGGACTTTGATGAATGTAGAGACTTCAGTTTGAAGATGAAACAGTAACAGCAACACCCTCCAGAATATATGTTGATTACAAAAGATTGTGAGTGGATCCGAAGAGAACTTTTGTGTGTTGTATGATGCTTAATCTTGGAATATGGAGCTGATGTAGATTAGGTTATTTGCAGCGAGTTCTTATGTTAAAATGAAGGGAAAAACGTCCTCTTGGAGTTTCTTAGGAAATCAAAGTAGCTTTTGTAAATGCTCTTTTTTTTTTATATTGTGTTTATGTACAAGTGGTGTGTGTGATTGAACTTGTAACCTTTTTTTCTTTCTTTTCTAGATGTAACAAAGTCTGATTGAGATTGTGATGCCTTTGTATGCTATGATTTGTAAAGAGTGATAGTATTCTTCCTTGAATCACAAATTCCATCCGTATGGATCTTGAATGAAGACCTTTGAATCAAACTTGTGTTCCATATTAATTTACTCCAAGTTTAATACTCGTGTCCTAATTGAATTTCAAATTCATAATATTCATAATACCTTGTACTTGAAACAAACTTGATATGCATAAGACATTGGTTTGATATACCCAAAATAAATGAACTCATTATCGCTTTATTGCACAAACCATGATTCATTTCTTGTACCTTAATCAGTTATAGGAACCCCTTGAATTGGTGAGAGATAGAATTAGAAAAATAGAGTCGGAGAATGACTCAACATATCTTGTTCCGCATGTGAATAATTATTAAGAGCCATAAAGGAGTCCTTACACCCAAGATCCTCAATCTCACTTCAAATTATTAACGAATGCGTGATTTTATTGATGACCTAAAAATGCAAATGAATGAGATATGTAAGCCAATGAAGAATAATTAGATGGGCAAATTTTGGGGTGCAACAAACATGTTTGGACGCTTGGAGTGGATTGAAAACCTCTTGATCAGTTTGTGGTACTCGATCTGCAGTAGGGCTCAAGTGAGGATCAAACTTGGTGATTTTGGAGTTACAGGTCAGGGATGATGATTGGGATAGTTCATATATGGTACATGGATGGTGTTTGGATGATTAACTTGGACTGAAATGAGCTTGAACGAAAATTAGCATGATAAGGCTCACTTTGTGCAAGTTTGGAGGTTGAAGAGTGATTATGAGTTTTGGGTGTTTTTGGGGTATGTGGATGGGTCAAACACATCACATATGATGTTTAGAAGTTGTTAGAACCATCACTTTGGCCATAACTTCAAGGATTTGGAGGTTGAGTTTTCTACCTCTTTGAAAACTATGAAACTTGCAATTCAAGAAAGAAGAGAGAAAACCTATAATTGTGAGGTTTTGGTGTGATTTTGGAAGTGATTTGAACCTCTATTTATAGGCCAAGGATTCTGAACTCAAAGCCTTTGCATGTTGATCCAAGAATGATGATTTGGCTTAAGAGATAAAATGGAATCTTTCACATTAAATGCAAATGGTTAAAAGTGACTAAACCATGGTTAAATCTCAAGCTTCTTATCCTCTTCCATTCTGATCTCAAACCAGAAAAATATCTTCCAATTATTGCATTGGTGTGTCATCACTTGTGTTATAGGCCATATAGTGTATGAACTTAGTGAAAATGGCTTGTAATTTCATGCATAATGACCTCTAATGTCAAAATTCAAAACCATAGCTACACTCCATATTTTTTCATGCTCTTGGACATTTTGGAAAGCTCATGTTACACACTTCAAAACCCTAGTTGAAAGTTTCTTCAAGACCTTTAAGGAAATGGGTGAAAAAGATCCATGAACTTTGAAGAAAATGAGATTTTAAGTGCATTTTTTTCAAAAGATACCAACTTTGAAGCTCCATATCTCTTAAATGGTTGATCTTTTGAAAAAAAATTATATGTGTCAAAGTTGTTTATTGGTTCAAAATCTACAACTTTCATGTTGGAAGTTTTTTTCAGTTTGTAGGTGAAATTTTGAGTTATTCCCTTCCAAAGTTTGGAAAAAACCATTGAAAAACACTTAGAATTTTTCTAAGTATGGAAAGTCAAACTTTTGACTTTTTGATTCTTGATTGATTTTCTTGATTTTCTTTGATCAAATGACTTCATATATCATATATTGATGATTCAAAACTTCAAAGTCATGGTTGACCAAAATTCCCCAAAAGTCAATGAGGATCTTGTACAGTTGACTTTTTTAGACGAATCGCATTTCTGGAGATTTCGAATGAATCAAGCTATCCTCATCAAATGAGTGGTATGAATGGATCATATTGAGGTATTAGAGGATATTTAATCATAGCTTGAGATGTGGTACCATGCTCTGATTAAAAAGTCAATGGTTCAGGTGAATTAGGTCAAAAACCCTAATTGTCGACCTGATGAAATTGACGACTGTGGATTTGAATTAAGATGTAATTTCCATTGGATATTGCCATAGGGATTATTTGAAGATAATTGAAACCTTTGATTGACTTCCTGGGGATTTTTAGGGTTTCCCAAATGTGATCCCTGATTTCAGTCCCTGAGAATTCAAAACCCTAATCTGATGATTTGAACTTGCACTGTTGATCAATCCTTGTGTAGTAGATGTTCTGAGCCAATGGATTAAGTCAAAATGATGCACTTGGGGTCTTGAGGTCATGTCCCAAGTCATTAGGTCAAATCCTGAGCAAAAGTCAAGAGTATGCTATCTTCAGTCAAAACCCTAATCTGGTTGATTCAAAGTCTCTGAGCTTGTTGAAATGGATTTTTGAGGACCAAATGTTGATTGTTGATGAAGATAGTTGCTTTGAGATGAAGGGAGAACAAAACTCTAATTGATTGTTACTTGTACTGATTAGTGATTTCTTGTTTAAATCCTGTTGAGTCACAAATAACAAACACAAGCTATGTAATTTGTTAGTGATGCAAATGATATATATGCAATGATATGAGGTGGTATCTTAGGTCAAAAATTGGGGTATGACATGACCCACTCGATATGGTGAGCTTGATTCTCAAAGAAGAACGTTCAACGACAAAAGTCAAAGTTCTTCAAACAAAGACACGATCAAACCATTTTCTAATGTTGCTAACTAAAATCCTAAAGATCCTGGAAAATATTGCATTTGCATTCATAACCTCGCATAACAGGTTTCTTACAATAGGTCTCTCATCCTCCCTCGCTGTTTATTTCAGCATCATGGATCTTGAACAATCTGTCAAAAATCTCCAAGCTCAGAATGCTGAATTCCAAGCTTTGATCCTTAAATTGGCCAAGGGGCAAGAAGAACTGAAGACACTTCTGATCGAGAAAGGGAAGAATCAACATAAGCATCAAGGTGGTAAAGATAATCGGAAATCCAAACCTAAGCGAGCATTTAATCCGTTGCACATGCCGTTGTCTCGAGTTTTGCAACAACTGCTCAATCAAAACTTGATAACTCTATTGCCTCCATATTCATTTCCTACCAATGCCACTCCTGGGTACAAGTATCATGCAAGATGTGCTTATCATTCGAACAGTCCTGGTCATGGCACAGAGGATTGTTGGAAACTGAAGTACAAGATTCAAGACTTAATTGACGACAAGATCATTAACTTCAACTCACCTGAGAAGCCTCATATGGCTAATGCTATGTACAATCAGAAAGGTCGCAATGAACGCGACCTACCTGCTGAAGTAATTCCACAACAACGAAGCAAGCCAGGTGCACCAAGGCGTCAGTTTACAATGATCAATATGTCGCTGGCTCAGGTATTGCAACATCTGCTAAAGGCAAACTTGATTATTGTAAGGGATCCTCCGGCGAAGCCCAACACTTCCGCTACTAGCTATAAACCCAATGCGAGGTGCGCATATCATTCCAATAGCCCTGGACATGATACGAATGATTGTTGGTCATTGAAGAATAAGATCCAAGATATGATTGACGCTCAGGAAATTGAATTCAACCATCCAAAGATTCCTGTAGTGATCACTGCTCCCATGCCTAATCACGACAAGACTGATTAATGTCTAGAAGGATGGACTTTAAGATCATTAGTTTTACTTTCAGTTTGCAATTTCTTTCCTGTTTGTTTAAACATTCGACTTATGATAGACATTATATGTTTTAATAATCATCATCAGTGCATTGCATATGTTTGTCTTGAATAAATTATTTCGCTATCACTCATTTTAAAATTGTGTCTTCACTTTGCATATGTTTTGTGATATTCAACTCCTGCTAAGCTGCCAGCCTTTTTAGGGAGGATGACGAAAATGATACCGCAACTTCATACAATATGCTTTCGAACGGACTATGCTGACGATGTACAGGCATTTTTTCAACCCCTAAACAGTGGAGATATAAGGATGTTAATCCCTCGTCAACCCTTTTGAGCCTAAGGAGTAGAAGTTTTCTTTCTTGAACAAATTAAAACCCTTAATCATAACTGAAGGATAGAAAAACACTTAGAAAGGGGGGGGGGTTGAATAAGTGTAGTCTTAAAAACTTGAACGATAAAAATAAATTGCACAGTTATTTTTATCCTGGTTCGTTGTTAACTAAATTACTCCAGTCCACCCCCGCGGAGTGATTTACCTCACCTGAGGATTTAATCCACTAATCGTAATAGATTACAATGGTTTTCCACTTAGCCCACGACTAAGTCTTCTAGAGTATCCTGATCACAACCTGATCACTCTAGGAACAAATGCTTAGACACAAGCTAAGACTTTCTTAGAGTATCCTGACCACCACGTGATCACTCTAAATACAACTGCTTAGACACAAGCTAAGACTTCCTAGAGTATTCTGATCAACACTTGATCACTCTAGTTACTTACAAATTAATGTAATCAATTCTAAGAGTATTACAAATGCTTCTGAAAAGCTATAATCACAACAGTGATATTTCTCTTAAAGTTTAAGCTTAATCTCACTAATATATTACAACAGCAATGTAGTGAGCTTTGATGAAGATGAAATTTCTGAGCTTTTAATTGAGCAGCGTTTCAGCAAGTTAATATTCACAGAATTTGGTTCAGAGTTGTTGTTTTTTTGCTTCTCATCAGAACTTCATATTTATAGGCGCTTGAGAAGATGACCGTTGGGTGCATTTAATGCTTTGCGTATTCCGTACAGCATTGCATTTAATGTTTCACGCTTTTGTCAACTACCTCGAGCCTTGTTCACGCTGTGTCTACTGACGTTGCCTTTAATAGCTTCCAACGTTCCTTTTGTCAGTCAGCGTAGCCTGCCACTTGTACTTTCTTCTGATCTGATGTTTGAGAATACAACGTTTGAAAATCATCAGAGTCAAACAGCTTGGTGCAAAGTATCTTCTTGTCTTCTGACCTTGAAGTGCTTCTGAGCGTGATACCATCAGAACTTCAGTGCTACTGCTTCTGATCTCAAGTTCTTCTGATGCTTCCATAGACCCATGTTCTGATTCTGCCTTGACCATCTTCTGATGTCTTGCCAGACCATGTTCTGATGTTGCATGTTGAACCTTCTGAGACAAAGCTTCTGAGCGCTGATTTGTGCATACTCTTTATATATTTCCTGAAATGGAAATTGCAATGTATTAGAGTACCACATTATCTCACACAAAATTCATATCCTTGTTATCATCAAAACTAAGAATATTGATCAGAACAAATCTTGTTCTAACAATCTCCCCCTTTTTGATGATGACAAAAACATATATAAATGATATGAATTTGCGATCAGAAAGAGCAGACGGCTAAAGACAAATTACACAGCTATAGCATAAGCATGTGAATATGTCTCCCCCTGAGATTAACAATCTCCCCTTGAGATGAATAATCCCCCCCTGAAATAAATACTCGAAGACCTTTAATAATAAAAGACTTCCCTGATTATTTCGGTAGAGACGATCACATAAGCTTCTGTCTTCTGATAATTCATAGCTTCTGACTTCTGCTTCCATTGGACAGCTTCAGAACTTGAATTTCTTTAGATCCCTAGAACACTCACAGCTTCTGATTCCTGCTTCCATTTAGGACAGCTTCAGAACTTGAATTTCTTTGATCTTCAGATCCAAATCACAGCTTCTGATTCCTGCTTCCATTTAGGACAGCTTCAGAACTTGAATTTCTTTGATCTTTAGAACATTCACAGCTTCTGATTCATGCTTCCATTTAGGACAGCTTCAGAACTTGAATTTCTTTGATCTTCAGAACATTCACAGCTTCTGATTCATGCTTCCATTTAGGACAGCTTCAGAACTTGAGTTTTCTGGATCTTTAGAACATTCACAGCTTCTGATTTCTGCTTCCCTCGGATAGCTTCAGAGCTTTGAATTTCTTCTTACATCACTTCATGCTAGATTGTATCAGAACATTGTTGAATGTACCAGAGCATCATCAGAGCATCTCTACATCCTGAAATGTTACAGAACAAAACTAAACGACAAAAGTCAGCATGAATGAGTTAGAACATAAAATGTGTATCAGAACACAAAATATGTATCAGAGCCATATAAGCCATATAGAATATATCAGATCCAATAGACAATGTATCAGAGCAAATAGACAATGATTTGGATCATATTCTATTATCAGAATTTCTGATCATTCTTCCTTCTTGCTTCTGATTCTGAAGCTTCCTAGCACTCAGCTTGCTTCAAGAATCCAAGAGCTATTTCTGATCATTCTTCCTTCTTGCTTCTGATTCTGAAGCTTCCTAGCACTCAGCTTGCTTCAAGAATCCAAGAGCTTGATTCATTTTGTTGCTTCTTATGTTGATCTTGAATCTTTGATTCCTGCAACAACACAACTTAAAAACATAGAACTTTGCAAGTTATGTTAGTAAATGTGGAGCCTTTTTACTCGGTAACTGATAATATTAATCAGATCATTTATCATATATTTTCTCCCCCTTTTTGTCATAACATCAAAAAGCATAAAAGATTCAGATGTAAAGCAAGAGACAAAAGGAAAGAAACATAAATAACTTTTCATTGATTTCAACAAGAAGGATTACAAAAGAGGAATGCAGGAAAACAGATGCAACAAGGAAAGAAAACTACAAAGACCAAAGGACTAAGACCCTAGCCTACGCAAAATCCGCGCCAGAACATCATGAATCCCGTCAGTGCTTGTAGCTTGCCTTGCCATGAAAGAGCGAAACTCAGCATTGGCTGCTTCTTGCGCGTCCAAACGAGAAGCCAGCATAGCTTGATTCTGATGAAGAGCTTCCAAGGTCTCCATCAGAGCTGAGGTTTCACCAGAAGAAGAGGCACCAGAATTTCTGCCAAAAGGGACAGCAATCTCAGCAGGGCGATCTTCTGGAAGGTCTTCAGCTTGTGCATCTTCCATCTCCACATCTGGGTCTGACTCAGAAGTAGCCTCAGCATATTCTGGTTCAGGCAGCTCAGAAGTTCCAACTTCCAACGCTTGAAAGGGATTCACCTTGAGAGGGTCATAGTAGATTTTAACTCTTTTTGGTTTGATTTCAGGTTCATCAGTTGCCTTTCTCTTTTGTTTTCGATCAGTTTCTTGATTTCCAGAGCTTGACGATGGATTCATGATGAAGTTGCAGATATTGAAAACTGCTAGGGTTTATGATATGAATGCAAAGAGAGAGAACAAAAAAGAAACTGAATGCAAAGTGAGAGAAATATAAGAGGGAAAAGAAACGTTTGAAGAGTATAAAAAGAAAACTGAAAAAGAGTAAATGATGGATAGCATTTAATGTTACGTGACGTGAGGAGAGATAATAATGACAAAAGACGAGATTTGCACAGTTACCTAAGTAGACGTCCCCTCAACTGCACGCACGCTTGTCCAGAAATAGTGAACACGTGTTTACCATCTGGATAGCCAGTTACAACTGTTTTGCTTTTAAAGAGATTCTGAATCAACTTAGACAATGAAACGTTAGTAATAACTGAATCACAATTTCTAATTGATTTCAATTAGAACTTCTTATAAAAAAAATCCAATTTCATTTCAGAAGATACTCATACATAAGATCTTCTCATCTTCTCATTCTGGGCATAAATCCATACTGATATTCTTTAGAATGAACTTAAACCTATCTTCAGCAAGGGGTTTTGTAAAGATATCAGCCCATTGATGGTCTGTATCCACAAAGTTTAAAGATATAACACCCTTCTGAACATAGTCCCTTATGAAATGATGTTTAATCTCAATATGTTTAGCTTTTGAATGTAGAATAGGATTCTTAGATAAACATATAGCAGAAGTATTATCACAGAAAATAGGAATGTTACTCTCATATATCTGATAATCTTCCAGCTGACTTCTCATCCAGAGCATTTGTGTGCTACAACCAGCAGCAGCAACATATTCTGCTTCTGTTGTTGAGAGGGCTATAGTAGCTTGCTTCTTGCTGTACCAAGAGATCAGATGACTTCCAAGAAATTGACAACTTCCAGAAGTGCTCTTTCTTTCTATTCTATCTCCAGCATAGTTAGCATCACAGAATCCTACTAAGTTGTAATCTTTAGATCTTCTATAAACTAAACCAACATTAGTAGTACCTTTCAGATACCTTAGAATTCTCTTAACCGCTGTTGAATGAGATTCTCTTGGATCTGATTGGAATCGAGCACACAAACAAACACTAAAGAGAATGTCAGGTCTAGAAGCAGTTAGATATAGAAGAGATCCAATCATACCTCTGTACAACTTCTGATCTACCTTCTTACTTACCTCATCCTTACCCAGTACACATGTTGGATGCATAGGAGTTTTGGCTTCTTTGCTTTCAGAAAGATTAAACTTCTTCAGAAGTTCTTTCACATACTTCGTTTGATGAACATAGGTTCCATCGGAAGTTTGGTTGATTTGAATCCCAAGGAAATACTTGAGTTCTCCCATCATGCTCATTTCAAATTCAGCCTGCATAGACTCAGCAAACTCCTTTCCAAGTGTAGCATTAGATGTTCCAAAGATAATATCATCAACATATATTTGACAAATTAAAATATCCTTTTTAAATGTTTTACAAAAGAGAGTAGTGTCCACTTTTCCTCTAGTGAAATCATTTTCCAGAAGGAAAGAACTCAAACGTTCATACCAAGCTCTGGGAGCTTGTTTCAATCCGTATAATGATTTCTTTAATTTGAAAACATGATTTGGAGACATGGAGTCTTCAAAACCAGGAGGTTGGTGAACATAAACTTCTTCATCTATATAACCATTTAAGAAGGCACTCTTGACATCCATCTGATAAAGAGTGATGTTGTGTTGAGTGGCAAAAGAAATTAATAGACGAATAGATTCTAACCTGGCCACTGGTGCAAAGGTTTCTGTATAATCAATCCCTTCTTGCTGACTATAACCCTGAGCAACCAGTCTGGCTTTGTTTCTTGCCACTTCACCTTTCTCACTTAGCTTGTTTCTGAAAACCCACTTAGTACCGATGATGTTAAATCCTTTTGGTCTAGGAACCAAGTCCCATACATCATTCCTTGTAAACTGATTTAGTTCTTCTTGCATGGCAATTATCCAGTCTGGATCTTCTAGAGCTTGATCAACAGAAATTGGCTCGATCAAAGAAACAAGACCTAATTGACATTCTGCATTGTTCTTAAGGAATGCCCTTGTTCTGATGGGATCATCTTTCTTTCCAAGGATCACATCTTCTGAATGAGCTGAGGCAAGTCTAGGTGATCTTCTGATAGTTGGTTCTTCAGAAATCTTAAGATTCTCTAAAGATGCAGCAACTTGATCTTCTGATCCATTGCTTCTGAGACTGCCAGCTTCTGCAGCTTTGCTTCTTGATTCTTCAACTTCTGATATATCAATATCAAAATCTGCAAAATTCTCAAACTGCTTTGGTTTTTCAAGACCAAGCTTATCATCAAACCTGATATTGATTGATTCTTCTATAATCAATGTTTCAGTATTGTATACTCTGTAGCCTTTAGAGCGTTCAGAATAACCAAGAAGGAAACATTTTTGTGCTTTGGAATCAAACTTACCAAGATGATCTTTAGTATTCAGAATAAAACATACACATCCAAAAGAATGGAAATATGAAATGTTGGGCTTTCTGTTCTTCCACAATTCATAAGGAGTATTATTTAGAATAGGTCTGATAGAGATTCTATTCTGAATATAGCATGCAGTGTTAATTGCTTCTGCCCAGAAATGCTTAGCCATATTTGTTTCATTGATCATGGTTCTGGCCATTTCTTGTAGAGTCCTATTCTTTCGGTCTACAACTCCATTTTGCTGTGGAGTTCTGGGGCAAGAGAAATCATGGGCAATACCATTTTCTTTGAAGAACTCCTCAAAGAATCTGTTCTCAAATTCGCCACCATGATCACTTCTGACCTTTATGATTTTACACTCTTTCTCAGATTGAATCTGAGTGAAGAATTCAAAGAACACTGAATGAGACTCATCCTTGTGTTTCAAGAACTTTACCCACGTCCAGCGGCTATAATCATCAACGATGACTAATCCATATTTCTTCCCTCTGACAGATGCTGTTTTGACTGGGCCAAACAGATCAATGTGTAAGAGTTCTAACGGCCTTGAGGAAGAAACAACATTCTTAGACTTGAATGCAGGTCTGGAGAACTTGCCCTTCTGACATGCTTCACAAAGAGCATCTGATTTGAATTTCAGATTGGGGAGTCCTCTGACCAGATTTAGTTTGTTAATCTGAGAAATCTTTCTCAAACTAGCATGTCCTAATCTTCTGTGCCAGACACATTGCTCTTCAGAAACAGACATAAGACAAGTCACCTTCTGATTCTTAAGATCCTGAAGATCTGTCTTATAAATGTTGTTCTTTCTCTTGCCTGTAAATAGGATTCCTTCTGACTTACAGCCTTGCAAGACTTTTGATTAAAGATTATGTCATACCCATTGTCACTTAATTGACTTATGGACAATAAGTTATGAGCTAATCCATCTACTAGAAGAACATTAGAAATAGAAGGAGAGTTACCAGACTTTATAGTTCCTGAGCCAATAATTTTGCCCTGCTGATCTCCTCCGAATTTCACTTCTCCAACAGATTTAAGCACCAGGTCTTGGAACATAGACCTTCTTCCTGTCATGTGTCGCGAGCATCCAGAGTCCAGGTACCATGACATGTTGTGCTTTTCCTTCTTTGCAGCCAAGGATATCTGCAATAGGAATAATCTTTTCCTTAGGTACCCACATCCTCTTGGGTCCTTTCTTGTTAGTTCTCCTCAAGTTCTGATTGAACTTGGGTTTAGCAAAATATTTAGCAGGAGGAACAGTATGATACTTCTTATTCTGAGTTCCATGATATTTCTTAGGTTGTGTCACATGCTTCTTGGTGTGTGTTATGTGAAAACTTTGTGCATGTGATGTGTGCTTAATATCATGGGAGTGGCCAAATTTAAATTGGTTATACAGAGGCTTGTATGATATTTTCATATCATCCACAGATTCAAGCTTGTATGGGATTTCACCCTCATAACCAATGCCAACTCTCTTGTTCCCAAACACAGCATATATCATAGAAGCTAGCTGACTTCTGCCAATACTTCTAGATAAGAACTTCCTGAAACTTAAATCATATTCTTTCAGAATATGATTCAGAGTGGGAGTGGATTTTTCTGAATCAGAAGGAGATCCAACATTATTGGATAATTTTAAAACTTTTTCTTTTAATTCAGAATTTTCCAACTCAAGCTTCTTAGTTTCAAATTCAAATTGCTTTTTCAGCTTTTTGTATTTGATACTAAGATGAGCTTTTAATTCAAGAAGCTCTGTTAGACTGGAAACTAACTCTTCTCTAGATAGTTCAGAAAATACCTCTTCAGAATCTGATTCTGATGTAGATTCTGATCCATCATCTTCTGTCGCCATCAGCGCAAAGTTTGCCTGCTCTCCTTCAGAGTCTGATCCTGATTCTGATTCAGAATCATCCCATGTTGCCATAAGACCTTTCTTCTTATGAAACTTCTTCTTGGGATTCTCCTTCTGAAGTTTCGGACACTCATTCTTGTAATGTCCAGGCTCATTGCACTCATAGCAGACAGCCTTCTTCTTGTCAGATCTTCTGTCACCAGAAGATTCTCCTCGTTCAAATTTCTTTGAACTTCTGAAGCCTCTGAACTTCCTTTGCTTGCTCTTCCAGAGTTGGTTTACCCTTCTGGAGATCATGGACAGTTCATCTTCTTCTTCAGATTCTGATTCTTCAGGATCTTCTTCTCTAGCCTGAAAAGCGTTAGTGCATTTTTTAACATTAGATTTTAAAGCAATAGACTTACCTTTCTTCTGAGGTTCATTAGCGTCAAGTTCAATCTCATGACTCCTCAGGGCACTGATCAGCTCTTCCAAAGAAACTTCATTCAGATTCTTCGCAATCTTGAATGCAGTCACCATTGGGCCCCATCTTCTGGGCAAACTTCTGATGATCTTCTTTACATGATCAGCCTTGGTGTAGCCTTTGTCGAGAACTCTCAATCCAGCAGTCAGAGTTTGAAATCTTGAAAACATCTTTTCAATGTCTTCATCATCCTCCATCTTGAAGGCTTCATACTTCTGGATTAGTGCAAGAGCTTTGGTCTCCTTGACTTGAGCATTTCCTTCATGAGTCATCTTCAAGGACTCATATATGTCATGGGCCGTTTCCCTGTTAGATATCTTCTCATACTCAGCATGAGAGATAGCATTCAGCAAAACAGTCTTGCATTTGTGATGACTCTTGAAATCTTTCTTTTGATCATCATTCATTTCGCTTCTCGTGAGCCTTACACCAGTAGCTTTAACAGGATGTTTGTAACCATCCAACAGAAGATCCCATAGATCAGCATCCAGACCAAGAAAGTAACTTTCTAATTTATCTTTCCAATACTCAAAGTTTTCACCATCGAATATTGGTGGTCTGGTGTAACCATTGTTACCATTACCATTGTAGTATTGCTCAGCTGAGCCAGATGTAGATGTTTGAGTTTCACCAGCCATCTTTTACTGAAGCGTTTTTCTCTTCCTGAATCTTTTCTAAACACGGTTAAGTGCTTGCACCTTAGAACCGGCGCTCTGATGACAATTGAAGGATAGAAAAACACTTAGAAAGGGGGGGGGGGTTGAATAAGTGTAGTCTTAAAAACTTGAACGATAAAAATAAATTGCACAGTTATTTTTATCCTGGTTCGTTGTTAACTAAACTACTCCAGTCCACCCCCGCGGAGTGATTTACCTCACCTGAGGATTTAATCCACTAATCGTAACAGATTACAATGGTTTTCCACTTAGCCCACGACTAAGTCTTCTAGAGTATCCTGATCACAACCTGATCACTCTAGGAACAAATGCTTAGACACAAGCTAAGACTTTCTTAGAGTATCCTGACCACCACGTGATCACTCTAAATACAACTGCTTAGACACAAGCTAAGACTTCCTAGAGTATTCTGATCAACACTTGATCACTCTAGTTACTTACAAATTAATGTAATCAATTCTAAGAGTATTACAAATGCTTCTGAAAAGCTATAATCACAACAGTGATATTTCTCTTAAAGTTTAAGCTTAATCTTTCTAATATATTACAGCAGCAATGTAGTGAGCTTTGATGAAGATGAAGTTTCTAAGCTTTTAATTGAACAGCGTTTCAGCAAGTTAATATTCACAGAATTTGGTTCAGAGTTGTTGTTTTTTTGCTTCTCATCAGAACTTCATATTTATAGGCGCTTGAGAAGATGACCGTTGGGTGCATTCAATGCTTTGCGTATTCCGTACAGCATTGCATTTAATAGCTTCCAACGTTCCTTTTGTCAGTCAGCGTAGCCTGCCACTTGTACTTTCTTCTGATCTGATGTTTGAGAATACAACGTTTGAAAATCATTAGAGTCAAACAGCTTGGTGCAAAGCATCTTCTTGTCTTCTGACCTTGAAGTGCTTCTGAGCGTGATACCATCAGAACTTCAGTGCTACTGCTTCTGATCTCAAGTTCTTCTGATGCTTCCATAGACCCATGTTCTGATTCTGCCTTGACCATCTTCTGATGTCTTGCCAGACCATGTTCTGATGTTGCATGCTGAACCTTCTGAGACAAAGCTTCTGAGCGCTGATTTGTGCATACTCTTTATATATTTCCTGAAGTGGAAATTGCAATGTATTAGAGTACCACATTATCTCACACAAAATTCATATTCTTGTTATCATCAAAACTAAGAATATTGATCAGAACAAATCTTGTTCTAACAATAACCTGGGGCAGGGTAGTTCTCAGTTAATTTGGCTGTGCATTTATTTTAAGAGAATCGTTCGGTACACTTTTCAATAAAGGTTTCAATCACAAGCGTTCATCCGCACACATCAAAGAAGTGTTGGAGATGTCAATCAAAAGCCAACGATGGTTCATTAATCATTAAGCAAGGCAGTCAATATCTTTCAAAAACAAAAATGATGAAAAAAAACACATATACAAAGAAAAGCCTGCTAAGTCAAAAATCAAAAAGAAGACTTAGGCAAAAATCAAAGCATCTCGCTGACTGTAAGCTCAAAATAGACATTTCAGGAAAAAGTTAGGGATATCCAAAGATGAAAAAAGAGAAGTCAATATATTCCTGAACAACACAATGTTGTGACTACCAAAAGGAAGAAGTGACTGCCATCTCAAAAGTTCTCTTTGCTTGTGAACCATCATCATTATCAAAGGTGCAAATCCAAAAGTCTCTTGGAACCTGAATGCATAAGTGGAATTAACTGAGCTTAGGACCGAAGATCATCACGAAGAGGGGTGGGTACAATCAAATTTTGAGCTTTATCCTTTGTTTCTTAAACCGTGAACCAAGCCACGTTACAACCCTTGAAAATACTAATTGAAGCATGGTTAGTTCGAAAGCATACTGTCACCAAAAAAGGTATCCCGACTCCTTAAGGTTTACTACAAATGCTAGGTTGATATCTTGTTTTTACAAACATCATGTTTTTATAAATATCATGATCTTACATCTCCAGTTTTAATGTTTTTCAAAAACTCAAGACAAACGTATGCATTGCATCTCATGAATTCATTATTAAACATATTCTGCTACATAATTTCAAATGTTAGCATCAGAATGAATTTGCACAGGGTACAACTAATGACTAACAGTTATCCCGACAGACAAGATCACTCCAGAAGCAATGTCTCCTGCGTATACAAGGGGCACGACGTGTTTTGTCCAAACAATCTGGGGCAATCAAGTCAAGATTCCAAGAAACTCTCAAATGCTTATATCAAGTGGGTTTCAAACTATTTCCCGATCAATCTGGGGAAATCAAGTCAAGATTCCGAGAATCTCTCAAGGATGCCAAAACAATCAGGGGCATACATCCAAATAGATCTGAAGCTACTTCCCAACCAACATGGGATATTGTCTTTGGCCTATGATTACCAGGGGCATGTCGCCCATAGTGCACATCTCATAAAGTCCTCGCGAGGCGAATCTTTTCAAAGTCTCTACTAGCAGGGGAAAATCTACGCAAGTCCAGTTTGACATCTTGATCAATACTCAGTAGTGTGTCCTAATCAATATAAATCATTGGGGGCAATATTCAAAGCATTCATGCCTTTCCACAAAGCCGGTTACACAGGATCATATCCCCCACAGAGTAATCATTAAGAAGATACCTTCAAATGTTCTTGTCCAACAAAAGACATACCTCCTCAATAGAGTTCACATCTTCGACACCGTCGGTTCCCCGACCTTCTTCTCTTCTCCAAACATGGTTTATTAATATCTGTTATCCCCAATCAGAGTACATCAAATTACTGGTCATCCCCAAGCAAAATTGTAAATCCCCAGCTGTGTACCTTCAAGACAAGATCAAACAGCAAAATCACAAGGATATAGAGATTTATTTTCTCAATCAAGACAACATAAATCATATTCACATATCATATGTCCTAAACATATTCATACATCACGTACATTGCCTCATAATGAATTCATACATAACACGCAAGTTTCTCATTTATTTTGAGAGACTCGTCGCATAATACATGCATCATGACATTACATAAAAACTAACTTTACCTTTTTCAGGATACAGTAACAAGCAGATGAACAATATCTATGATCTAATTCAGCTACTACGAACGGTACTGACACGATCAACCTTCAAGGATCTAATTCTATCATCACGAACGGTGTAGACACGATCAAAGAACCCCGACAATTGAGTCACGATAATGGAATCACAACAACTGAGTCACGATAATGGAATCACGACAACTGAGTCACGATAATGGAATCACGACAACTGAGTCACGATGATGGAATCACGACAACTGAGTCACGATGATGGAATCACGACAACTGAGTCACGATAATGGAACCAAGACAACTGAGTCACGATAATGGAATCACGACAACAGAGTCACGATAATGGAATCACGACAACTGAGTCACGATAATGGAATCACGACAACTGAGTCACCAAAATAGAATCACGACTACAGAGTCACGGTAATGGCATCACGACAATGGAGTTACGACGATTGAGTCTCATATCTATTCCCGGTATTTAGTTCAGGAACGATCATGACAATAGAGTCACTACAATTAATTCACTTCACACTCCCAACATCCAGATGGCACCTGAGGGCATCTTCAAGCCCATCTCCTACTTCAGCTAGGGCAATTTCTTGGGTATTCTAGTGTTCAATCCTCTTCTATCTTCAGATCCCGACAGGCACACATGCCAGTCTACATCTTCAGATATAAGAAAATTGAACAGGGGCAGCTGTCATACCCCAAAATTTGCCCATACTATTTCTCTAATTCAAATTCAAAGTCAAGATGCCTCATATGGTTTATGATATTTCAGACTATCTCCATGACAAAACTCAGGCTCTAATTCAAAAGATTGGTCACTGAATTGCTCAGAAAGTCAACAGTCGACTGGTTTGACCTAAAAGTCAACTGTGGTCAAAGTACAGTCAAAACTCGTGATTTTTTGTCAACATCCTTATATTATTCACCATTTGATCAAGAATTGATCATGGTTCATCAAGGAAAGATCAGAAATCGACAGTTCCAAAAGTTTCTAAATTAGGGTTTTCATAGGAGAAAGTCAACTGAACTTTGACCAACCATAACTTCCTCATGGAACATCAGAAATTTCCCATCCAAAGCTCATTTTGAAGGAAATTAAGTTCTCTACAACTTTGTCTCTCACATGCCAAGTCTAAAAATGCTTCGTTTGAGAGATATGACTTAAAACATTATAGGTCCTTTTTGAAAGTCGACCAAAAGCAGTTTTTTGTCAAAGCCCATATCATCAAGAGAAACTCTTCAAATGGAAAAAAGCTTCCAAAGTGGCTTGTAGAGGACATCTTGAGGTTTCCAAAAAGTCCTAGAACTCCTCCATACCTCAAAAATTGAGGGAGATATGCCTTGTCAAAGTTGGGCAATTTTGAAGGAAAAAATGTGAAGTAAAAGGCCTCAAAATGGATTTTCGCGTAAAAGAGCCCAATCTTTTTTGGCCCAATATTGTTCCTCAAGTCATCCAAGGCCTCAAATTTAATTGTCACGAATTTATAGGTTTTATTTGATTTATTATGATTTTTTTAGTCATTTAAAAGTGATTAAATTCAATAAATCAAGCAAAGAAATCAAAGATTTGATTTGGCATGGCATTCCAATTATATTCAATCACCAAATTAGACATGATGTGTGATTAAATTCGTACTAATGATAAATGTAAGGATTGAATCAAATTTGGACCAAAAGTGAAAAGTTTCAAAATTTGATTTTTTTCCAAATTACAAAAGATTGATTCAATAGGATTTTGTTCAAAGATATTGACCTAATAGGTTCCATATAAGTAGGCAAAAGTGGTTGAGACGTGAGAGATTTTTTGGACAAGGATTGCACCTCCATCGAACACGTAAAAAGCTCAAAAAATCCAAGAGAAAGTCCAAATCGGTTTTGGACTTAGAGGCATATTCAAGAGGATTTGAAGACTCTAATCCGTCCCTTGGTGTTCCCAGAAGCTACACTGATACTTTCCAAGTGCATGAGACCTCCAAGAGTCACGATATACATCACGGTTTGCCCATATATTTTTTTTTTCGATTTCAATTTTTTACCCATCATAAATGAAATTGAATTGCATAATATTGTTTGTGGTGATATTTGCAAGCTATTGGTACCATTTAATTGAAGTTTAGGTATGTATACGAAGATCCGCCACTGCTAGGTTTCCAAAGCTTCAATTTGGGAATTCTGGAATTAGGAAGAATTAGCCAAAACTAAGGAGCCCATTGGATTCAATGGAGAATTTGCAATCGATCCATGATCTTAATGTAGATTTATCATTCGATTTGAGGTGTTTTCGATCTCGCAGGTATTAGCTATGGCCGTTGTCGAAGCTAAATGGGGGCTGTTTCTGTAGCCAAAACTTCAATCCCCCAACGAGGACGATGATGGGTCAGCGCACGCCCTTTCAGAATTTTAAATAATTTTTTTTGTTTCATTTATAACAGATGCGTTTTCAGTAATTGACGACATGAAGCGCGCAGCTCAGCGGAAGGCTTTGGTCTCACTTTCGTCAATAACCTGGGTTCGATAACCTGGGTTCGATCCCCAGGGAAAACACTTTTTATTTTAACACTTGCAACTTTGCGGATCCAGTGCTAATCATCTATGCCTGATCCTAATGCACTCTCAACCTCTAACCATTGGATCGCGTCTAACAAGATCAAACGCCTCAGGGAACTGCACCTCTACCATGGACCATCCCAACACAGCCACATACGATCCAAGCTAAGTCCTATTTTAATTTCTTTTTATTTTTTTACATAAACTCTTTTCTTTCTTTTCTAATCTAATTTTATTTACTATAATCCTTTTTTATGTACAAAATAGCATTTGTATATTTGTTTTTTATAATAATTATTTATAATCGAGAATTTTTTCTTTTTTGATTTAATTAAGTAGGTTAAAAACTAACAATTACTAAATTTGGTTTTTATGATTTTATTAACCATGGTTAATTTGTGCCCGAATCAGGGTTTACAAGGATTTGCCCTACACTAAAATATTTTTGTGTCCTTTTCAGGGTTATTTTCAAATGCCTTCCGACTACAAACCATATCAGATCAAATCAAAAGCTAAGTCTTACTTCATATTTATTTAAATGTTCATTTTATTTTATTTTGCTTTTTTTTTAATTAGGGTTAGCCCTGACTGTCACAAAATTAGCCATACACTCACTACTCTCGGTTTATTTCTTGTTTTCCTAATTTTCAGGGTTTGCCAACCGTCAAAGCTCGAATAGTCGGTAACCCTAAAACTTGTCTAATCTCTTTAATTATTACTTATTCAGACCTATTTGGCATTATTCTTCCGCTGGTTTCTTTTTTCCCTTCTCCATATTTCGTAACTGTTTCGAGGCTGTATTGTTTGGCCTTGAAGGCACTTAATATTGTTCATATTCTTGTGTGGCTAGTAATCTTAGGGAGTGCAAGCCTATTAAACGAATTAGAATCACTTAATTACAAGATAATTTATTTTGAATACAATCACATGATTGATGCACACACGCACCTTTTGGGGTAACCTCTTTTGTTGCCTTGTTGCCTGTTGCCTGTTGCCTTGTGTTTTTTGCAGAATAGCCATGTCCCTCGGATACGAGGATACCTCAGCCATGTTGCCTCGATTAAGGTCATAAGTCCCTACTGATGCTGCCTTCGGTTCGCCAAATATGACCTCGTCCCTCGAAGTTGCCTACGAAGTGCTGAGGTATCCTCTGGTTGCCTAACGAAAGGTTATTCTGATCCTTCCCTTAGACTACCTGCCTCTCTATGGCATGGGATAGTCTTATGGCGAATGATATTGCGACGACCCTTCAACCTCCAAATGAAAGTCTTCCTGCCCTCTTAGGGCATGGATAGATCCTTTCACCCTGAAAGGCTAAAAGAACGGATTTTCTACAATATTAAAGTAATTGCCCCTAATTGCCTTGCTCTGGCTAAAAACCTTTTCATATTCTTTCTCATAAACCTTCAAAATGGCTACGCTCATTTACGAGCTAAAGTCCATATTCTCTTCTTCTACATTTCTTTTCAAACGAGCAAAGCAATTAAGAGCCCATGGAAAACCATGGATGCAAAGGGTGCCTTACACCTTCCCTTTTGCATAAATTACCCCCCGAACTCAGTTTTTATTTAAAAGGTTTTTCCTGTTCTTTTAGCCTTTCTGATTAATTTGGATAAAATAAAAGTCGGTGGCGACTCTTGCTTAACCGCGACATTTCGATAAAAAGTAAGTTCACCGTATTACACCCGCCATAGCCAAGGGGAGCGAATCACCCGAGTCAACCAAGCATTAGACCTCGCGAAAATGATCGGGCCATAGTCAAGAGGAGCGGATCCCTCTCAGCAACCAAGCCGTCACGGATCTAAAAGGAAAACGATGCGTGCGTACACCGAGCATCAACGTCGAGCGACGCGAGCTATAGGAAATGCGGGGGTCCGGCTGCATGAACCCTTTTCCTGACATACTTGATAACAAGATCTTGTGCAAGTTCAGAAGCGAGCCACGCGTAGCGTGCACATACTGAACAGACTCGATGAGACTAGGCGGGGGTTGATTACTAACCCTTTCCGCATGCCTTCCATGAGGACTTAACAGAGTGCCATATAGGACTTATTACACCGTGACTCCCTACCGGAAAGCACAAATGTAAACACACCAACAAAAACAGAGCCTCTTTCGAGGACTTGGCCAGATGCATGTCTAAGTCCTACTTCTCATGTTAAAGGATGATGCGAGAAAGCGATAAAGTGCGAGAAAAATAAAATGAAACAGAATTAATACCAAACGGATGATGATCCGTAAACTAAGCGAAGAGAGAGCAGGGAAACTAGAATCCTGCGAGCGAGCTAGCAAAGCAAAAGCAAATAGTCAGCACACCGAATAGCCATGAAAGCACACAAAGGTTGACATGCGCGTCGAGCATAATCACAATACACCTGCAAGAGGAACACGCAAACCAAACAAGCAGATATAAAGCAAAAGGATCGTGTCTCTAGGATGAGAACACGATACAAGTGAATAGAATCGTGTCCCGCAGGTGAAGCAGAACACTCGAGTAAAGAGAGTCGATCGGTGACCATCCAAATGCCTTGCACACTAGCACACAAGTTAGAGATAACAAACACCGCAATCGCAATTGCGTTATTACTATAAAGCAAAGGAAAACGGACAAGTAATGTACACACGGAATAAACGACAAACGTCACAGGGAAAACAAACATAAAAAAAACTTAACAATAAATCAATATCAATCATCTCATGAGATAGCACTTTTCACAAGCTTTCCAACGATATAAAGAACGTGCAAATCGGGGTTACGAGTACAAAGATACGAAAGATTGAAGTTAGAAAAGAAAATACAAAAATAACACACAGGAACCGGTTCCTGTATAGGGCAACCCGGTTCCTAGTACAAAAAACCAGAGACAGGCCAACAAAGCAATCTGGGAACCGGTTCCCACCTAGGGATAACCCGGTTCCTGGTACTAAAACATAGAGGCATGCATATTTCAAATAATTGGGAACCGGTTCCTGCCTGGGGACAACCCGGTTCCTGGCACAAAATCACAGAGGCAAAACAACGCAGGAATCGGTTCCCACCTAGGGACAACCCGGTTCCTGGTACTAAAACACAGAGACATGTAATTTTGGATTGTGTGGGAACCAGTTCCTGCCTGGGACGAACTGGTTCCTGCTGTAGAAAAACAGGTTTTTATGCATTTTTAAAACCCCGGAGCCATTCACACTCAATCCAAAACCATGCCGTCTTGAGATTAATCACAAACGAACATCAAATTACATGCTATACGCAACGAAATGCTCATTGAAGTAAGGCATAAACACAATCACACACCAACACGAAGCATGTTATGAGCAAAGCGCGAATGCGACGCGTCAACCAAAACAACGATCACGTTAATGAAACAACGACATCAAGAAATAATACATGTGATAGTGATCAAGCAACAAAACATAGTCGAGTCATGATTTAAGGGTTAAGCAAGTCAATTATCAAACAAAAATCCACCGCATGCATTTATACAAACACTTTGAGTGCGTCGCAAGCCACATACATGAACGTCAACAATTATGCACACGAAACCTTCAACGAATCATAGATCCAAACACGAATATCAGAATTCATCATCAACGAACATCAATTATATGCAACGAACATCAAGTCTAACCACGATTCACATGAACACTATCAATTCGAGCAAAAGTGAACAAATTCACCGATCAATCATCATCAATCATCCATTAATCAAGAATTAGAGGTAGATCTAGATTCGAATTCACATAATGATCAACAATTAAGCACTTAATTCAAGATCCGAAAGCTTACCGGATGAGGATCTAACCGTAGCGCGAACACGAACACGACACGAACGCGAACACGGCATGAACACGAACACGAACGCAAAAGCAAAATCCGAAGGGAGAGAGAAGGAGGGCGCGCGAACTACAAGGAGGAGAGGAGAAGAAATTCGAACTTTAAGTCTTGATTCTTCAATCCATGTTCTTGATCTTGATGAAGATTGATGAGTTTTGATGAAAGTTTTGTGAGTTTTTGTGGTTTTGATTCAAGAGAATTGAGAGAGAATTGAGAGAAAGTATTTATGAAAAGTTTATATATTGTCAACGCGAAGTGTCCAAATTGCCCTCGGTGCGTCTTATTTTGGCTCGTTTTTAAAGAAACTCGGTTCGGCTCTGAATTCCGGAACGAAACCAATGCCATTGTCAAGATGACCAAATTCGTGACTCGTATCCGCGAGAATCGTCTTAATCCGATAAGCGATGAAGAAAATACGCCCGTTTGAATGACGAGACACATCGATTAGTCTGACGCGACTGTGCAGAATTTTTGAGCACCGCTCAGAGAACTCGATAAAACTCCTTCTTCGGCTCAAAATATGAACAAGCATGTGTGACGAAGAATCGAAGCTAACGAAATTTACGAGAAAATGCCGCCAGAATGGACTTCATACGATAAAAATCGAAGGAGTTATGAGTTTTCGAACTAGGCGCGACATACTCGAAAACACACTTTTTACCGAAAGACTACGACATTCTTCAAAATTCTGGGCATTTTCAATGCATAATTGGCCTTCTGTCCGAACATATGAAATCTCGGTAATGATGACATGGAGCTCCAATTAAGTTTTCGAGCGAATCCGACGAGCGGATTGTGAGATATGAATTTTCCGAGGCCCGAAACCCTACATTCAGCACCATTATTCACTGCGAAATCTCAAGTAATTTGCAAATTTGACGACCTTCCTCAAAGAACTGGATTCTGAGCCAAACACGAAAGTGGTAGATATCGCTGAAACAGTCTAGGCTACGCGGGAACTTAGCTCATATGACCTTCCAAATAGGACTTATGAATTTTCTCGTACTTCCACTGTATAAACCACATTTCACACCATATCTTCTTAAACCCATGAAAACTTTTTATTATTTTTCTTCAATTTTTGAATGACGAAATAAACGTCATTATTAACTTATAGCTCAAATAAAGAGGGAAAATTTTTGGGTGCAACAGCTGCCCCTATTCAAACTTCTTGAACCTGGCGAGTGAGAAACGAAAGTTTCGAATCGACGAGGTGGAAGGAGATTGAATACCAGAATGAACTCGAAAATTTGCGCTCTTGATCAACAGAAGATCCTATCTTGTAAAAAGAAGGAATGTACCACCCTGCAAGCAGGGAGAAAAAACTTCAGTTGAAATGGATAATTAAACAGCTCCAACTTGCGATAAGAAGGAACAGGTAACCCCACAGGCAGGGGAAGAGACTTCAATTGATCTGGGCATCAAGAGAAGGCACATCTTCGAATGATCTGGGTATCAGACGTAACAAATGTCTTCCAAACAGGCATCGGGGATAGATGTCTAAGTCGATCTGGGCATCGAAATGAGATATTCCAGCTGATCTGGGCATCAACGGGTAGTAAGTATCTCTGGTCAGGGTACCAAGGCGACATCTCCATCGGATGCAATTAAATCATCAGGCAGATATTCCTACTGATCTGGGCATCAGCGGCTTGCTCCTTCGTAAGATCGACGAGATCCGGAGGCGTTCCCTCAACTGAAAGTCTGGTTTATCAGAACAGGAACAATATCTCTTCCGAACTCTGTACGCCGGGAAAGGAAGTCTTTAAACTGATCTAAACTCGATGCTAGAAAATAAGTAGAACAATCCTCTTCTGAATGACAAAGTCAATCAGGCAGATATCTCCATCTGATCTAGGCATCAGTGGCTCGCTCCTTCGTAAGATCAACGAGATCCGGAGGCGGTTCCCTCAACTGAAAGTCTGATTTATCAGGAATAGGAACGGATATCTCTTCCGAACTGTGTGCGCCGGGAAAAGAAAACATCTTCAACAGATAGTAAGCATCAGGACTGGGCAGATGAGTTCTTCTTCTGTACAAAAATAAATCGTCAGGACGTAGATATTTCCAACTGATCTGAGGCATCAGCAGGCTTGCTCCTTCGGAAGATCGACAGAGATCCGGAGGCGGTTCCTTCAACTGAACTGGAATCAGGATAGGAACAAATATCTTCAACCGATCAGGGGACATCGAGAATAAGCATGGATTTCATCTGGTCTGACAACGCCAGAGAAAGGGAGACAAACTTTTTCTGATTTAGACATCAGGATAAGCGCCTGTAATGATTAGGCGAGTTGCTCTCTGGGAGGCATTTGTATCTTGATAACTTTCCTGCAGAAAGAAACAGATATGATATATTTATGCATGATGCATGTATGAATGTTTATGGAATAACGTTCCAGAGAAGGAAGACGCTACACGCTTTTGAGAATGTTATGCAAATGATGCATGATATGGACGCTGCTACGAAAACAACGGAGGAGCATTGAATTGTTGAAGAAGTCCTGGAGAGAGTATGGAACTCTGCGGGGAGGACAAGATGAGTGACCTGAAGTCACAAACTGTGAGCTGGCGAAGATGGATCAGAAATCTGCTGGAGACGATCAAATCTGGATGCGAGCTTTGTTTGGGGAATAAATCCTGCTTGGGGGATATGAACATCTCAGTTGACTGCCTGGGGAATACCCTGGCAACTTCCCTGGAGGAGAAAATTCTCGACACTCTGGGGATGTGGAGATAAGGCAAGTCATGGAGACGACTCTGATGGGTAGTGACCAACTTGCTTGTGCAGGATGCATTCCGCTGGGGAAATCCTTGAAGGACATAGATTCTGCTGAGGATGCATGTGAATCTCTGCTGAGGAAAGACTCAGTGGGGAAGATGAATAATTCTCCATAGAGATATACTGAGATGAGAGATCCGCTGGGGATAAGGAACTCGGCACAAGAACCTTTTACAAAGACGCCTCCACTGGGGAATATGATGTCTCTCTTGGGGAAATAGGTCAATCTGTTGGGGAGAGAAACACTCTACTGGGGAAAATGAGGATCTCTCGATTGGCTGGATCTGCCACTGCGCTGACGTGGTATGCTCGAAAGAGTGTACCTGCGAGATAAACAGATAAGAATGCCCCATGATATAGCATGGTGTCTGCCATCCTAGTTACATAAAACTTCGAAGAAAACTCAAAGATTTTAACATTTCTAATCATGTATTGTAAAAGCAATGCAGTTTTCATATGCAAAGTTTAACACAAACTCAGGACGTTTTATGCAAACAAAACAGTAAAAGGAAACAACTTTTGAGATGAAAAGAAATTTATTAATTGATATGACAAATGCCTGAGGAAGGGCGAATACATTTAGGAAGCAATTCCTAGTAAGACGTAATTGCACAATGTCGAGTAAAAACAAAATGGCAATGTGAAACGGATATCCATTGGTTTCGACCCCGCTATCACTTTTATAACCTTGACGTTCTCATCTCCTTGCTTTGGAAGACCGTACTTATTAGGATTGATCACTTCTCGATTCGATGACCGGTTGATGTAACACAACGGAACTTGCGGACCCGACAGGGATTTGTAAATGCTTTAGGGATTTGAGTTGCCAGATGCACAAACTCAAGAACATGGAGTCTTGCTTATCCCTCGGTCGGGAGCCCTAAACACGACGATGGGAAATTTGAGGATGCTTTAGGGATTTGAGTTGCCAAGTGCGAACTCAAGAACACGGAGTCTTGCTTATCCCTCTGTCGGGAGCCCTAAGCATGTATGAAGAGTGATTGCCAAGGTGGCATGCGAGATGTAGTCGTTCGATTTTATCCCTTTTTGCCTAAGCCGCCCTTTCGGTTTTTCAACTTAGCGGGTATATTTGTTTCTTTTTCATTCTTTTGCCTGATTCATTTTCTTTTCTTTTTTTCTTTTTTTTTTCTTTTTTTCTTCTTCTTTTTTTTATCAGGTCTATGCGAAGTATTTTTTGACTACATCTGCGTTCACAAGGTGCGGAAAGTTCTCGCCATCCATTGTTGCAAGCATCATGGCACCGCCAGAGAATACTTTCTGCACAACAAAGGGGCCTTCATACGTCGGAGTCCACTTGCCTCGAGGATCTCCCTGAGGAAGAATGATTCTTTTGAGTACCAGGTCACCTAGTTTGTAGCTTTGGGGTCGCACCCGCTTGTCAAAAGGTTTCCTTATCTTCTTTTGGTACACCTGACCATGACCAATAGCCTCCAAACGCTTCTCATCAATGAGGTTTAACTGATCCATCCGATTCTGTACCCATTCTGACTCGTCAAGCTCGACATGTTTCATAACCCTCGGGGAAGGAATCTCAACTTCAGCAGGCAATACTGCTTCCATTCCGTAAACAAGTGAGAAAGGAGTTGCCCCAGTCGATGTACGCACAGAGGTACGATAGCCATGCAAAGAAAAAGGCAGCATTTCATGCCAATCTCGGTATGTCACTACCATCTTCTGCACAATCTTCTTAATGTTCTTATTGGCCGCTTCAACAGCGCCATTCATCTTTGGACGGTACGGAGAAGAATTGTGATGCTTGATCTTGAAGGACTCACAAAGCTCCTTCATCAACTTGTTATTAAGATTCGATCCATTATCGGTAATGATCTTTTCAGGAATCCCATAACGACAGATTATGTTATGCTTGATAAAACGGGTAATTACTTGCTTGGTGACATTCGCATAAGATGCAGCTTCAACCCATTTGGTGAAGTAATCAATGGCAACCAAAATGAAGCGATGTCCATTAGAAGCAGTAGGCTTAATCTCTCCAATCATGTCAATGCCCCATATTGCAAAAGGCCACGGAGAAGTCAAGATATTCAAAGGCACAGGCGGCACGTGCACTTTGTCAGCATAGATCTGGCATTTGTGACAAATTCTGACATGGTTATGACAATCAGTTTCCATAGTGGACCAATAGTAACCAGCCCTCAAGATCTTCTTAGCCATTGTATCCCCACTAGAATGGGTACCAAACTCGCCTTCGTGCATTACTTCTATGATTTTCGAAGCTTCTTCCTTAACAACACATCGGAGTAACACACCGTCATGATGCCTCTTGTACAAAACCCCACCGTTAAGGTAGAACTTAGCTACGAACCTTCTCAGAAACTTCTTATCAGTCACCGACGCTTCGGGAGGATACTCTTGAGTTTCGAGGAACCTTTTGATATCATGGTACCAAAGATTACCGTCCAATTCAACATCAGCCTCAAAGCAGAATGCTGGTTCATCCAACCTATTGATGGTAATATTAGGCGCTTCATTGGCCCATTTCACTTTGAACATGGAAGCCAAAGTAGCGAGAGCATCAGCAAGATTGTTCTCTTCTCTAGAAATATGCTCGAATGTGATCTCATCAAAGTACGGAATGAGTCTCATCACATGCTCCCTGTATGGAATCAGATTCTGATGGCGAGTTTCCCAATCTGCATCGATCTGGCTAATGACAAGATTGGAATCCCCATAAACTTTCAAGTACTTGATTCGCAAATCGATCGCAGCTTCGATACCATAGATGCAGGCTTCATACGCAGCCATATTATTAGTACAATCGAAACAGATTCTGGATGTAAACGGAATATGAAAACCTGAAAGAGAAGTAATCACAGCTCCCACACCATTCCCGAGTGCATTAGAGGCACCATCGTGTTAGAACAAGAATTGTTCTGATCAATAATCTTAGTTTTGATGATAACAATGTATATGAATTTTGCTCAAGATAATGTGGTACTCTAATCCTATGCAATTTCCTTTTCAGGAAATATATAAAGAGTATGCACAAATCAGCGCTAAGAAGCTTTGACTCAGAAGGTTCAGTATGCAACTTCAGCACATGGTCTGGCAGGACATCAGAAGATGGTCAAGCAGAATCAGAACATGGTCTATTAGAAGAATCAGAAGAACTTGAGTTCAGAAGCAGAAGCACTGAAGTCATGGAATCACGCTCAGAAGCATATCAAGATCAGAAGATCAGAAGATGCTCTGCACCAAGCTGTTTGTACTCTGATGATTTTCAACGTAGTATTTACAAAGAACAAATCAGAATCAAGTACTAGATGGCAGGCTACGCTGACTGACAAAAGGAACGTTAGAAGCTATTAAAGGCAATGTCAATAGTCACAGCAAAAGCAAGGCTCGAGGTAGTTAACAAAACAGTGAAACATTAAATGCAATGCTGTACGGAATACGCAAAGCATTAAATGCTCCCAACGGTCATCTTCTCAAATTCCTATATAAATGAAGTTCTGATGAGAAGCAAGGTTACCGATTCTTAACAAATTCTGTGAATATTAACTTGCTGAAACGTTGTTCAATTCAAAGCTCAGAAACTTCATCTTCAACCTCACTACATTACTGTTGTAATACTTTAGTGAGTCTAAGCTTAAATCTGTAAGAGAAATGTCACAGTTTGTGATTATCGCTTTTAAGAAGCAATTGTAATACTCTTAGAATTTGTTTACATTAATTTGTAAAGGAATAGAGTGATCGGGTTGTGATCGGTATACTCTAGAGAAGTCTTAGAAGGTCTCTAAGCAGTTGTTCCTAGAGTGATCAAGTTGTGATCAGAAGACTCTAGAAGACTTAGAAGTTGTCTAAGTGGAAAACCATTGTAATCTCGTGTGATTAGTGGATTAAATCCTCAGTTGAGGTAAATCACCTTGTATAGGGTGGACTGGAGTAGTTTAGTTAACAACGAACCAGGATAAAAATACTTGTGCAAATTATTTTTATCTTACGAGTTTTGAAACTACACTTATTCAAACCCCCCCCTTTCTAAGTGTTTTTCTATCCTTCACATCGAACACGAGCGACCATCACGATCCTGGTTCTGGTCCTTCCTCTGGTCCGAGAATGTTACAATCTCTGATGTACAGGACATCTTCATCGGGGAATTCAAATTTCATCGGTTCATAATCTTCGACAGGCTGATGCGCAAGATAATCCGCCAACACACTACCTTTGATGGCTTTCTGGGTAGTATATTGGATATCATATTCGGTCAAAATCATTTGCCACCTAACTACTCTTCCGGAAAGAGCGGGCTTCTCAAAGACATACTTGATAGGATCCATCTTGGAAATCAATAAGGTAGTGTGAACCAACAAATACTGCCTCAGCCGGCGAGCTGCCCACACCAAAGCACATCAAGTTTTCTCGAGCAGTGAGTATCGGGATTCACCGTCGGTAAACTTTTTGCTAAGGTAGTATATTGCATGCTCTTTTCGGCCAGACTCGTCATGTTGACCCAGCACACATCCCATTGAATTTTCAAGAACTGTGAGGTACATAATCAAAGGCCTTCCTGGAACTGGAGGCATTAGTATCGGAGGTTCCTGCAAATACTCTTTCACTTTTTCGAATGCTTTTTGACAATCATTATTCCATCTGGCCGTCTGATCTTTTCTTAGCAATTTGAATATTGGTTCACAAGTGGCCGTAAGATGAGAGATGAATCTAGCAATGTAGTTCAACCTCCCTAAGAAACCACGAACCTCTTTTTCTGTTCTCGGCTCAGGCATCACTTGTATAGCCTTTATTTTTGCAGGGTCAACCTCAATACCTTTTCCGCTAACCACAAAACCCAATAGCTTTCCCGATCGCACTCCGAAAGTGCACTTGTTTGGATTCAACCTCAGTCTGAATTCCCGAAGCCTCTCGAACAACTTCTGCAAGTGAACCAAGTGCTCTTCTTCGGTATGAGACTTTGCAATCACGTCGTCGACATACATTTCATTCTCGTTGTGAATCATGTCGTGAAAAAGAGTCACCATGGCACGTTGATATGTTGCCCCTGCGTTTTTCAACCCAAAAGGCATGACCTTATAGCAGAAAGTTCCCCATGGTGTGATAAACGTTGTTTTCTCCATGTCTTCTGGTGCCATCATGATCTGATTGTACCCAGAGAAGCCATCCATGAAGGAAAACACTTTGAAAGGAGCGGTATTATCCACCAACACATCAATGTGGGGAAGAGGAAAATCATCTTTCAGACTCGCCCTATTCAAATCTCTATAATCAACACACATCCTGACTTTTCCGTCCTTCTTAGGCACAGGAACAATATTAGCAACCCACGGCGGGTAATTCACAACTTGCAGAAAGCCAGCATCAAACTGTTTCTCAACCTCTTTCTTAATCTTCTCAAACATATCTGGGCGAGTCCTTCGAAGCTTCTGCTTGACAGGAGGACTATCTTCCTTGAGAGGTAGACGGTGTACCACAATATCTGTATCGAGACCTGGCATATCCTCATAAGACCAAGCAAAGATGTCCGCATACTCTTTCAACATAGCAATAAGCCTCTGCTTCACACTATTCTTAAGCGCAGCCCCTATCTTGACTTCTCTGACTTGCTCTTTAGTGCCAACATTTGTAACACCCGTATAATTTTATTATTAATTTAAATTGATATATTTAATTAATAATTAGAATTATTAAGGATTTTGAGGAAATAATGAATAAATAATGGTTTAAGGCATTTGGGCCATATGAGGAAATAGTAAAGATGGGGGTGTAATTTAGTAAAGCTTTCACTAATCTCAATATTATTATTTTTCATAAAATAATTGGAAATTGGGAAACAAAGAAAGAACGTGAAAGAACAGAATTGGGAACAAGGAACGTGAAGGAGAACTGTAGAGGGAGAGACCAAGAACCAAGACTTTTATCTGAGGTAAGGGGAGACTCTCCGTTTAATCTCTTTTATCGTACTATAGGTGATAGTATGGATTAGGAGTATGATTTGATCCATTGATTCTATATTCTGAATATTCATCTGTGTTCATCGTTAAAATTGAACTGTTAATCCCTAATAACTGATAGATTTAGGGTATGATGAATGGAATTGGTAGGGAATCATATACTATGGTTATGGATGAATTCGTATGCTGTTTAGATGTGCTTTTCTCTGGTTTTTAGACTCAAAATCGTGGACTGGTATGAGTAAAAACGAATGGGTTTTGGACTGTTACGAATTCTGCAGGTTTCTGGGCAATTTCTGGTGTTTCGCGTATGAAACAGTGCCATACGCGTATGGGGTGAGGTCATACGCGTATGGGGGACACTCCCAATGGGCTATACGCGTATGATACGCAGTTGCCCTGTCCCAAATACCACGTACTGGTGTTTTGCGTATGAGGATGCTCATACGCGTATGGAAATTTTGAAAGAGGAAATTATTCTGGTGATACGCGTATGGCAAGACTGATACGCGTATGAGGTTGCTTGTAGGCAAAATCTGATCCTGTTGAGATGCGTATGATACGCGTCTGAGGCAAGGGGATACGTGTATGGACTCGTATGGACCCTATGATACGCGTATGGCTTCCTGTGTGTGAAATTTCTGTTTTGTGATTTTTCTGGAAAGTTCGATGATATGTAACTTTCGACTTGTAGGCCTGTTTGTATGCTGTTTGAGATTGTGTAAACCTTGTGATGTGATTCTGTGGTTTACTGATGATTGATTGTATTGAATGATGTCAATGTATATATGAACATGCTTAGTATTGATGATGATGATGATGATGAAATGAGTATAGATGATGCTACTCATAGGATGGTAATGATGAAAGTATGTTATATATATGTTGCATGCATTCATAAACGTGGGCTGAATCCTATATGATGAGAGGATTCAGCGAGGGGCAGAATTCCCATTGTGTGGAATTTGTGCTGGCAGGGCCGTATCTGGATGATGATAGATCGGTCGGTGGATGATTTCCACTGGTGATGATTGGTACCACATGCATAGTGTCAGTTTCATACATGTGCATGATTTGTTGATAGCATGATGATATACGTTACATGTTGACTGTCTGTTTATCTGTGGATGTATGAATGATTGATTTGTCTGAATATGAAACAATTGGGTGAATGATATAACTATGATATGTTATTATTTATGACGCAATAACATTGGTTAACTATGATGAGACTCACCCTGACTTGTTGTCAATTTCAGATTGAGGTAGCGGCGCGACTTGGTGAGGATTAGCTCATAAGTCGGTTTTTAGTTATAGTGTCGGTGTCATGCTCTGGTAGATGTAACACTGGGAACACGTTTGTTTTGAGTTGATTATAACTCTAATTGGCTTTGTTGGTTGAGTCAGATACATTAATGATGAATGTTGACTCTGTGCTTTTAATTCCGCTGTGTAAAACATGATTTTATTTAATGAGTTATAATTTCAGTTGTTTCAGTGAATGCATGATATGTACCGACGTGTGTTTTCTTCATTTTATGAACTGTGACACCTCTTGCATGTTTACTCTGATCAATACTTATTTAACTGCCGCGGGTTATTAGAGGGGTGTTACAATAGTGGTATCAGAGCATAGTCGGTCGTTGTGACCAGAGTCTTAGTGTCAGTCTTTCTGTGTATGCGACTAATACGAGTTATTTGTCGATACTTTTGTTCTGACTGGATTGTTTGTGTAAGCAGAACAATGGCTGGAAGAGGAGGAAGAAACGATGATGCTATCGTTGAGGCTCTAGGCATGATTGCTGGTGTGCTAGGAGGGAATGCCAATGGAACTGCGATTGGTGCTGACAGACAACTGAACAGTTTCCAGAGGAACAATCCTCCATTGTTCAAGGGCACGCATGATCCTGAGGGTTCTCAGAAATGGCTTAAGGAGATCGAGAGGATTTTCAGAGTCATTGACTGTGCTGAGGATCTCAAGGTGAGATATGGCACTCACATGTTATCTGAAGAAGCTGATGACTGGTGGGTGTCAACCAGAGCTGAGCTGGATACTGGTGGTACAACAATTACCTGGACTGTATTCAGGAGGGAATTTTTGAGGAGGTATTTTCCTGAAGATGTCAGGGGAAGAAAGGAAGTTGAATTTCTGGCACTGGTTCAAGGCAATATGTCAGTACCGGAGTATGCTGCCAAGTTCGTGGAACTGGCAAGGTACTATGTGCACTACAATGATGAAGAAGCCAGTGAGTTCTCGAAATGTGTCAAATTTGAGAATGGTCTCCGTGATGAGATCAAGCAGGGTATCAGGTACCAGAGAATCCGGAGGTTTGTTGATCTGGTAGATTGTAGCAGGATTTTTGAGGAGGATAACATCAAACTGAGGACATCTCACTCTCGCGAGTTAGTTGACAGAAAAGGAAAGAAACATATGGATAGAGGTAAGCCATATGGTAGAGGTAAACCTGTTGATTGGAAGAAACCCAGTGGGGGAGATTCCAGTGCTCGTATCAGGTGTTACAATTGTGGTGAGATGGGACATCGTAGGAATGAATGCAAGGTTGATCAAAAGAAGTGTTACAAGTGTGACCAAGTGGGTCATATTGCTGCTGACTGCAAGAAGAGGGTTGTGACTTGTTACAACTGTGGAGAAGAAGGTCACATCAGTCCTAATTGTCCTAAGCCAAAGAAGAACCAATCAGGAGGAAAGGTTTTTGCTTTGACCGGGTCAGAGACTACTCCAGAGGACAGGTTGATTAAAGGTACGTGTTTCATTCATGGCACACCTTTAGTTGCAATTATTGATACTGGAGCAACTCATTCTTTTATTTCTTTGGATTGTGCTATGAGGTTGAATCTTGAGATATCTGATATAAATGGAAGTATGGTTATTGACACTCCTGTGTCGGGTTCAGTAACTACTTCGTCTGCATGCTTGAATTGTCCGGTTGACATTTTTGGTAGGGAATTCGGGATGGACTTAGTGTGCCTTCCGTTGAAACAACTCGATGTAATCCTGGGAATGAACTGGTTGGAGTTCAACCGTGTTCATATCAACTGTTTTGCGAAGACGGTAATTTTTCCTGAAGAGGTTAGTAATGATGATCTGGAGATGACAGCTAGACAGGTGAATGAGGCTATCGGAGATGGTGCAACAGTGTTTATGTTGTTTGCATTGATGAATGTGAAGGAGAAAGTGGCGAGTAGCGAATTACCAGTAGTGTGTGAATTTCCAGAAGTTTTTCTAGAAGATGTGAATGAATTACCACCGGAAAGAGAAGTGGAGTTTTCTATTGATTTGGTTCCGGGAACTAGTCCAGTGTCAATGGCACCGTATCGTATGTCGCCGTCTGAATTGGCTGAACTGAAGAAGCAGTTAGAGGAATTGCTTGAGAAGAAATTTATTCGTCCTAGTGTTTCTCCGTGGGGTGCGCCTGTGTTACTGGTAAAGAAGAAAGAGGGTTCAATGAGACTGTGTGTAGATTACAGACAATTGAACAAGGTTACTATCAAGAATCGGTATCCATTGCCGAGGATTGATGACTTGATGGATCAGTTGGTTGGAGCACGTGTATTTAGTAAGATTGATCTGAGGTCTGGGTATCATCAGATACGTGTGAAAGATGACGATATTCAGAAGACTGCTTTTAGAACGAGGTATGGACATTATGAGTATTCTGTAATGCCGTTTGGGGTTACTAATGCACCCGGTGTTTTTATGGAATATATGAACAGGATCTTTCATCCTTATCTCGATAAGTTCGTGGTGGTATTTATAGATGATATTCTGATATATTCTAAGAGTGAGGAAGAACATGCAGAGCATCTCAGAACTGTGTTAGAATTGTTGAAAGAGAAGCAACTTTTTGCCAAACTGTCGAAGTGTGAATTCTGGTTGGAAGAAGTCAGTTTTCTTGGACATGTGATTTCTAAGGATGGTATTGTTGTTGATCCTACAAAGATAGAAGCTGTGTCTCAGTGGGAAGCTCCGAAGTCAGTATCTGAGATTCGTAGTTTTCTTGGCCTTGCAGGTTACTACAGAAAGTTCATTGAGGGATTTTCAAAGTTAGCATTGCCGTTAACTAAATTAACCAGGAAGGGACAAGCTTTTATTTGGGATGCAAAGTGTGAAGAAGGGTTCCAAGAGCTTAAGAGGAGATTGACTAGTGTTCCTATCTTGATTTTGCCGAATCCGACAGAATCATTTGTGGTTTATTGTGACGCATCACTGATGGGTCTAGGTGGTGTATTGATGCAGAATCAACAAGTGGTCGCTTATGCGTCGAGACAACTCAAAGTGCATGAGAGGAATTATCCGAATCATGATTTGGAGTTGGCAGCTGTAGTTTTTGTTTTGAAGTTGTGGCGACACTATTTGTATGGTTCGAGATTTGAGGTGTTCAGTGATCATAAGAGCCTGAAGTATCTCTTTGATCAGAAAGAGTTGAACATGAGGCAGAGAAGGTGGTTAGAATTTCTGAAGGATTATGATTTTGGTTTAAATTACCATCCGGGTAAGGCAAACGTGGTTGCTGACGCTTTGAGTAGGAAGACCTTGCATATGTCTATGCTAATGGTGAAGGAATTGGATTTGATTGAACAATTCAGAGACTTGAGTTTAGTGTGTGAAAGTACTCCTACTAGTGTCAAATTGGGTATGCTGAAGCTGACTAGTGGTATTCTTGAAGAAATCAGAGAGGGTCAGAAGGCTGATGTCGAATTGGTCGACAAGATGACTTTGATTAACCAAGGCAAGGGTGGTGAATTCAGAGTGGATGAGAATGGTATACTGAAGTTGGGTGACAGAGTTTGTATTCCTGATGTTGATGAACTCCGAAAACGTATTTTGGAAGAAGGACACCGTAGTGGGTTGAGTATTCATCCTGGTGCTACTAAGATGTATCATGATTTGAAAAAGTTGTTTTGGTGGCCGGGAATGAAGAAGGAAATTGCTGAGTTTGTGTATTCTTGTTTGACTTGCCAGAAGTCAAAGATCGAGCATCAAAAACCGTCTGGGTTGATGCAACCGATGTTTATTCTTGAGTGGAAGTGGGACAGCATATCAATGGATTTTGTTTCGGGTTTGCCGAGAACTGTCAGAAATTGTGAAGCTATCTGGGTCGTGGTAGACAGGTTGACGAAGTCTGCTCATTTTATACCGGTGAGAATGGATTATCCAATGGAGAAGCTAGCTCAGTTGTATATTGAGAAGATAGTTAGTCTACATGGTATTCCTTCAAGTATCGTGTCAGACAGAGATCCGAGGTTTACATCTAAGTTCTGGGAAGGGTTGCAGAAAGCTTTGGGTACTAAGCTGAGATTGAGTTCTGCTTACCATCCGCAGATTGATGGACAGACTGAGAGAACGATTCAGTCGTTAGAGGATTTGTTGCGTGCTTGTGTGTTGGAAAAAGGAGGTACTTGGGATAGTTATCTGCCTTTGATTGAGTTTACCTACAACAACAGTTATCATTCGAGTATTGGTATGGCTCCGTTTGAGGCTTTGTATGGTAGGAGATGTAGGACGCCGTTGTGTTGGTACGAATCTGGTGAGAGTGTGGTGATTGGCCCAGAAATTGTACAACAGACTACGGAAAAGATTAAAATGATTCAAGAGAAGATGAAGGCTTCTCAGAGTCGTCAGAAGAGTTATCATGACAGGAGGAGGAAAACACTTGAGTTTCAAGAGGGAGATCATGTGTTTATGAGAGTTACTCCTATGACAGGGATTGGTCGGGCATTGAAGTCGAAGAAGTTGACTCCGCGTTTTATCGGACCATTCCAAATTTCTGAAAGAGTGGGAGAAGTGGCTTATCGTATCGCTTTACCGCCGATGCTTGCAAATTTGCATGATGTATTTCATGTGTCTCAGTTTAGGAAATACATTTCAGATCCGTCCCATGTGATCCAAGTAGATGATATACAGGTGAAAGATAACTTGACGGTTGAGACTTTACCTGTGAGGATTGAGGATCGAAGGCTGAAACAATTGCGGGGCAAGGAAATAGCTTTAGTCAGGGTAGCTTGGGGAGGACCTGCTGAGGGAAATGTTACTTGGGAGCTAGAGAGTCAGATGAAAGACTCTTATCCAGAACTTTTTACCTGAGGTATGTTTTCGAGGACGAAAACTCTTTTAGTGGGGGAGAGTTGTAACACCCGTATAATTTTATTATTAATTTAAATTGGAATATTTAATTAATAATTAGAATTATTAAGGATTTTGAGGAAATAATGAATAAATAATGGTTTAAGGCATTTGGGCCATATGAGGAAATAGTAAAGATGGGGGTGTAATTTAGTAAAGCTTTCACTAATCTCAATATTATTATTTTTCATAAAATAATTGGAAATTGGGAAACAAAGAAAGAACGTGAAAGAACAGAATTGGGAACAAGGAACGTGAAGGAGAACTGTAGAGGGAGAGACCAAGAACCAAGACTTTTATCTGAGGTAAGGGGAGACTCTCCGTTTAATCTCTTTTATCGTATTATAGGTGATAGTATGGATTAGGAGTATGATTTGATCCATTGATTCTATATTCTGAATATTCATCTGTGTTCATCGTTAAAATTGAACTGTTAATCCCTAATAACTGATAGATTTAGGGTATGATGAATGGAATTGGTAGGGAATCATATACTATGGTTATGGATGAATTCGTATGCTGTTTAGATGTGCTTTTCTCTGGTTTTTAGACTCAAAATCGTGGACTGGTATGAGTAAAAATGAATGGGTTTTGGACTGTTACGAATTCTGCAGGTTTCTGGGCAATTTCTGGTGTTTCGCGTATGAAACAGTGCCATGCGTATGGGATGAGGTCATACGCGTATGGGGGACACTCCCAATGGGCTATACGCGTATGATACGCAGTTGCCCTGTCCCAAATACCACGTACTGGTGTTTTGCGTATGAGAGCGTAGGAGGATGCTCATACGCGTATGGAAATTTTGAAAGAGGAAATTATTCTGGTGATACGCGTATGGCAAGACTGATACGCGTATGAGGTTGCTTGTAGGCAAAATCTGATCCTGTTGAGATGCGTATGATATGCGTATGAGGCAAGGGGATACGCGTATGGACTCGTATGGACCCTATGATACGCGTATGGCTTCCTGTGTGTGAAATTTCTGTTTTGTGATTTTTCTGGAAAGTTCGATGATATGTAACTTTCGACTTGTAGGCCTGTTTGTATGCTGTTTGAGATTGTGTAAACCTTGTGATGTGATTCTGTGGTTTACTGATTATTGATTGTATTGAATGATGTCAATGTATATATGAACATGCTTAGTATTGATGATGATGATGATGATGATGAAATGAGTATAGATGATGCTACTCATAGGATGGTAATGATGAAAGTATGTTATATATATGTTGCATGCATTCATAAACGTGGGCTGAATCCTATATGATGAGAGGATTCAGCGAGGGGCAGAATTCCCATTGTGTGGAATTTGTGCTGGCAGGGCCGTATCTGGATGATGATAGATCGGTCGGTGGATGATTTCCACTGGTGATGATTGGTACCACATGCATAGTGTCAGTTTCATACATGTGCATGATTTGTTGATAGCATGATGATATACGTTACATGTTGACTGTCTGTTTATCTGTGGATGTATGAATGATTGATTTGTCTGAATATGAAACAATTGGGTGAATGATATAACTATGATATGTTATTATTTATGACGCAATAACATTGGTTAACTGTGATGAGACTCACCCTTACTTGTTGTCATTTTCAGATTGAGGTAGCGGCGCGACTTGGTGAGGATTAGCTCATAAGTCGGTTTTTAGTTATAGTGTCGGTGTCATGCTCTGGTAGATGTAACACTGGGAACACGTTTGTTTTGAGTTGATTATAACTCTAATTGGCTTTGTTGGTTGAGTCAGATACATTAATGATGAATGTTGACTCTGTGCTTTTAATTCCGCTGTGTAAAACATGATTTTATTTAATGAGTTATAATTTCAGTTGTTTCAGTGAATGCATGATATGTACCGACGTGTGTTTTCTTCATTTTATGAACTGTGACACCTCTTGCATGTTTACTCTGATCAATACTTATTTAACTGCCGCGGGTTATTAGAGGGGTGTTACAACATTTACCATCTCAATTTCCTCCTGATACGGCTGAATCGCTTTCTTTTCTTCCTGTTTCAACAATCTGGCCAACTCATCGGGAAGGTCACAATCTTCCTCCTCGGCTTGGTAGATCGGATTGTCAAAATCATCATAAGCAATAGCAGAACTGTTACCAATGGAATCCGTGGTGGTGGAACATCTGCATGATTGATGTTTTTATTTTAGTTTTATTTATTAAGCTATGTGCAAGTGTGTGCAAAAACATTGCCATTTAAAGGAAAAAGTTAAAAAGAAAGACAAAGGGCAAAACATTTGAATGCAAAAACATCCTTTTATTTCATGATTAACTTTGAAAAATGCGAACTACATGGCCCTACAAATGATTCACTACGCCTTGGGCAGAGGGTAGGAATTATGGCATGATAAGAAAAGTAAAAACAAGAAATTTACTCCTGAGCCTGTGTGACTTGAATGACATCTTCAATTGTCCAGTTGTGAGGCATCTCTCCAGGAATACTTGGACGAATCCAGTTATCAAAATCACAGTCACTATCCACTTCTTCACCATTGACAATGGCGTTAACCTGGCCATCTTGAATGATACCCCGACTCACAAACTTGATCGGGCTGCGATCTTCCGGTAGAGGCGCAAGCCTCTTGTTCAACTTTCGATAAAATTGCAAAGGACCCTCATCCGTCAATCTCTGAATCGTGATCTTCAATTCATCACAGCCTTCAGGTTGAGTTTTACAATTCACACAATCAACTCCACAATTCGGGATTATTCCATTGTCAATCAGATACTGCTTCGTGGATAGCAACGGCAAAGTCAAACGGCCCACATCAGATACTACACTCATACCTTCATTCTCAATAGAATTCACGCCCGAGTCTCCGTGAGTAGGTATCATATTGTTGAAAATATTAGGCGTCTGAGTAAACTGAATAACCTTCTGGTCCAACAAGTCTTGCACTTTATTTTTAAATTCCCAACAATTCTTAATCAAATGACTAGGTGCCCTAGAATGATACTCACACGCTTTCTTTTTCTTCCCTTCCGGAACCCAAGTCAAGGTAAGAGGAAGCTTTTG
Source organism: Vicia villosa (assembly GCF_029867415.1). Classification (NCBI taxonomy): domain Eukaryota; kingdom Viridiplantae; phylum Streptophyta; class Magnoliopsida; order Fabales; family Fabaceae; genus Vicia; species Vicia villosa. The sequence continues at coordinate 828,954 of NW_026705179.1, forward strand.
TAATTCAACCATCCGAAGTTCGAGCAAACGAGTCAGTAACTGGTCATGAGGCACCGGAATTGGATTGAACCTTCTTGGTTGTCCCTTTATCTTACGCTGATCCGAGGGGACGTAGGGGTGATATCTGTTCCATCCTGGCATTGGTTTCTTACGAATAGCCCCAGGTGGTAATTCACGTACCATAAGACGTGAAGTAGAGCCTCGAGAATAAGAAGGAATTATCCTCTTCTTTGCTGGAGTTGGGACATAATTGACTTGAATACCCAGCCCATCTGGAGTGAACACAAATGCCCCTAATTTTAGCAAATCCGCAACTGTATGCTTCAAGGCATTGCAATTTTCAATGTCATGACTAGCCGCTCCACAATGGAACTCACAACGAACACCAGCATCCCGATTATGAGGAAAATTCGCGAAGGGCTTTGCAGTACGGAGTGCGGTCAATTGAAACTTGCGCAAACATGGCAACAGTTGAGCATAAAGCATCGGAATTGGGTCAAACTTTTCTTTCTGATTCTCCCTTCTCAAAGGATAGATCTCGATCTTTGATTCAATTTGAGGAGGAGAAAGCGAATTCTGATGAGAAGGCGAAGTGAGAGATACCCCTTGGCTTAAAGGATGACGAGTGAACACCTCTTCGGTTGCCATAGTTTCCAAAAGACGATGTGCAGAAACAATATCAATTGCCTCCATAGTCGCGAGATCGCCCTTCTTCTTCAGCTCTTCCATAATCAAATTCATTTGGTCTTTCAACTGAACATTTTCCTTCTTTAAGGACTCCTGACGGCGAACCATAGCTTGCATGTCCACCATGAACAAACCCATATGAACCTTCATTTCAGCTAACTCCTCACGAAGCTGTTCCATATCTAATCTTTGAGCAAACAGCAGTAACAAGTCGAGTCTGTGAGTATGGAGAGAATACCAAGTCTAAACAAGAAATCCTCAATCCTGAACACCTGTTATACATGAGATGTATGGGATGCATGATATGAATGTAGTGCCATGTTCATTCGATTTCCAAGGAATCGTCGTGTTTTGATTTTTGACAAGCAAGAGGTGGAAAAGCTCGGCACGAGGCTCAAAGATATGATCCCTTGGAAATGGAAGGAACATCTTGTTAGAACAAGATTTGTTCTGATCAATATTCTTAGTTTTGATGATAACAAGGATATGAATTTTGTGTGAGATAATGTGGTACTCTAATACGTTGCAATTTCCCTTTCAGGAAATATATAAAGAGTATGCACAAATCACCGCTCAGAAGCTTTGTCTCAGAAGGTTCAGCATGCAACATCAGAACATGGTCTGGCAAGACATCAGAAGATGGTCAAGGCAGAATCAGAACATGGGTCTATGGAAGCATCAGAAGAACTTGAGATCAGAAGTAGAAGCACTGAAGTTCTGATGGTATCACGCTCAGAAGCACTTCAAGATCAGAAGACAAGAAGATGCTATGCACCAAGCTGTTTGACTCTGATGATATTCAAATATTTTATTCACAAACATCAGATCAGAAGAAAGTACAAATGGCAGGCTACGCTGACTGACAAAAGGAACGTTGGAAGCTATTAAAGGCAACGTCAGTAGACACAGCGTGAACAAGGCTCGAGGTAGTTGACAAAAGCGTGAAACATTAAATGCAAAGCTGTACGGAATACGCAAAGCATTAAATGCGCTCAACGGTCATCTTCTCAAACGCCTATAAATATGAAGTTCTGATGAGAAGCAAGGTTACGAATTCTGAACGAAATAATTCTGAAAGACTTGCTGAAACGCTGTTCAAATTCAAAGCTCAGAAACTTCATCTTCATCAAAGCTCACTACATTGCTGTTGTAATATATTAGTGAGATTAAGCTTAAACGTTAAGAGAAATATCACTGTTGTGATTATAGCTTTTTAAGAAGCATTTGTAAAACTCTTATTTGATTACATTAATTTGTAAGTAACTAGAGTGATCAAGTAACGATCAGGATACTCTAGGAAGTCTTAGCTTTTGTCTAAGCAGTTGTAATTAGAGTGATCACGTGGTGGTCAGGATACTCTAAGAAAGTCTTAGCTTGTGTCTAAGCATTTGTTCCTGGAGTGATCAGGTTGTGATCAGGATACTCTAGAAGACTTAGTCGCGGACTGAGTGGAAAACCATTGTAATCTGTTGCGATTAGTGGATTAAATCCTCAGGTGAGGTAAATCACTCCGTTGGGGTGGACTGGAGTAGTTTAGTTAACAAAGAACCAGGATAAAAATAACTGTGCATATTGTTTTTACCGTTCAAGTTTTTAGACTACACTTATTCAACCCCCCCCCCCTTTCTAAGTGTTTTTCTATCCTTCAATTGGTATCAGAGCGCCGGTTCTAAGGTGCAAGCACTTAACCGTGTTTAGAAAAGATTCAGGAAGAGAAAAACGCTTCAGTAAAAGATGGCTGGTGAAATTCCAACAAATCCAGCTGCATCTACATCTGGCTCAGCTGAGCAATACTACAATGGTAATGGTAACAGTGGTTACACCAGACCACCAATATTCGATGGTGAAAACTTTGAGTACTGGAAAGATAAACTGGAAAGTTACTTTCTTGGTCTAGATGCTGATCTATGGGATCTTCTGTTGGATGGTTACAAACATCCTGTTAAAGTTACTGGTGTAAGGCTCACGAGAAGCGAAATGAATGATGATCAAAAGAAAGATTCCAAGAATCATCACAAATGCAGGACTGTTTTGCTGAATGCTATCTCTCATGCTGAGTATGAGAAGATATCTAACAGGGAAACGGCCCATGACATATATGAGTCATTGAAAATGACCCATGAAGGAAACGCTCAAGTCAAGGAGACTAAAGCTCTTGCTCTAATCCAGAAATATGAAGCCTTCAAGATGGAGGATGATGAAGACATTGAAAAGATGTTTTCAAGATTCCAAACTCTGACTGCTGGATTGAGAGTTCTCGACAAAGGCTACACCAAGGCTGATCATGTAAAGAAGATCATCAGAAGTTTGCCCAGAAGATGGGGCCCAATGGTGACTGCATTCAAGATTGCGAAGAATCTGAATGAAGTTTCTTTGGAAGAGCTGATCAGTGCCTTGAGAAGCCATGAAATTGAGCTGGACGCAAACGAGCCTCAGAAGAAAGGTAAGTCTATTGCATTAAAATCTAATGTTAAAAAATGCACTAACGCTTTTCAGGCTAGAGAAGAAGATCCTGAAGAATCAGAATCTGAAGAAGAAAATGAACTGTCCATGATCTCCAGAAGGGTAAACCAACTCTGGAAAAGCAAGCAAAGGAAGTTCAGAGGCTTCAGAAGTTCAAAGAAATTTGAACGTGGAGAATCTTCGGGTGACAGAAGATCTGACAAGAAGAAGGCTGTCTGCTATGAGTGCAATGAGCCTGGGCATTACAAGAATGAGTGTCCGAAACTTCAGAAGGAGAATCCCAAGAAGAAGTTTCATAAGAAGAAAGGTCTTATGGCAACATGGGATGATTCTGAATCAGAATCAGGATCAGACTCTGAAGGAGAGCAGGCAAACTTTGCGCTGATGGCGACAGAAGATGATGGATCAGAATCTACATCAGAATCAGATTCTGAAGAGGTATTTTCTGAACTATCTAGAGAAGAGTTAGTTTCCAGTCTAACAGAGCTTCTTGAATTAAAAGCTCATCTTAGTATCAAATACAAAAAGCTGAAAAAGCAATTTGAATTTGAAACTAAGAAGCTTGAGTTGGAAAATTCTGAATTAAAAGAAAAAGTTTTAAAACTATCCAATAATGCTGGATCTCCTTCTGATTCAGAAAAATCCACTCCCAGTGTGAATCATATTCTGAAAGAATATGATTTAAGTTTCAGGAAGTTCTTATCTAGAAGTATTGGCAGAAGTCAGCTAGCTTCTATGATATATGCTGTGTCTGGGAACAAGAGAGTTGGCATTGGTTATGAGGGTGAAATCCCATACAAGCTTGAATCTGTGGATGATATGAAAATATCATACAAGCCTCTGTATAACCAATTTAAATTTGGCCACTCCCATGATATTAAGCACACATCACATGCACAAAGTTTTCACATAACACACACCAAGAAGCATGTGACACAACCTAAGAAATATCATGGAACTCAGAATAAGAAGTATCATACTGTTCCTCCTGTTAAATATTTTGCTAACCCCAAGTTCAATCAGAACTTGAGGAGAACTAACAAGAAAGGACCCAAGAAATTGTGGGTACCTAAGGAAAAGATTATTCCTATTGCAGATATCCTTGGCGGCAAAGAGGACAGGAAGCAAAATGTCATGGTACCTGGACTCTGGGTGCTCGCGACACATGACGGGAAGAAGGTCTACATTCCAAGACCTGGTGCTTAAACCAGGTGGAGAAATCAAGTTTTGAGGAGATCAGAAGGGCAAAATCATTGGCTCTGGAACCATAAGTCTTGGTAACTCTCCTTCCATAACTAATGTACTTCTTGTAGAAGGATTAGCTCATAACTTATTATCCATAAGTCAATTAAGTGACAATGGTTATGACATAATCTTTAATCAAAAGTCTTGCAAGGCTGTAAGTCAGAAGGATGGCTCAATCCTATTTACAGGCAAGAGGAAGAACAACATTTATAAGATTGATCTTTCTAATCTTGAGAAGCAGAAGGTAACTTGTCTTATTTCTGTTTCTGAAGAGCAATGGGTCTGGCACAGAAGATTAGGACATGCTAGTTTGAGAAAGATTTCTCAGATTAACAAACTAAATCTGGTCAGAGGACTCCCAAATCTGAAATACAAATCAGATGCTCTTTGTGAAGCATGTCAGAAGGGCAAGTTCTCCAGACCTGCATTCAAGTCTAAGAATGTTGTTTCTACCTCAAGGTCGTTAGAACTCCTGCACATTGATCTGTTTGGCCCAGTCAAAACAGCATCTGTCAGAGGGAAGAAATATGGATTAGTCATCGTTGATGATTATAGTCGATGGACATGGGTAAAGTTCTTGAAACACAAGGATGAGTCTCATTCAGTGTTCTTTGAATTCTGCACTCAGATTCAATCTGAGAAAGAGTGTAAAATCATAAAGGTCAGAAGTGATCATGGTGGCGAATTTGAGAACAGATTCTTTGAGGAGTTCTTCAAAGAAAATGGTATTGCCCATGATTTCTCTTGACCCAGAACTCCACAGCAAAATGGAGTTGTAGAGCGAAAGAATAGGACTCTACAAGAAATGGCCAGAACCATGATCAATGAAACCAATATGGCTAAGCATTTCTGGGCAGAAGCAATTAACACTGCATGTTATATTCAGAATAGAATCTCTATAAGACCTATTCTAAATAAGACTCCTTATGAATTGTGGAAGAACAGAAAGCCCAACATTTCATATTTCCATCCTTTTGGATGTGTATGTTTTATTCTGAATACTAAAGATCATCTTGGTAAGTTTGATTCTAAAGCACAAAAGTGTTTCCTTCTTGGATATTCTGAACGCTCTAAAGGCTACAGAGTATACAATATTGAAACATTGATTGTAGAAGAATCAATCAATATCAGGTTTGATGATAAGCTTGGTCTTGAAAAACCAAAGCAGTTTGAGAATTTTGCAGATTTTGATATTGATATATCAGAAGTTGAAGAACCAAGAAGCAAAGCTGCAGAAGCTGGCAGTCTCAGAAGCAATGGATCAGAAGATCAAGTTGCTGCATCTTTAGAGAATCTTAGGATTTCTGAAGAACCAACTATCAGAAGATCATCTAGACTTGCCTCAGCTCATTCAGAAGATGTGATCCTTGGAAAGAAAGATGATCCCATCAGAACAAGGGCATTCCTTAAGAACAATGCAGAATGTCAATTAGGTCTTGTTTCTTTGATCGAGCCAACTTCTGTTGATCAAGCTCTAGAAGATCCAGACTGGATAATTGCCATGCAAGAAGAACTAAATCAGTTTACAAGGAATGATGTATGGGACTTGGTTCCTAGACCAAAAGGATTTAACATCATCGGTACTAAGTGGGTTTTCAGAAACAAGCTAAGTGAGAAAGGTGAAGTGGTAAGAAACAAAGCCAGACTGGTTGCTCAGGGTTATAGTCAGCAAGAAGGGATTGATTATACAGAAACCTTTGCACCAGTGGCCAGGTTAGAATCTATTCGTCTATTAATTTCTTTTGCCACTCAACACAACATCACTCTTTATCAGATGGATGTCAAGAATGCCTTCTTAAATGGTTATATAGATGAAGAAGTTTATGTTCACCAACCTCCTGGCTTTGAAGACTCCATGTCTCCAAATCATGTTTTCAAATTAAAGAAATCATTATACGGATTGAAACAAGCTCCCAGAGCTTGGTATGAACGTTTGAGTTCTTTCCTTCTGGAAAATGATTTCACTAGAGGAAAAGTGGACACTACTCTCTTTTGTAAAACATTTAAAAAGGATATTTTAATTTGTCAAATATATGTTGATGATATTATCTTTGGAACATCTAATGCTACACTTGGAAAGGAGTTTGCTGAGTCTATGCAGGCTGAATTTGAAATGAGCATGATGGGAGAACTCAAGTATTTCCTTGGGATTCAAATCAACCAAACTTCCGATGGAACCTATGTTCATCAAACGAAGTATGTGAAAGAACTTCTGAAGAAGTTTAATCTTTCTGAAAGCAAAGAAGCCAAAACTCCTATGCATCCAACATGTGTACTGGGTAAGGATGAGGTAAGTAAGAAGGTAGATCAGAAGTTGTACAGAGGTATGATTGGATCTCTTCTATATCTAACTGCTTCTAGACCTGACATTCTCTTTAGTGTTTGTTTGTGTGCTCGATTCCAATCAGATCCAAGAGAATCTCATTTAACAGCTGTTAAGAGAATTCTAAGGTATCTGAAAGGTACTACTAATGTTGGTTTAGTTTACAGAAGATCTAAAGATTACAACTTAGTAGGATTCTGTGATGCTGACTATGCTGGAGATAGAATAGAAAGAAAGAGCACTTCTGGAAGTTGTCAATTTCTTGGAAGTCATCTGATCTCATGGTACAGCAAGAAGCAAGCTACTATTGCCCTCTCAACAACAGAAGCAGAATATGTTGCTGCTGCTGGTTGTAGCACACAAATGCTCTGGATGAGAAGTCAGCTGGAAGATTATCAGATATATGAGAGTAACATTCCTATTTTCTGTGATAATACTTCTGCTATATGTTTATCTAAGAATCCTATCTTACATTCAAAAGCTAAACATATTGAGATTAAACATCATTTCATAAGGGACTATGTTCAGAAGGGTGTTATATCTTTAAACTTTGTGGATACAGACCATCAATGGGCTGATATCTTTACAAAACCCCTTGCTGAAGATAGGTTTAAGTTCATTCTGAAGAATATCAGTATGGATTTATGCCCAGAATGAGAAGATGAGAAGATCTTATGTATGAGTATCTTCTGAAATGAGATTGGATTAATGTCTTATAAGAAGTTTTGATCTTAAATCAATTAGAAATTGTGATTCAGTTATTACTAACGTTTCATTGTCTAAGTTGATTCAGAATCTCTTTAAAAGCAAAACAGCTGTAACTGGCTATCCAGATGGTAAACACGTGTTCACTATTTCTGGACAAGCGTGCGTGCAGTTGAGGGGACGTCTACTTAGGTAACTGTGCAAATCTCGTCTTTTGTCATTATTATCTCTCCTCACGTCATGTTACATTAAATGCCATTCATCATTTCTTTTATTGTCCTTCTTTTCTTTTTTATATCCGTCAAACGTTTCCCTTTCCGAGAACGTTTCCTTTCCCACATTCCCTCTATTTAATTCTCCATTTCTTTGCATTCTTCAATCAATCTATGAGCTCTCTCTCTCTCCCTCTTTCTCTCATTTTTCTATGAATATCTTTTGCATAAACCCTAGTTCATTCTTCATCGATCTAGCGTTCATCATGAATCCTTCGCCTAGTTCTCTTCATCAAAACTTTAAACCAGTTGAAGAAACTAAGTCTCAACAGTGGCTGATCTATTTGAATAGAACGGATGGAAGGGTTAATAGGCTACAGGATGAGAAACATATCTCGGGTTGGCATTCCAAGTTTTTCTCAAGTCAGATCTCTTCTTTGATGTTGTTATCAACATTTGTCCAAAGGAAGAAGACTTTCTTGAGATATTGGAGGAAGTTAGGTTCCATAAGGACTTAACTTCTATGTTAAGGGAAAGCCCATATGAGAATACGCTCTCTCCTGGTGAACTGTTCTCAGTTCCTCCTTTGTATTCATTTACTTCTTTCTCTGGGAGCTGCTCAGGCATGCAGAGTTTCAAGATTTGATGACCAAGCAAGGGCAAGAACAACGCTGGGATTCATGATATACTGGCTTAGATTAGGACTAGGCTAGGATTGTAGTCTTTGTGTACCTGTAGCTTTCTTTTCTAGTTGCACTTGTGTATCAGCATACATCTTCTGTAACTCTGTTTGGTTAATCAATGAAAAACCTTTTCTGCATAACTCTTGTACTTCTGCTTATTCAATCAATGAAAAGTTATTTATGTTTCTTTCCTTTTGTCTCTTGCTTTACATCTGAATCTTTTATGCTTTTTGATGTTATGACAAAAAGGGGGAGAAAATATATGATAAATGATCTGATTAATATTATCAGTTACCGAGTAAAAAGGCTCCACATTTACTAACAGAACTTGCAAAGTTCTATGTTTTTAAGTTATGTTGTTGCAGGAATCGAAGATTCAAGATCAACATAAGAAGCAACAAAATGAATCAAGCTCTTGGATTCTTGAAGCAAGCTGAGTGCTAGGAAGCTTCAGAATCAGAAGCAAGAAAGAAGAATGATCAGAAATTCTGATAAGAGAATATGATCCAGATCATTGTCTATTTGCTCTGATACATTGTCTATTGGATCTGATATATTCTATATGGCTTATATGGCTCTGATACATATTTTGTGTTCTGATACACATTTTATGTTCTAACTCATTCATGCTGACTTTTGTCGTTCAATTTTGTTCTGTAACATTTCAGGATGTAGAGATGCTCTGATGATGCTCTGGTACATTCAACAATGTTCTGATACAATCTAGCATGAAGTGATGTAAGAAGAAATTCAAAGCTCTGAAGCTATCCGAGGGAAGCAGAAATCAGAAGCTGTGAATGTTCTAAAGATCCAGAAAACTCAAGTTCTGAAGCTGTCCTAAATGGAAGCATGAATCAGAAGCTGTGAATGTTCTGAAGATCAAAGAAATTCAAGTTCTGAAGCTGTCCTAAATGGAAGCAGGAATCAGAAGCTCTGAATGTTCTGAAGATTAAAGAAATTCAAGTTCTGAAGCTGTCCTAAATGGAAGCAGGAATCAGAAGCTGTGAGTGTTCTATGGATCTAAAGAAATTCAAGTTCTGAAGCTGTCCAATGGAAGCAGAAGTCAGAAGCTATGAATTATCAGAAGACAGAAGCTTATGTGATCGTCTCTACCGAAATAATCAGGGAAGTCTTTTATTATTAAAGTTCTTCGAGTATTTATTTCAGGGGGAGATTATTCATCTCAGGGGGAGATTGTTAATCTCAGGGGGAGACATATTCACATGCTTATGCTATAGCTGTGTAATTTGTCTTTAGCCGTCTGCTCTTTCAAATCACAAATTCATATCATTTATGTATGTTTTTGTCATCATCAAAAAGGGGGAGATTGTTAGAACAAGATTTGTTCTGATCAATATTCTTAGTTTTGATGATAACAAGGATATGAATTTTGTGTGAGATAATGTGGTACTCTAATACGTTGCAATTTCCCTTTCAGGAAATATCTAAAGAGTATGCACAAATCACCGCTCAGAAGCTTTGTCTCAGAAGGTTCAGCATGCAACATCAGAACATGGTCTGGCAAGACATCAGAAGATGGTCAAGGCAGAATCAGAACATGGGTCTATGGAAGCATCAGAAGAACTTGAGATCAGAAGCAGAAGCACTGAAGTTCTGATGGTATCACGCTCAGAAGCACTTCAAGGTCAGAAGACAAGAAGATGCTATGCACCAAGCTGTTTGACTCTGATGATATTCAAATATTTTATTCACAAACATCAGATCAGAAGAAAGTACAAGTGGCAGGCTACGCTGACTGACAAAAGGAACGTTGGAAGCTATTAAAGGCAACGTCAGTAGACACAGCGTGAACAAGGCTCGAGGTAGTTGACAAAAGCGTGAAACATTAAATGCAAAGCTGTACGGAATACGCAAAGCACTAAATGCGCTCAACGGTCATCTTCTCAAACGCCTATAAATATGAAGTTCTGATGAGAAGCAAGGTTACGAATTCTGAACGAAATAATTCTGAAAGACTTGCTGAAACGCTGTTCAAATTCAAAGCTCAGAAACTTCATCTTCATCAAAGCTCACTACATTGCTGTTGTAATATATTAGTGAGATTAAGCTTAAACGTTAAGAGAAATATCACTGTTGTGATTATAGCTTTTTAATAAGCATTTGTAAAACTCTTATTTGATTACATTAATTTGTAAGTAACTAGAGTGATCAAGTGTTGATCAGGATACTCTAGGAAGTCTTAGCTTGTGTCTAAGCAGTTGTAATTAGAGTGATCACGTGGTGGTCAAGATACTCTAAGAAAGTCTTAGCTTGTGTCTAAGCATTTGTTCCTGGAGTGATCAGGTTGTGATCAGGATACTCTAGAAGACTTAGTCGCGAACTGAGTGGAAAACCATTGTAATCTGTTGCGATTAGTGGATTAAATCCCCAGGTGAGGTAAATCACTCCGTGGGGGTGGACTGGAGTAGTTTAGTTAACAACGAACCAGGATAAAAATAACTGTGCATATTGTTTTTACCGTTCAAGTTTTTAGACTACACTTATTCAAACCCCCCCCCTTTCTAAGTGTTTTTCTATCCTTCACATCTATGCTAGTTATTTTTTGTACATTATTTTTTTGGAAAGTAAATATGCAATGATGCAAGGTGGTGGGACTTATTGCCGCCCACCGGGCATTCTGGACTGCCGGTAACACACATAGTACCAAGTCAAAGGTATAGTACCAAGTCAAAGGTCCGGCCCCAAATGGTACACCACACGGAACACGGAATATCAGACCACAGAACCAAAGCTCATAGTCAATAACACATTGGAATAGAACACAGATTACCACTCGAACAAGAACCATAGTACCCCACGAACAGGAACCAATAGTACACTCGAACGAGAACAGCGGTAACCCACGAACGAGAACAGCGGTAACCCACGAACAAGAACAGCGGTAACCCACGAACGAGAACAGCGGTCACCAACAATGTACCTATTATATGATCATTGATTCCCGCCCCACTCACGGGTAAAATCTAGGCGAAGGTAAGGTCATGAAACGCAGTATACGGTCCGCCCGAAGGTAAGCATCATCACAGCGCAGATGCGGGTGACGATAATACCTCCGTTTGAAACCACTACTCTGCTCGTGGTCACATAATCCATCCCGAGACGTAAACCTCGAGACAAATCATGCTCCCACTCTATCCTAGGGTTCCTATGGTTCACACATAGCTTGGGTATTGGGCCTTTTACCTCTTGTAACACCCACCCAACAAACAGAGATCCAGACAGTCCAGAATATGATGCAGAAAAGTAAAAGCGCACATAGAATGCAATGCAAACAGGTAAACATGCAAAGCAGTAAAAACACCCAAAGATAAACACACAAGCTCTAGGATCGACTCGCTAAGTCCGGACCCGGAATAGGTCAAGACGTCCCCAACAGAGTCGCCAGCTGTCGCTACCGCGAAAATTAACTGAGTCCCCACTAACATATTTATCCTGAAAAGGAAGGGAATGCCAGCAAACCACAAAACAAAACAACGGTCTCACGACCAGAGAAAAAGGGTAAGGGAGTCGGTTACGCGAGGGGAAGGTGTTAGCACCCCACGCGCCCATCGTACTCGATGGTATCCATGCTTGTGTCTAAAACTATGGGTGTGTAACAAATCTACGCTAATCTGGACTAAAATGAATGCAGAATGTAGGGAAAATAAAGGATTGTGCTCACACGGGCCCTACCCCGCTGCCTACGTATCTATTTTGAAGAATCAGAGCTACCGTAGCTCGGCTAACTAGTTTCTGTTTGTTTTGTGTTTTTTAGGTGAACAAGTTACATTCACACTCCGTTGCTCGACCTTTGGAGACTTATGCTTGGGAATGGAGCGAAAATAACAAGCTCTTAAGAAAAGAAAATCAAAGAGTGTGGTTTGTGTTTTAAAGAATGCATGAGGAAGACCTAAGCTAAGGGGGAAAGATTGCTACCTAATGTTATCATACAAAGGGTACAAGTCTTATCTAAACTAGCAACCTACGGGGAAGAAGGGAAAGCAAACAAGAATATCACACAAACGAGCTCTGCTCGTAAAGCAAACAAAACCAACGACACTGGCCGAGTGGTGGAAAAGTGGTCCCGCCATAGCCAAGGGGAGCGAATCACCCGAGTCAACTAAGCATTAGACCTCGCGAAAATGATCGGGCCATAAACAAGAGGAGCGGATCCCTCTCAGCAACTAAGCCGTCACGGATCTGAAAGGAAAATGGTGCGTGCGTACACCGAGCATCAACGTCGAGCGACGCGAGCTATAAGAAATGCGGGGGTCCGGCTGCATGAACCCTTTTCCTGACATACTCGATAACAAGATCTTCTGTAAGTTCAGAAGCGAGCCACGCGTAGCGTGTGCATACTGAACAGACTCGATGAGACTAGGCGGGGGTTGATTACTAACCATTTCTGTATGCCTTCCATGAGGACTTAACGGAGTGCCATATAGGACTTATTACACCGTGACTCCCTGCCGCAAAGCACAAATGTAAAGACACCAACAAAAACAGAGTCTCTTTCGAGGACTTGGCCAGATGCATGTCTAAGTCCTACTTCTCATTGTCATACCCCAATTTTTGACCCTAAGATCCTATATCATTCATATCCCAATCATTAATCAAGAGCTTCACTTGGAAGTTTTGTTTGTGGTGTTGCACTCACCTCATCAATAAGAGGGATCATCAAGCACCAATGATTGTTTATCTTGTATGCATATTATACTAACCCAAATACCAAAAATATTGCTTTGTTTCTTTGTAGGCTTTTGTTTTGTAGGTACCAAGCCAAGACATGCAATAAACAAGGCATTTTTCACATTTTGGACTGATGAAATCGATTTCCCTACTGGGTAAATCGATTTCCCTGTAGCAATCTTCAACAAAATCACATTCTGGACAGCATGAAATCGATTTCCCTCCTGGGTAAATCGATTTCCATAGTGTATTTTGCGCCAAATTCTCTTCTGGAACAGAGTGAAATCGATTTCACTCCTGAGAAAATCGATTTCCTTCGGGCGAAATTCAAAAAAATATAAGGAGGGAAGCTTGACATCATTTTGGCACCTTTTTCTTTGATCATTTTTGTTATTTTACCAATTTTCCACCTCATCAAAATTAAACCCTTCATTAAACCCACTTAAACCTCATTTTACCATTTTTACCATTTAAATACCATTTAAAGACCAATTAAACATAAGCTAATTACCAAATGCAAAAAGACCAAACTACCACTACTCTTGCTCCAATTCTATAAATAGAGACCTCTACTCTCTCATTTCACAAGCTTGGAGAGCCAAAAAATTGCTTGCAAATTCATTTCTCACCCTTTCCAAAACCCTCACCCAAAGTTCATTTTCCATAGAATTAGTGAGATTCACATTGAATCTTGCTAGTTTTGAACTAAGCCTCCTACATTTCACTCTTTTCTTTGCTTGTTCATCTCCAATTGTGAAAGATCTACACACTTTGTGCTTGTTCTTGAAGCTACTTCAACACTTCATTCAAGAATTGGTAAATTCCTAAATTCTAAGATGTAGATCTTTGTTGCTTGTGTTCAATGCATCTTTGATGCTATATTGGTGCTATTTGATGGTGGTTTGATGGAAAATTCTTGCTCCAATGGATATATGATCATAAGGTGTTTGTATATTTGTTCAAATCAAGTTTCATGCCTTTAAATGATGTTTTTGCTGAAATTTACACTGATGAAATCGATTTCCTTAAGGCTGAAATCGATTTCATGTTGTACGTAACTTGTTTTTTTTTTGAAAACTGCACTATGGAAATCGATTTCCCCCTGCATGAAATCGATTTCCTGCTGGCAGAATGTGATTTTTTGCCTTTTTTATGCTTGTTTTGGCTTCCTTCTTCCTCCACTTCATTAATATCATTGGATCTAGGATGTTGATAGGTTTGAAATAACCAAATCCATAATATTAGATGAATGATATTAATGATAGTGTGAGTTGATTATCTTTTATGATTTTCATTCCTCTTCTCCTTTTTTTCTTTTGATCGATGAAAGTCTTAAACTTTGAGAATTCTTATGGATTCATAGAAAAGACTAGATCGTTACCTATTTTCTTTTCGTGCGGTATTGCTTTCGGAGAATGATCTACATATCATTTCTCTCGCATGCATTATCACATAAAGTTTTGACCGGCCTCGTTGTAGGGTGATTTCTACATAAATCACTTGGCGATCTACTTAACATAGCGCAATATTTCGTGTCCCGAATAAAAAAGATCAATTATGGAAGAGAATTGTATGCGGTTGATTTAAGACTTATGGAGGTTTATCGTGTAGTCGCTATGATTTTATCAAGCTTCTGATAAATGTCCATTGAATTTAAATCCGAGAACATCCTTCACTCACCATCGATCTTTCTTACTAACTTTGATAACATACATGACAAGTTTCAAGATGGTTATCTTTAACATCTAACAACTAACTTTAATTTCCGCACTTTATTATACCGCTCTTTATATTTCTCACTTTATCGCTTTATTTTATCATTTCATCATATTTACATTTCGCTATTTTTCCTTTGTCCATTTAGACGTTTATATTCCGCTATTTTCTCTTTGTCCATTTGGACATATGTTTATGTTTCCGTCATTTTCTTTTTGTCCACTTGGACCATACTTTACTTTTATGCTAAAACACTAATAATCAACCAAAAATCTAAAAAAAACACTTAAGGTTCTCTTTGAACTATTGGTTACTATCCCTAGCATTTTGGAGATTCGGACTTATGGACTTAGTACCTCTGGACCCTCATTCTGTTATTACTCCGTGATTGTTATGTCTGTCTGGCATTGGATTGTTGTCTGTTTGTGTATGCAAGTATTTCCTTGAAAGCCCTTGATGGTTAATTCCATGGCATTGAGATAAGGATTTTACCCAAAAACAGCCGTTACTCTGCCAGATTTCCGTCAGAATTTTAATTTGCTTAATGCGAAGTGGTGCTAAGATAATATGTTCATCTGGATCCCCAAGTGTTAATGTGTTAGTATTGATATTCCAAAGGATGGGAAATCTACCTTGACTCACAATGTCAAGTGTTGGCTTCTTAATTTGGTTAGACCGTTTCTTTCCTTAGCTTTTATTTTACGCAATAGAATAGCCTCGTCATCTCCTCCCATTCTTAAATTTTCAAAATCTTCTCCCTTTTTCAAAAAACCTTCTTATGTTTGCAAACCTTTTCAAAACCTTTTCTTTTAAAATATCTTTTGCCCTTAGTGGCCTTTTTTTTCAAAGTTTAGACACCGTTAATTGTCGAAACGAGTGGTTATACCCCACGATTTTGAAATTGATTGATATAATGAGATCTTTTCCGCGTGAGAGAGCTAGTGGCATACTCGTCGATTTTATCCGAGTTGGAGCCCTTCTTTCATTTGCGATGCAAAGAACTCGTTTGTTCTCATGCTCAAGATCAATGGCTGAGTATTTCTCTCCGACGATGATAAAGTGTTTATTCGTTTTTAAAATGTTTTCCCTTTAAGCGGAACTACATTAGCTCTGACTTCTCCATTGCACCGAGGAGGTATGTAGGCACAAAGCTTAACGCTTTGCCGAGCTTTTTTTAAAAATAAAACAAACCCGTTTTTTTAGCACACACGACACAGATTTTCAAAAAGGTTCCTGTGGAGTACCACAAATATGAGGGGTGCTTTAAACCTTCCCCTCATATAATCAACACCCGAACCTGAGTTCTCTTTCTTGTTTTAAAAACAAAACTTTGGGTTTTTCGTTCTTTTCCCTTTTCCTTTGAAAAAATAAAGCGCGGTGGCGATTTCAAACGAAATATCACTACTACAATTTTGGCCTAAGGCCACGCTAAAATTTTCCACGGCTCAGAAACTGTGGCCACATATATGATTTGGCTAGGGTTTTCAAAGCGTAGAATTATGTTATAAAATATTGAATCTGGAGTATGAAACTGTGGCCTTTACTTCAATTGCCACGGTTAGACAACTGCAGATATTTTTAGCCGCAAAGGAAAACCGCGGCCTTATAATTTTCACTTCAAACTGTGGCCCAAATCGAAAAAAATATATCCCTCCAAAATTTCCCTCTTCTTTTTTTAGTTTCCCTCTCATAATTATTTTTTTTTTCTAAATTTTTTTAATTAAAAAAATATAAAAAAATTGATAAGGTAAATACATCTTTACCACCGAATCAGTTCCTTTCTTCAGATTTTCCAAACCCTAAAATCTCTCTCACACCTCACGTCTCTTCTCATTTCAACTTCTCTCACCCTAACCACAAATTTCTCTCACACCTCACGCCGCTGTGTGTTGCTTCAAATCCCTAACCACAAATCTCTCTCACACCTCACGCCGCTGTGAAAGCACTCTCTGCTTCACTATAGCAGCTTCACATTTCTTCACCACTGCAACCATGGCTGAGGGTCCCGCGACAAATCCATCATCCTCTGGCGCCATACCAAGGAGGACAAGACCTACGGTGTCCCCAGCCGCCGTCTCACCGGTCATTCTCATTTTGTTCAGGATGTTGTCCTCTCATCCGACGGTTAGTTCGCTCTTTCCGGTTCATGGGATGGTGAGCTCCGTCTTTGGGATCTCAACGCCGGAACCTCCGCTCGCCGATTTGTTGGCCACACCAAAGATGTTCTCTCTGTGGCTTTCTCGATTGACAACCGTCAGATCGTGTCTGCATCTCGTGACCGCACCATAAGCTCTGGAACACTCTCGGCGAGTGCAAGTACACTATCCAGGACGGTGATGCTCATTCTGATTGGGTCAGCTGCGTTCGATTCAGCCCTAGCACTTTGCAGCCGGGGATTGTTTCTGCTTCATGGGATAAAACTGTGAAGGTTTGGAATCTGACGAACTGTAAGCTGAGAAACACTCTTACTGAACACTCTTGGATATGTCAACACTGTTGCTGTCTATTGATTTTGCTACTCAATCATTGTGGTTTTTGTCTTGTTTGTGTACTGTTTTTTGATATTGATTAATGACTCGCTAAGCTATCTTTTTCATACAGAATAAAGCCCAGCTTGTTGTGGAAAAGATCTCATGCTTCATATTTCAGTCCAGTTAAGTTTTCAATACTTAAATCTATATAGTCTATATGGGTTTCTTGATTTGTGCATCTTGGTTCAAGTATTGCGGACAAGATGTTTGATAAAATGTTTACACCGACTGGTTCAGGTTTTACTTCTATTGTTATTGGAAGCTTTGCTAGGAACTTGCCAATGCAGATCCACACAGGGTAATGAATGGTTTTCAATAGTCTGATACACATGTTATTACATTCAATCACCCTAAATCGTAGTTTCATCTTGCCTGTAACTAGGTTTGGGGATAAATATTTGGATATGCGACTGGCAAATCCTCTTCATCTCCGTTCTGTTTTCGAGGACAAGAGATATTCAAAATCTCGGATTGTTCTCTTACATGCGTCCTATCCATTCTCAAGGGAAGCATCATATCTAGCATATGTGTACTCCCAGGTAAACATTTTATAAATTAGTTAATTGTGTTCCTAGTTGCGAATATGTATTACATCTTCATTCGCAAGTAACAATCTTCTTATTCAGGTTTATCTTGATTTTGGGTTAGCAATTCCGAAGCTTAGTGTACATGGCATGATTTCATCACTGAAAGAGCTTATAGAACTGGCTCCAATAAATAAGGTAACATTATAAGCAATTCTAAAAAGTATTCACAGTTTTCGTATAATTGTATCTTGCATAATAGCCTAAAGAATATATTTACATAATGGATTGGTTTATTTGAGCTTATTTTCATGTCTCACAAAAATGAACTTTGTATTCCAGGTGATGTTTAGTACTGATGGCTATGCGTTTCCTGAAACCTTCTACTTAGGTTGGTTAACATAACATCTACAATGAAACTGAAAATGAAGATTATACTTGAGTCTTTTGTTGTGATTGTTGAATTATTGCTTGAAGTTCTTGTCTGAAAAATGAATGCCACAATTCATTTTTGTTGCTTAACATAATGAGTTCTGTATTCATAGGTGCCAAGAAGTCTCGCGAAGTTGTTTTCTCGGTTCTGCGTGATACATGCATCGATGGAGATCTCTCTGTTACCGAGGCTGTGGAAGCTGCAAAAGATATCCTTGCTAGAAATTCAATCAATTTTTATAAGATTAATTTGTCTAACAGTGCTGTTAGTTCCCATAATATTTTACCTCTAAATGTGATTGATAACTTAGAGAGTGATGTTTCATTTGTTCGTATAATACGGGTTGATAATTCAGGACAACAAAGATGCCGCGTGAGTTCTCTCTACCGTGTTTGCGTCAATGTAGAGATTTTTTTTTATATTTATATTATGTTCTGAGGTGCTGTGCAATTTTTATTTCAGGTTGTTCCTAAAAAGCGTTTCAATGTTGTTGTTACGAAGAATGGGGTTGGTTTAGCATTTGCGGTTATGGGAATGCCTTCTTAAAGATGAATTTGACTTGGTATGTTGCCCAACGTAAGCAACTGTGTTGAGTGCATTTTTAAACGGCTTCGGATTTGTGATGTTGAAATATATATTCTGCTTCTAGGTAATGAATGCAGGATTTGAGAATGAATTTTTCCTCTTGAAGAGCCTAACAAGGTATGTATTCAAAATCATCTTGTGATTTGATTAGTAAAATTTACGGTCAATTATTTATTAAAAACACGAAGAAAACCGTTCAGGGAAGGGAAAGAAGAATGGATACCATTTGACTCGAGTCCTTACTGCTCCTCGTCAGCGTTTGATGATGCTTCCATAATACTTCAGGAAGTTGCTTCTGCTTTACATTCTATCGGCATTCAAGTAGAACAGGTAAGAATATATATTTTTTTCTACTTGTGTGGTTGAGAGGTTAACAACAAAGAGTTTACAAGCTTGTGATCTTGTCTAGTATTATTTTAGTAGATTTTTGTTTGTTACATTCTGGTGGATTCTTAAGATTTTCAGTTAGAGTTTTTGTTTTAATATTGCAACTTGTTGATGTATGATTGTTCATCAATTTATTCCATACATGGCAGAAGATTCTTGTTGTCTACAGTTTTGGTGGTTTTTGATTCTGATACCAAGATGCTGTTTTCTGTTGCAGGTTTTCAAACTTCAACGGTAATGTAAAAAAATGAAAAAAGAAAAGCATTAATATATAGATATATAGATAGATATACACATGTTGGATTTGGAAGTTGGAGCTTTTTAAGGTGTTAGTGGAATGGCATGAATCTTTTAAAAAAAACAAAGAAACAGTGTAATCAGAAAGTGAAGGATAAAGAAATGAGAAAAAGTGAGGTGGAGTCAGATTTGTGTCTCTGGTTATAGAATTGTTTAGTGTTTGTTACATCTCTGTTGGCTATGTTCCCTGAGCTGACTCGGTGCGTCCGGTCTCCGTGGCATTTGCCGTTGGTTTTAGAGATGTCAGTACTATAGTGGTTGCCATGCTCCTTGGAAGTATGAAATATATATATGTGTAGTATAGATCTTTTGAATGTGTAGCTATGATGTTGTAAAATACAGAAGCAACATATTTTTGGAAGTGTATAGAAGTGTTTTCTTTGTGATATTGAAAGTACAAGTTAGATGATTTGGGTTCTGGATGCCACGTGCATCTAAGCTTGTGGCAGAATGGCCAAAATGTGTTTATGGCATCTGATGACAACTCATTCAAAACTTAGTATCCAACTATTATTAGTGGCACTAAAAAAAACTTACTTTTGACCTTAATGTTAATTTGCTTGTAATTAATTAGATTCTATAATCATCAATATTATTGTTAATTTTATATTGATATATATATATGTAATATATATATATATATATAATATATATATATATATATATATATATATATATATAATGACATATTTATGTAATGATACAGAAATAAACCGTGGCAAGATAAATGGTTTAGAAAGCATAACATATAGCAACTGTTTTAAATAGGTGGTTATAACCAAACCGTGGCTATATCTTGAACTAATACTGTGTCGTAAATGTTAAAATGAAACCGTGGCTTTACCATATAGCCACAGTTTTGCAGTCATGGCAAATACAAACCGCGGCCTTAATCAAGCTACCTAAACCGTGGCCTAAAAAAGCCACGGTTGTAAAAAAGGCGTGGTCTATACCAAAAAACCGTGGACTTTACTTTAGGCCACGGCCGCATACTCCACAATTGGATTTCCGTGGCCAAACCGTGGCCTCAGCGTTACGCCACGGTTATTTTGCATATAGCCTCGGTTTTCTGGGCGTGGCAAGAGACCTTTTTTTCTGTAGTGTATTGATTCGAGTCAATCCCATGGCTTCGATATCAGATTTTCCCCGCTACAGAAAAATGGCGACTTCACTGGGGAGTCAGTTTTTAAGTGTGTTAAGCCTATTTTTGTTTATCTGTGTGTTTTATTTGTATATATTGTTGTGTGCTTTGTGTGTTTATCTTCTTTTTTTTCTTTTTGGTGCTCGATGGTTCCTCTGTGATGAGATAAAGTTCTAACCCGGACTTTGGTGAGTAACTTGAGATATGAGGTGGTAAGACCAATAGTCGCATGTCAGGAGCAATCCTTACCATGAGCGTCATATGGTGGAACCCCAATAAGTGGAGGCCTCATGGAAGGTAGTAGAGGTTGTTACGGACCATCGTGATAACGCTATTACTTTCAATAGTGAGTGTCCGTAGAAGCTGAATGGCCTAGAACCTTTTTTAACCAATCTAAGCCTTTTTAGGATGTAGTGCAGAAACAAGATCAAGTACCAATTTGAGCTTGTTGTCATGCGATGCTACGCTCATACGAGGTCTTTTTAGGCATATTATTGGCGCCCATGAGCAATTGTGCGTGCCGGTAATATCCGATAGAAGATTGAAAACTCTGGGAACCCTTGTAGAACCCGATTGGCAAGTACAAAAATCCCTAGATCATACCTTGTGGGATGGGTAGACCCATGGCTCCATGCTCGTGACGCCGAACCTAAGAGCCTGGATTGTGTGATTTTGTGTGATTTGATGTGATCTTGTATGCTCTTGATTGTGATTGATGCATAAACCATGCATTCATGCATTCATAAAAATGACATTCACAAATGGTTTTCAAGGAACTTAGAGACATTTTTTGTAAACATCACAGGTACCATGGATCAAAAGAGAAGCATCAAGAAGTACACTTTCAGGAATTCAAGCGCAAAGGAATTGAAAGAGCTAGCAACTTTGGTTCCTAATCTTGACAACTTCAAAAACCATTATGGGAAGTTGATCTCTATCTTGAAAACCAAAGTGGAAAAGGGGATTCTTGAGACTCTTGTGCAGTTTTATGACCCGGTTTATCATTGTTTCACCTTTCCTGATTATCAGCTTATGCCCACTTTGGAGGAGTATTCTTATTGGATTGGTTTGCTGGTTACGAATGACATACCGTTTAGTGGTCTGGAGAAAGAGCCTCAGGTTGATGAGATAGCAGAAATCCTTCAGTTGAAGATATCAGATGTGAAAGCAAACATGACTAAAAAAGGAGGAATTTGGGGGTTGACTTCTAAGTTCTTGATTGGAAAGGCTTCTATGTTGGCTAGTAAAGGAAGTATGATTGCTTTTGAGACATTTTTGGCCTTGCTCATCTATGGTTTGATACTCTTTCCCAACATTGACAATTTTGTCGATGTTAATGCTATTCGGATCTTCATGATTGGGAATCCTGTACCTACTTTGCTTGGGGACACTTATCATTCCATTCTCCATAGGAATGATAAGAAAGGTGGACTTATCAACTGTTGCACTCCTTTGCTCTATAAGTGGTTTATTTCGCACTTACCTCAAGCTAAGAGTTTCTTGAACAATCCTGATGGTCTCTCGTGGTCTCAGAAGATCATGCCTCTTACTAATGGGAATATCCATTGGTACAATCCTGCTTATGACATTGGTGAGATTATTGATAGTTGTGGAGAATTCCCTAATGTATCTCTTCTTGGTATACAAGGAGGAATTACCTACAACCCCATTCTTGCAAGGCGTCAATTTTTCTACCCCATGAAGGAGCGACCCGCTAGTATTCTTGTGTCAGGAATCTTCTATCTTAATCAAGATGGAAATTCGGATATGAGAAATCAGTTTGTGCGTGCTTTGCACCATATTGATAGGAAGAGACATTTGGGAACGAAACAATGTGTTGCTCTCAAAGACTACACTGATTGGGTTCAAGCTAGAGCTCACACTTTTCAGATGCCTTATTTACTTGAGGAGCCTTCTCTACTCATTACTCCACCTTTGTCTTTCACTACTCCTGTTGAAAGTAATGAGGAGCATCTAGAGCTCGTGGCTAAGATGAGAATGGAAAGAGATGCTTGGGAGAAGAAGTTTCATGCTTCGGAAATGGAGAATAAAGAGTTGAAGATACATTTGAAAGAAAAAGATGAAATGCTTGATATCCAAGATGGTTGGTTGATGGAAAAGGATGATCAAATCCGTCATCAAGAAGAGTTGCTTCAACAACATGGTGAAAAGCGGAAGAGACAACAAGAGGATTTATTTTCCTCTGGTAGTCATGAAGATTCAGTTGCATGGAAGGAAGTTGCTGATAAGCTGATGGTCGAGAATGCTCATTTGAAGGCCTTTTATGAAGATGAGTTGAAGAAGCTCCGTAGGAAGCTGCAGAGAGGAGCTGGATCTTCATCAGAAGTGTTCCCTTCTAGTTTTTAGCTTTTCCTTTGTTTTGTAATTTTGGATCTTTGAATCCTTTTGTAAGCTTTTCTATTATTAATGAAGAATGTTGTTATGTTTTATGTTTTTTGCTAATGTTTACAATTAATGTCTTAAGGTTCCTTGAAAACCAATAATAATAAAAATCATTTGCATTGCATTTCATGCATCATTCTGCATTTTGGTCTTGCTTCCGAGAGTATTCCCGAGGTCTTATTCAGTGTTCTTCATACAGAATTGAATCAAGCTGTCTTACCGGTATAATACTTGAGCTAACTACAAGAAGAAGATGGAAGGTCTTGAACAAGAGAATCGTGAGCTACGTGAAGAGGTTGTTACTTTGAGATCTGGTGTGGATCGTCTCACTGCTCTGGTTGAGACATTTATGTCTGCTCAGAATCAGAATCAGAATCAGAATCAGGTTCCTCCTCCCAATGCCCAAGCTCAGGGTCAGACCACTGTGGTTTCTGAAATTGCTGCTACAACAATTCCTGCTGTTCCTGTTGGTGCTACTCAGCAACGTATGCCTAATGGATATCCATGGGGCATGCCTGAAGGTTATCTATCTGCTCCTGAGATGACTCGTCCGTTGACTCCTGTTATGGTCAACAGTTCTCCTATTGTTCATACTGATCCTTTTGTCCCAGAGCCCATTTATGATGCTGCTCCAAGTGAAATTCATGACAGAATGGATGGTTTCCAAGATCAGTTTGAAGAACTGCAGAAAGAGATGAAAGCCTTGCGTGGGAAAGAACTGTTTGGAAAGAATGTGCAAGATCTTTGCCTTGTTCCCAATGTGAAAGTATCTGCTAAGTTCAAGCTGCCTGAATTTGAGAAGTATAAAGGAAATTCCTGTCCTCAGGCACATCTGGTGATGTATGTAAGGAAGATGTCCACTCACACTGACGACCAACGTTTGTTGATCCATTATTTCCAAGACAGTTTGACTGGAGTTGCTTCAAAGTGGTATATGGGCCTTGATAGCACCCATATTCGCACTTTTAATGACTTAGCTGAGGCGTTTGTGAAGCAATACAAGTATAATGTGGACATGGCTCCTAATAGAGATCAATTGCGAGCTATGATGCAGAAAGAGAAGGAATCCTTCAAGGAATATGCTCAGAGATGGCGTGAGGTTGCCGCCCAAGTGATTCCTCCGATGGAAGAGAAAGAGATGACTAAGATTTTCCTTAAGACTCTTGGTCCATTTTACTATGAGAAGATGATTGCAAGTGCTCCTGTAGACTTCACCGAAATGGTGGGTATGGGTGTTAGACTGGAAGAAGCTGTGCGAGAAGGTCGTTTGGTTCGGAATGACAATTCGTCCGATGGAAGTATGGTTCTTCATTCCAGAAGAAGAAGGAATCAGATGCTAATGCTGTTTCTCATGGGAGGAATAATCGATTAAGAAATCAATCTCAACAAGTGGCGTCAGTAACTCCTGTTGTGAATTCAGTGCCTGTAGCTCCTGTTAATCAACAACCAGCAAGGCGGAATCCGTATCCTCGAGTTAATATTGATCCTATGACGTACACTGAACTGTATCCTGCTCTAATTCATAAGAAGTTGGTTCAACCAAGGTCACCACCTCCAGTTCCAGAGAAACTCCCTTGGTGGTACAAAGCTGATGCCACTTGTGCTTTTCATCAGAATGCTCCTGGACATGATTTGGAAAACTGTTGGTCCCTGAAGAATGAAGTTCAGAGATTGGTCCATTCGGGTATGCTTTCCTTCCGTGATATTGGCCCAAATATGCAGAACAATCCGTTGCCAACTCATGAAGCGTCTGCTGTGAATATGGTGCATGGATGCCCTGGGAAGTATAAGATTTATCGTGTGGAACACATCAGAGGATCATTGGTAGAGATGCATGCCACTCTGCGTGAATACAGTCATTATGAGCATAATCATGCTGCTTGTAGGATTTGTTCAGTTAATCCTCGAGGGTGTTATATTGTGAAGAGAGATTTACAAGAGATGATAGATCAAAGGCTCATTGAGATTCTGAGGGATAGGGATGAAGATGATGTCAATGTGATCGAACCATGCTTTGAAATCCCGGAATGTGTAGAGATTGGTTATTATGGCAAAGCTGTTGTAGAACCTCTTGTGATATGTTTGCCTGGATCTGTACCCTATAGTTCTGACAAAGCTGTACCCTACAGATACAATGCCACCACGTTGGAAGCTGGAAAAGAAGTTGAGATTAAGCCTCTGTCTTCTGTTGAGAATATAGCAGATGTTGGTAGAGTGACTAGAAGTGGACGAGTTTTTACTCATCCCCAAACAGTTGTGGATGTCTAGAGGAATCCTACTCAAGTGCCTGTGAGAAATAATGATATGACAAAAGAGAATGCTGGATCATCTTCAGGAAACGAGATGGATGAGATTTTGAAGCTTATCAAGATGAGTGATTATAAGATTGTGGATCAATTGCGTCGTACTCCGTACAAGATCTCTATAATGGAGCTACTGACAAGTTCTCCTGCTCATAGGGATTCTTTGATGAAAATACTTGATCAAGCCTTTGTGGATCATGATGTGACGCTGGATCAGTTTAATGGGGTTGTGAGTAATATCACTGCATGTAACAATCTGAGCTTTAGTGATGAAGATTTGCCTGAGGAAGGGAGAAATCATAATTTGGCTTTGCACATCTCTGTCAGTTGCAAAGAGGACTCAATGTCCAATGTGTTGATCGATACTGGTTCATCGCTGAATGTCATGCCGAAATCCACTCTGTCTAAGCTGTCTTATGGTGGCGCACCAATGAGATTTAGCAATGTGATTGTCAAGGCTTTTGATGGATCGAAGAAATCAGTTGTTGGAGAGGTTAATTTGCCTATTAGTATTGGACCATTTGTCTTCAAGATTACTTTTCAAGTGATGGACATTTTCCCTGCATACAGTTGCTTATTGGGACGCCCATGGATCCATGAGGCTAGGGCAGTTACTTCGACTCTTCACCAAAAGTTGAAATTTGTGAAAGATGGAAAGATGGTTGTTGTGAATGGAGAACAAGCTTTGCTGATTAGTCATCTCTCTTTGTTCCGTACCATAGAGGCTGATGAAGTAGTCATTGGAACTGCATTCCAAGCCCTGTCTGTTAATGATGAATTCAAAAAAGATGAAGCCTCCATTGCCTCCTTCAAAGATGCTCAACTGGTGGTTCAGAATGGACATTCAAGAGTCTGGGGACAAGTGGTGAGTCTGGAAGAGAACAAGAATAGAGTTGGTCTGGGATTTTCTGCCTCAGACAAATCTGTGATGAAGCCTGAATCTGCTTTTCGTCCTTATCAGGAGATGTTCCATAGTGCCGGGTTTCTACATCCGACTCTTTCAGAAGTGAACGCTATTGTTGAAGATGAACCAGAGCCGGAAGTGCCAAACTTTGTGACACATGGAAAGATGACTAAGAACTGGATCACCATTGACATTCCTGAGTGTACTCATGCTTCAAAGTAATTTGCTTTTATGTTTTTCAAAAAATCCTTTCATTCTGCCCAAGATGAAAGTGAAGTTTGTTGGGGCTTTTTTCTGTTTGTTTCAAACATTAAAATCATCAATAAAAGTCATTTTGTTTCTGCATATACATGCTTTTTATCTTTTTGCTTTTTCTGGAAAGTGGTAACACAAAAAACCTTAAAAAATGTTTTCATTTGCCATAATCTGCACGATTACATGTTTGCATATATCTTTCCTTTTCCTGAAATAATAATCACTTGTGCAGATTAATCAATAAAACCGTTGAAAGTAATGGCCCTGCACCCTCTCCTAACTTCGAGTGTCCTGTGTATGAGGCGGAAGAAGAGAGTGATGAATGTATTCCTGATGAGATTTCCCGACTGCTTGAGCACGAGGAAGACACCATTCAGCCATATAAAGAGCCGTTAAAAGTCATCAACTTGGGTTCTGAAGAAGATAAGAAGGAAGTCAAGATTGGGGCACTACTTGGTCAAGATGTTAAGAAGAGAATGGTAGAGCTTCTTAAAGAGTATGTTGACATTTTTGCGTGGTCCTACCAAGACATGCCTGGGTTGGACACAGATATTGTGGAGCATCGTTTGCCGTTGAAATCTGAATGTCCTCCTGTCAAGCAAAAGCTGAGGAGAAGTCATCCTGAGATGGCGGAAAATATTAAGAATGAGGTCTTAAAGCAGATAGACGCAGGTTTCCTTGTCACTTCTGTATATCCTCAATGGATTGCCAATATAGTCCCTGTTCCGAAGAAAGACGGAAAGGTTCGCATGTGTGTTGATTATAGAGATTTGAATAAAGCCAGTCCGAAAGATGATTTTCCTCTACCTCACATTGATATGTTGGTAGATAGTACGGCAAAGTTCGAGGTTTTCTCCTTCATGGATGGTTTTTCAGGATATAATCAGATTAAGATGGCACCTGAAGACATGGAAAAGACAACCTTTATTACGCCATGGGGGACATTCTGTTACAAAGTGATGCCTTTTGGGTTGAAGAATGCTGGCGCGACGTATCAGAGGGCCATGACCACTCTTTTCCATGATATGATGCACAAAGAAATTGAGGTTTATGTGGATGACATGATTGCCAAATCCCAGTCAGAGGAAGGGCACATGGAGGATCTGTTAAAGTTGTTTCAGCGTTTGAGAAAGTATCGTCTCCGCTTAAATCCAAACAAATGTACTTTTGGTGTCCGTTCTGGAAAATTATTGGGTTTCATTGTCAGTCAGAGAGGAATTGAAGTAGATCCTGATAAAGTCAAAGCAATTCAGGAAATGCTAGCACCAAAGACTGAGAAACAAGTGAGAGGTTTCCTCGGACGTTTGAATTATATCTCCAGGTTCATTTCCAATATGACTACTACCTGTGAGCCAATCTTCAAGTTGTTAAAGAAAAATCAGGGATGTGTGTGGAATGAGGATTGTCTGAAAGCTTTTGCCAACATCAAAGAATATCTGCTTGAACCTCCCATTTTGCTTCCTCCAGTCGAGGAAAGGCCTTTGATTATGTACCTCAAAGTGCTTGAAAATTCAATGGGATGTGTGTTGGGACAGCATGACGAGTCTGGTCGAAAAGAGTATGCAATATACTACCTTAGCAAAAAGTTTACCGAGTGCGAAACAAGATACTCGCTGCTTGAGAAAACTTGCTGTGCTTTGGTGTGGGCTGCTCACCGACTGAGACAGTATATGTTGAACCACACCACCCTATTGATTTCTAAAATGGATCCAATTAAGTACATATTTGAAAAACCTGCATTAACTGGAAGGATCGCTCGCTGGTAAATGTTGTTATCAGAATATGATATTGAATACCGAACTCAGAAAGCTGTGAAAGGAAGTGTGTTGGCAGAGTACCTCGCTCACCAACCAATTAATGATCGTTAATCTATCAGAATGGACTTCCCAGATGAAGATATAATGTATTTGAGATCTCAAGATTGGGATGAACCATTGCCGGAAGAAGGACCAGATCCTGAATCCAAGTGGGGTTTAATTTTTGATGGAGCTTCTAATGTTCATGGCCATGGTATTGGTGTTGTGATTATCACTCCGCATGGGTCACATGTACCTTTCACTGCAAGGATATGTTTTGATTGTACAAATAATATTGCTGAGTATGAAGCTTGCATCATGGGACTTGAAGAGGCCATTAATCTGAGAATTAAGATTCTTGATGTTTATGGAGATTCTGCGCTTGTGATTAATCAAATTAAAGGAGAATGGGAAACTCGTCATCCTGGTTTGATCCCTTACAAAGATTACGCCAGAAGGTTGTTGACGTTCTTTAACAAAGTTGAATTCCACCACATCCCTCGAGATGAGAATCAGATGGCTGATGCATTAGCCACATTTTCCTCCATGTACAAAGTGAACTTCCATAATGAGGAACCTCAAATTACAATCAGGCGTCTTGATAGACCTGCTCATGTATTTGCAGTTGAGGAATCAACAGATGAAAAGCCTTGGTATTTCGATATTAAACACTTCCTTCAGACTCAAGAGTACCCACTTGGGGCATCAAATAAGGATAAGAAAACTTTGAGGAGATTGGCTGGTAGTTTCTTCATCAATGCTGATGTTTTGTATAAAAGGAATTATGACATGGTTTTGCTCAGATGCGTGGATAGACACGAAGCAGACATGTTGATGCATGAAATCCATGAAGGTTCTTTTGGTACTCATGCCAATGGACATTCGATGGCTAAAAAGATGCTTAGAGCAGGTTACTATTGGCTGACAATGGAATCTGATTGCTACAAGTTTGTAAAGAAGTGTCACAAATGTCAAGTGTATGCTGACAAGATTCATGTGCCACCGACACTTCTCAATGTTATTTCTTCTCCATGGCCTTTCTCTGTGTGGGGTATCAATATGATTGGCATGATTGAACCCAAGGCTTCGAATGGTCATCGATTCATCCTGGTAGCAATTGATTATTTTACCAAGTGGGTGGAAGCTGCATCATATGCTAATGTGACAAAACAAGTTGTGGTCAGATTTATCAAGAACAACATCATCTGCAGATATGGTGTACCGAGCAAGATCATTACTGATAATGGCTCGAATCTGAATAACAGCATGATGAGAGAATTGTGTGAACGTTTCAAAATTGAACATCAAAACTCTTCGCCTTATAGGCCAAAGATGAATGGAGCTGTTGAAGCAGCAAATAAGAATATTAAGCAGATTGTGCAAAAGATGGTTGTTACGTACAAGGACTGGCATGAGATGCTCCCATTTGCTTTGCATGGGTACCGTACATCTGTTCGTACTTCAACAGGGTCAACTCCCTTTTCTTTGGTTTACGGTATGGAAGCAGTGCTCCCTATTGAGGCTGAGATTCCATCGTTGAGAATTTTAATGGAAACCAAGTTATCTGAGGCTGAGTGGTGTCAGAGCAGGTTTAATCAATTGAATTTGATAGAAGAAAAGAGAATGACAGTTTTATGCCATGGTCAGTTGTACCAGAAAAGAATGAAGAAAGATTTTGATAAGAAGGTTCGACCTCGTGTATTCAGAGAAGGCGACCTCGTGCTCAAAAGGATCTTGTCTTTCACCTCTGATTCAAGGGGCAAGTGGACTCCTAATTTTGAAGGACCATATGTTGTTAAGAAAGCCTTCCCTGGCGGTGCATTAATTCTTGCAACTATGGATGGAGAAGAGCTCCCACGTCCCGTGAATGCTGATGTAGTCCAGAAATACTTCGCCTAAAAATAATAACAGAACAGCTCGCTAAGTTGAAAACCCGAAAGGGCGGCTTAGGCAAAAAAGAGCGTCTCGGTGGATTGAAAACCCGAAAGGGCGGTCTAGGCAAAAATTAGAGACATAAACAGAATCAAATACCCGGTGGACTGAAAACCTGAAAGGGCGGTCCAGGCAAAAGTTAGGGATTCATGGCAAGTAACTACATCAGACAAGACTTGATCATCAGCAGTCATCTGTTTATCATAAAGAAGTTCAACACATTTCAACGGAATCCTTTGCTCAGGAATTCCAAGTTGAGAGAGAGGATAGAGTCATTACATTTCAATGTACCTTTTCCACAAAATTACCACTTTCCAAACTTTGTAATAATCCATGGGGTCTTGCCTTTTGCAGGCTACCATTCTATTAAAAAAGTTTGAGCCTTTACCTTTTATTGGCAATCTTATTTCTTTCATATCTCTCAAAATGTCATTTATTGTTGATAGTAATTTTTTGAAACAAAAAGAAAATTGATTTCAACAAAATCCTTTTTGAAATATATAAAAGGAAGTTTTACTTTGATTCATGAGTGCAT
This sequence comes from Vicia villosa, assembly GCF_029867415.1. NCBI lineage: Eukaryota > Viridiplantae > Streptophyta > Magnoliopsida > Fabales > Fabaceae > Vicia > Vicia villosa. The sequence continues at coordinate 859,703 of NW_026705179.1, forward strand.
CACAAGGAATGGATATGTTGATATATTCATATACAAAAGAAGAAGAATGTGTTCCACTCAATACACCTTTGGCCTGGTTCGAATGTGGTGCAGAACTCAACTGTTTTGTTCTCTCAGCTCCAATGTTCCCTAGTGTTGGGTAGCATTTATTCTGAAGCCATCAAAAGATTGTTATAGCAGTTTATGCTCTAGTGTTCAGCTTGAGACATGCTTGATTACGTTATTTTCATACTCCATCTCTTGAGTTAATTCTTGTGTTAAGTTTTGGCAACATATGCATCATTAACATGCATCAAAAACAGTCATACATTCACATTTGCTATCATGAAGTTTACTGTCAAACAGACTGCTCTTTCATTTAGAGTGTCTTAAGCAGAAAAAGCTCACTTTCCTTGAAAATTTACACTGAATTTGTTTTTAGGTGGATAATATGTTTCAGTTATTCTGTTCAGATGTCGACGAACAGAAGACTAGTGAGTTCCTCTCTCACTTAGTCCAGTCTTTTTGGCAGCTTCTTTCCATTTGGTCATGGATTGAATTCTGGTTGCTGGACGATGAATATTGAGATTATGCATTTGTGTTTGCATCCTCAAATCATTGAAAAAAGTATTATTAATTGCTCTTCACCGTCATTGGTACAAAGGGGCATCTCTTCATACCTTCAGTGGAACGTTGGTATGTGTTATCGTCAGTGGTACGGCGGTACATCTCTTTCATCGTCAGTGGTACGTCGATGAATTATCTATTTTTATATCATCAGTGGTACGGTGGTAAATCTCTTCATGCCTTCAGTGGAACGTTGGTATGTGTTATCGTCAGTGGTACGGCGGTACATATCTTTCATCGTCAGTGGTACGTCGATGAATTGTCTCTTTTTATATCATCAGTGGTACGGTGGTATATCTCTTCATACCTTCAGTAGAACGTTGGTATGTGTTATCGTCAGTGGTACGGCGGTACATCTCTTTCATCGTCAGTGGTACGTCGATGAATTATCTCTTTTTATATCATCAGTGGTACGGTGGTATATCTCTTCATGCCTTCAGTGGAACGTTGGTATGTGTTATCGTCAGTGGTACGGCGGTACATCTCTTTCATCGGCAGTGGTACGTCGATGAATCATCTCTTTTTATATCATCAGTGGTACGGTGGTATATCTCTTCATGCCTTCAGTGGAACGTTGGTATGTGTTATCGTCAGTGGTACGGCGATACATCTCTTTCATCGTCAGTGGTACGTCAATGAAAAATCTCTTTTTATATCATCAGTGGTACGGTGGTATATCTCTTCATGCCTTCAGTGGAACGTTGGTATGTGTTATCGTCAGTGGTACGGCGGTACATCTCTTTCATCGTCAGTGGTACGTCGATGAATTATCTCTTTTTATATCATTAGTGGTACGGTGGTATATCTCTTAATACCTTCAGTGGAACGTTGGTATGTGTTATCGTCAGTGGTACGGTGATACATCTCTTTCATCGTCAGTGGTACGTCGATGAAAAATCTCTTTTTATATCATCAGTGGTACGGTGGTATATCTCTGCATGCCTTTAGTGGAACGTTGGTATGTGTTATCGTCAGTGGTACGGCAGTACATCTCTTTCATCGTCAGTGGTACGTCGATGAATCATCTTTTTATATCATCAGTGGTACGGTGGTATATCTCTTCATGCCTTCAGTGGAACGTTGGTATGTGTTATCGTCAGTGGTACGGCGATACATCTCTTTCATCGTCAGTGGTACGTCGATGAAAAATCTCTTTTTATATCATCAGTGGTACGGTGGTATATCTCTTCTTGCCTTTAGTGGAACGTTGGTATGTGTTATCGTCAGTGGTACGGCGGTACATCTCTTTCATCGTCATTGGTATGTCGATGAATTGTCTCTTTTTGTTATCGTCAGTGGTACGGCGGTACATCTCTTCATATCATCAGTGGTACGATGGTGTGTTTTCTGTTAACGGAAGATTGGTATTCTGATTCAGGATGCGTACTTTCTCATCCCGAGTGAAAGAGGATACCCCATTTTCTCATCTCCAGCGAAAGGTGATGCTTTCACCTCTCTAATGCGAAGTGTTTTCCTCAGAGAAGTTTCTTTTCCCACCAAAGTTTCGTCTCTCCAACAAAGTCTTGCCTTCCCCTGTGGAGTTATGCCAACAAGACATTTGTTTCCCCAGTGGAGTCCTTTTCCTCCCCAGTGTTGTCGTGTTTTATCCTCATCGTATGCATTCATTAAACATTGCATACATCTTAGGTTCAAAAATTGTGCTTTATATATTTAAGTCTCTTCGATTTCGTCAAAACGAAGATTTCCAATCATCGTATCTCCAAACCGAAGAAACATAAATAGGGGCATCTGTCATACCCCAATTTTTGACCCTAAGATCCTATATCATTCATATCCCAATAATTAATCAAAAGCTTCACTTGGAAGTTTTGTTTGTGGTGTTGCACTCACCTCATCAATAAGAGGGATCATCAAGCACCAATGATTGTTTATCTTGTATGCATATTGTACTAACCCAAATACCAAAAATATTGCTTTGTTTCTTTGTAGGCTTTTGTTTTGTAGGTACCAAGCCAAGACATGCAATAAACAAGGCATTTTTCACATTTTGGACTGATGAAATCGATTTCCCTACTGGGTAAATCGATTTCCCTGCAGCAATCTTCAACAAAATCACATTCTGGACAGCATGAAATCGACTTCCCTCCTGGGTAAATCGATTTCCCTAGTGTATTTTGCGCCAAATTCTCTTCTGGAACAGAGTGAAATCGATTTCACTCCTGAGGAAATCGATTTCCTTGGGGAAAAATTCAAAAAAATATAAGGAGGGAAGCTTGACATCATTTTGGCACCTTTTTCTTTGATCATTTTTGTTATTTTACCAATTTTCCACCTCATCAAAATTAAACCCTTCATTAAACCCACTTAAACCTCATTTTACCATTTTTACCATTTAAATACCATTTAAACACCAATTAAACATAAGCTAATTACCAAATGCAAAAAGACCAAACTACCACTACTCTTGCTCCAATTCTATAAATAGAGACCTCTACTCTCTCATTTCACAAGCTTGGAGAGCCAAAAAATTGCTTGCAAATTCATTTCTCACCCTTTCCAAAACCCTCACCCAAAGTTCATTTTCCATAGAATTAGTGAGATTCACATTGAATCTTGCTAGTTTTGAACTAAGCCTCCTACATTTCACTCTTTTCTTTGCTTGTTCATCTCCAATTGTGAAAGATCTACACACTTTGTGCTTGTTCTTGAAGCTACTTCAACACTTCATTCAAGAATTGGTAAATTCCTAAATTCTAAGATGTAGATCTTTGTTGCTTGTGTTCAATGCATCTTTGATGCTATATTGGTGCTATTTGATGGTGGTTTGATGGAAAATTCGTGCTCCAATGGATATATGATCATAAGGTGTTTGTATATTTGTTCAAATCAAGTTTCATGCCTTTAAATGATGTTTTTGCTGAAATTTACACTGATGAAATCGATTTCCTTAAGGCTGAAATCAATTTCATGCTGTACGTAACCTGTTTTTTTTTTAAAACAGCACTATGGAAATCGATTTCCCCCTGCATGAAATCGATTTCCTGCTGGCAGAATGTGATTTTTTGCCTTTTTTATGCTTGTTTTGGCTTCCTTCTTCCTCCACTTCATTAATATCATTGGATCTAGGATGTTGATAGGTTTGAAATAACCAAATCCATAATATTAGATGAATGATATTAATGATAGTGTGAGTTGATTATCTTTTATGATTTTCATTCCTCTTCTCCTTTTTTTCTTTTGATCGATGAAAGTCTTAATACTTTGAGAATTCTTATGGATTCTTAGTAAAGACTAGATCGTTACCTATTTTCTTTTCGTGCGGTATTGCTTTCGGAGAATGATCTACATATAATTTCTCTCGCATGCATTAGCACATAAAGTTTTGACCGGCCTCGTTGTAGGGTGATTTCTACATAAATCACTTGGCGATCTGCTTAACATAGCGCAATATTTCGTGTCCCGAATAAAAAAGATCAAATATGGAAGAGAATTGTATGCGGTTGATTTAAGACTTATGGAGGTTTATTGTGTAGTCGCTATGATTTTATCAAGCTTCTGATAAATGTCCATTGAATTTAAATCTGAGAACATCCTTCACTCACCATCGATCTTTCTTACTAACTTTGATAACATACTTGACAAGTTTCAAGATGGTTATCTTTAACATCTAACAACTAACTTTAATTTCCGCACTTTATTATACCGCTCTTTATATTTCTCGCTTTATCGCTTTATTTTATCATTTCATCATATTTACATTCCGCTATTTTTCCTTTGTCCATTTGGACGTTTATATTCCGCTATTTTCTCTTTGTCCATTTGGACATATGTTTATGTTTCCGCCATTTTCTTTTTGTCCACTTGGACCATACTTTACTTTTATGCTAAAACACTAATAATCAACCAAAAATCTAAAAAAAACACTTAAGGTTCTCTTTGGACTATTGGTTACTATCCCTAGCATTTGGGAGATTCGGACTTATGGACTTAGTACCTCTGGACCCTCATTCTGTTATTACTCCGTGATTGTTCTGTCTGTCTGGCATTGGATTGTTGTCTGTTTGTGTATGCAAGTATTTCCTTGAAAGCCCTTGATGGTTAATTCCAAGGCATTGAGATAAGGATTTTACCCAAAAACAGCCGTTACTCTGCCCGATTTCCGTCAGAATTTTAATGTGCTTAATGTGAAGTGGTGCTAAGATAATATGTTCATCTGGATCCCCAAGTGTTAATGTGTTAGTATTGATATTCCAAAGGATGGGAAATCTACCTTGACTCACAATGTCAAGTGTTGGCTTCTTAATTTGGTTAGACCGTTTCTTTCCTTAGCTTTTATTTTACGCAATAGGATAGCCTCTTCATCTCCTCCCATTCTTAAATTTTCAAAATCTTCTCCCTTTTTCAAAAAACCTTCTTATGTTTGCAAACCTTTTCAAAACCTTTTCTTTTAAAATATCTTTTGCCCTTAGTGGCCTTTTTTTTCAAAGTTTAGACACCGTTAATTGTCGAAACGAGTGGTTATACCCCACGATTTTGAAATTGATTGATATAATGAGATCTTTTCCGTGTTAGAGAGCTAGTGGCATACTCGTCGATTTTATCCGAGTTGGAGCCCTTCTTTCATTTGCGATGCAAAGAACTCGTTTGTTCTCATGCTCAAGATCAATGGCTGAGTATTTCTCTCCGACGATGATAAAGTGTTTATTCGTTTTTAAAATGTTTTCCCTTTAAGCAGGACTACATTAGCTCTGACTTCTCCATTGCACCGAGGAGGTATGTAGGCACAAAGCTTAACGCTTTGCCGGGCTTTTTTTAAAAATAAAACAAACCCGTTTTTTTAGCACACACGACACAGATTTTCAAAAAGGTTCCTATGGAGTACCACAGATATGAGGGGTGTTTTAAACCTTCCCCTCATATAATCAACACCCGAACCTGAGTTCTCTTTCATGTTTTAAAAACAAAACTTTGGGTTTTTCGTTCTTTTCCCTTTTCCTTTGAAAAAATAAAGTGCGGTGGCGATTTCAAACGAAATATTGATTCGAGTCAATCCCATGGCTTCGATATCAGATTTTCCCCGCTACAGAAAAATGGCGACTTCACTGGGGAATCAGTTTTTAAGTGTGTTAAGCCTATTTTTGTTTATCTGTGTGTTTTATTTGTATATATTGTTGTGTGCTTTGTGTGTTTATCTTCTTTTTTTTCTTTTTGGTGCTCGATGGTTCCTCTGTGATGAGATAAAGTTCTAACCCGGACTTTGGTGAGTAACTTGAGATAGGAGGTGGTAAGACCAATAGTCGCATGTCAGGAGCAATCCTTACCATGAGCGTCATATGGTGGAACCCCAATCAGTGGAGGCCTCATGGAAGGTAGTAGAGGTTGTTACGAACCATCGTGATAACGCTATTACTTTCAATAGTGAGTGTCCGTAGAAGCTGAATGGCCTAGAACCTTTTTTAACCAATCTAAGCCTTTTTAGGATGTAGTGCAAAAACAAGATCAAGTACCAATTTGAGCTTGTTGTCATGCGATGCTACGCTCGGACGAGGTCTTTTTAGGCATATTATTGGCGCCCATGAGCAATTGTGCATGCCGGTAATATCCGACAGAAGATCGAAAACTCTGGGATGAGAACACGATACAAGTGAATAGAATCGTGTCCCGCAGATATAAAGCAAAAGGATCGTGTCTCTAGGATGAGAACACGATACAAGTGAATAGAATCGTGTCCCGCAGGTGAAGCGGAACACTTGAGTAAAGAGCGTCGATCGGTGACCATCCAAATTCCTTGCACACTAGCACACAAGTTAGAGATAACAAACACCGCAATCGGAATTGCATTATTACTATAAAGCAAAGGAAAACAGACAAGTAATGTACACACGGAATAAACGACAAACGTTAAAGGGAAAACAAACATAAAAAAAAACTTAACAATCAATCAATATCAATCATCTCATGAGATAGCACTTTTCACAAGTTTTCCAACGATATAAAGAACGTGCAAATCGGGGTTACGAGTACAAAGATACGAAAGATTGAAGTTAGAAAAGAAAATACAAAAATAACACACAGGAACCGGTTCCTGTATAGGGCAACCCGGTTCCTGGTACAAAAAACCAGAGACTGGCCAACAAAGCAATCTGGGAACCGGTTCCCACCTAGGGACAACCCGGTTCCTGGTACTAAAACACAGAGGCATGCATATTTCAAATAATTAAGAACCGGTTCCTGCCTGGGGACAACCCGGTTCCTGGCACAAAATCACAGAGGCAAAACAACGCAGGAACCGGTTCCCACCTAGGGACAACCCGGTTCCTGGTACTAAAACACAGAGACATGTAATTTTGGATTGAGTGGGTACCGGTTCCTGCCTGGGACAAACCAGTTCCTGCTGTAGAAAAACAGGTTTTTATGCATTTTTAAAACCCCGGAGCCATTCGCACTCAATCCAAAACCATGCCGTCTTGAGATTAATCACAAACGAACATCAAATTACTTGTTATACGCAACGAAATGCTCATGGAAGTAAGGCATAAACACAATCACACACCAACACGAAGCATGTTATGAGCAAAGCGCGAATGCGACGCGTCAACCAAAACAACGATCACGTTAATGCAACAACGACATCAAGAATTAATACATGTGATAGTGATCAAGCCACAAAACATAGTCGAGTCATGATTTAAGGGTTAAGCAAGTCAATTATCAAACAAAAATCCACCGCATGCCTTTATACAAACACTTTGAGTGCGTCGCAAGCCACATACATGAACGTCAACAATTATGCACAGGAAACCATCAACGAATCATAGATCCAAACACGAATATCAGAATTCATCATCAACGGACATCAATTATATGCAACGAACATCAAGTCTAACCACGATTCACATGAACACTATCAATTCGAGCAAAAATGAACAAATTCACCGATCAATCATCATCAATCATCCATTAATCAAGAATAAGAGGTAGATCTAGATTCGAATTCACATAATGATCAACAGTTAAGCACTTAATTCAAGATCCGAAAGCTTACCGGATGAGGATCTAACCGTAGCGCGAACACGAACACGACACATACGCGAACACGGCAAAAAACGCGAACACGAACGCGAAAGCAAAATCCGAAGGGAGAGAGAAGGAGGGCGCGCGAACTACAAAGAGGAGAGGAGAAGAAATTCGAACTTCGAGTATTCTTCAATCCATGTTCTTGATCTTGATGAAGATTGATGAGTTTTGATGAAAGTTTTGTGAGTTTTTGTGGTTTTGATTCAAGAGAATTGAGAGAGAATTGAGAGAAAGTATTTATGAAATTTGGGTGAAGTTGAAATTATGAGAGTCCTCTTTTGCTTTGTGAAGAGCAAAAAGTTTATATATTGTCAACGCGAAGTGTCCAAATTGCCCTCGGTGCGTCTTATTTTGGCTCGTTTTTAAGGAAACTCGGTTCGGCTCTGAATTCTGGAACGAAACCAATGCCATTGTGAAGATGACCAAATTTGTGACTCGTAGCCGCGAGAATCGTCTTAATCCGATAAGCGATGAAGAAAATACGCCCGTTTGAATGACGAGAAACATGGATTAGTCAGGCGCGACTGTGCAGAATTTTGTGAGCACCGCTCAAAGAACTCGATAAAACTCCGTCTTCGGCTCAAAATGTGAACAAGCATGTGTGACAAAGAATCGAAGCTAACTAAATTTCCGAGAAAATGCCGCCAGAATGGACTTCATACGATAAAAATCAAAGGAGTTATGAATTTTTGAACTAGGCGCGACATACTCGAAAACACACTTTTTTACCGAAAGACTACGACATTCTTCAAAATGCTGGCCGTTTTTAATGCATAATTGGCCTTCGGTCCGAACATATGAAATCTCGGTAATGATGACACGGAGCTCCAAGTAAATTTTCGAGCGAATCCGACGAGCGGATTGTGAGAAATGAATTTTCCGAGGCCCGAAACCATACATTCAGCACCATTTTTCACTGCGAAATCTCAAGTAATTTGCAAACTTGACGACCTTCCTCAAAGAACTGGATACTGAGCCGAACATGAAAGTGGTAGATATCGTCGAAACAGTCGAGGCTTCACGGGAACTTAGCTCATATCACCTTCCAAATAGGACTTATGAATTTTCTCGTACTTCCACTGTATAAACCACATTTCACGCCATATCTTTTTAAACCCATGAAATTTTTTTATTATTTTCTTCAATTTTTGAATGACGAAATAAAAGTCATTATTAACTTATAGCTCAAATAAAGAGGGCAAATTTTAGGGTGCAACAATATGCATGTGCAATTGGATGTCTAATGTACTTAATGCAATGTACCAGACCAGACATAGCATTTGGGGTTAGTAAAATGAGTAGAATTACTAGCAATCCAAATGATGAACATTGGAAGGCCATAACAAGGATTTTTGGAAATTTGTTAAAGAATAAAAGTCTTGGCCTTCATTATGGTAAATTTTCTGCCATACTAGAAGGATATACCGACGCAAGTTGGATATCAAGCGTTGGAGATTATAAATCTACAACTGGGTGGATATTCACATTAATTGGAGGTGAGATCTCTTGGAAGAGTAAGAAACAAACATGCATTAATCTCTCAACTATGGAATCAGAGTTTGTGGCTCTTGCGTCTGCTGGATAAGAAGCAGAATGGTTGAGGGATCTCTTATTAGAGGTCCCATTAGCTAAAGATAATGTATCAAAAGTATTGATACATTGTGATAGTCAAGCCACCCTGGCTAGAGCATTCAGTGAAGTATACAATGGAAAGTCTAGACACATAGGTCTTAGACACTCTCTCGTGAGAAAAATGATAAAGGATGGGATCATTTCACTGACATATATACAAACAAGCTATAATTTGGCTGATCCTTTTACTAAACCACTGGCCAGAGATTTAGTAAAGTCTACCTCGAAAGGAATGGGATTAAAACTCCTTTAATAAGGGTTCCGACAATGATAGCAACCCAATATGAAGTTAATACATCTTAACCTAAGATTCAATGGGTAATAATAAGTCGTTGATTTGGAAAATTGGTGCAACTTTCCGTGACAATGTTGACTATTAGAAATCAAGGGTTGAGTTTTAAAGAAACTCTTAATGAATTTCTATATAGAGGATATGTATCTGAAGAGATACTAATGAAACTTCACCTATATGAATTTCGAGATGGTGTCGTCTCAAAGTGAGAGTTGGAGTTTCTCTCATGAAAAATTCATGAAAACAGGAAAAGCACATGGCCATAAATAGTGCTAGGCGAGATATGTAGGCGAAGAAACTCTAAAAGTGTGTGTATAACATTGTCGGTCTGATCACATGGGATAATGGTTCAAAGCATAGCTACCTAACGTTCCGATTAGACTTTGCGCTGTCTTTACTAAGGTTAAGTTCAAATCGAAAGATACCTAATTGTATTAACACTTTTATCTTCCATATTCTGGAATTGGATTTGTCATTATTAGAACAAGTGGAGGATTGTTGTAATTAATTCAATTAACATTACAATTTTTGTTCTAAAATGACAAAGTAGTAAAAGTGAGTAAATGCTAATAAATGCATGTAATAAAGTCCCACATTGGAATATTCACTCACTTTGAAAGCCTTTATAAAGAGTTAATATCATTAACTCAACAAAAGGACAAAAGAGGATAAAGGGCCACATTGACAAATGTGGTGGTCCCAAGCATTATGCCACTTGTCCCAATCCTACAACCACTCGTCGGTGTCGCCGGTGGCTCCGGCTCTGACTCCGGGTCCGGGGGCGTGGGCGTAGAGGCGCTAGTGGCGGCTTGTAGACGGCACTTGAGCACTTAGCCGGTTGTTACATATTTCTCAGTGTCCGTGATTTGAATTTTGAATTCGAAAAGTTGGCAACTGTTCACGAAATAATGCAAAAGTGGAACTATGCAAATAGTGCATGAACCAGTGTAAGTGCCAACAGTCATAACTTTAGAAAATTATATTGTTTCACCAAGGGTCGCAAACTTATGAAACAATATTATTTTAGCCTATAAAAACATGATTCCGGATTCAGAATGTCACATCACAAAAAAACTGAAATTCCTCTAAATAATTCCAGATCATTCTTCGCGGCATTCGAGTTTTCGCCGGTCTTGCGCAAACTCGATAAGGCTAAATTATCCTGGGTATTCCTGCATCAAACTCTAAGGCATTCGAGAATGCTTGAAATACTATAAGTAAAGTGATTCCATTCACGATTCCAGCCTCGGTCCATTCGATTAAAACTGATATTTTCTAACAACATCTTCCGTCGATATTGTTACTGCTCTTCAGCCTTTTGATTTTTAAAAATCTCAAAAACAAAACTTATATATTATATTTTTGTTCAGTAATTTATTTATTTTGTCTTCAACATGACTAAAAAAAAGGTATTTTGTGCTAGGATAAATTTCCTCTTTAAAAGTGGTGAATTTCAATCTTCCGAAGTGATTTATTTGTAAAATAAATTATTCAAAAAAAAAGGTGAAGATATTTAATTTTAATTAGTAATGAAAAGTTTTGTCTCTAATTTTTGTTTTCCGGATAAATATTGACTATAAATTTGTCAGTCATAAATTCCAAATTCACACCCATCCATTATTGCAATGAATATAAAGTGATAATGTCAAATAATTTTACATACGTCCATCCTAGAGGTGTTCAAAACAAAACCGGTCCAATAGAAAACCGCAAAGTCGAACTAAACCAAACTGAAACCGCAAAAAACTGCATTTGATTCGGATGTGTTTGGGCCATTTTTTAACAAATCGCATGGTTCGGTTCAGTTTGCGATTTGTATTTTACAAACCGAACCAAACCGCATTATGTTACAACCCCCAAACTTCAATTAACTTATATCCAACCCAAACTGAAACCTATTATGCCTTAGCCTTACGATTACGAATAATTTTCTCTTCCTCACACTTAAGGTTTCAATTTAAGTATTCTCAAATCTCTCATAACAGTATTGCACCTTCTTCTCATCTTCTTTTCCAAATACATATCACATATTCTTTTCTAATTTTTCATCTCTTAAATTCTTTCTTTTTCATCTTATTATTTTTGTTCTACTGTTCTCTCTTCCAATTACGTTTTTAATGCTCCTCTTCTTATCTAATCGCATCTCTTCCGCTCTTTCTTTTTCATCTTTTCTAATATTTCATCCTCTCTTTTTTTCTATTTTATTATAATGTTTTTTATATTATTTTATGCTACTATTTTATGTTTTTTATTCCACTTTTATTTAATATTATTTTTGTATATTAAATGGAAAGTTGTTATTCAAATATGACGAATTTTATTGTTATTTGATAACACATAAATGACTAAATAGAAATATATGTTGTCATCAATATGTGTATGTATGACTCAATAAATTTTTGTAAAAAAAAAACCGAACCAATCCAAACCGCATTGGTTTGGTTCGGTTTTATTTCTAAAAGTCAATCGAACCAAACCGAACCGCACACTATTTTCTCGTGCGGTTCAGATGATTTTTTACGTCAAAACTTCATAAACTGTAATGTCCGTTTTTCTTTTAATTATTTGTGTTATTGTGTGACGTGTGAATTATTTGATAATTATGTGTTAATTGTGTGTTTAATTGATTTTATGTTATTTTATTGGGAATTATTAGTAAATGACATAAGTTAGTAAGTTTATTAGTTTTTGGGCCTATGATAGAATTAGTAATGGAGAGGCCCTAATTAGAGCCAATTAGCAATTTGAGAATTAGTAAGGGTTTAACAAAATAAGAGAATTGAAGGGAATAGAAAGTTAGAGCTCGTTTGGTGAAATAGAGAAAGAAGAGAAAGAGAGAACGAAGAGGAGAAACCTAGGTTTTGAAGATAGAGTTGGCTTCATTCCAAAACCCAAGGTAAGTGTGGAATTATCTCATGATAAAGGGTTGTATGATGATGCTTAGGGTGGGGTTTTGATTGTATGTTGCTATCCATGAATATGTGTTGTAGAATCTTAGGGTTTGTGATGAATTTCCATGAAATTGTGATTGAAATCATGTTGTTATCAATGATTGATGATGAATGATGTTAGATGCTGTGATTATATGTGTTTAATTGTTGATTGGGATGATATTTGGGTGGTGGAAGTGTGGTTACGCAGTGCTGTGTGGTTCTGTTATTTTTGTTGCATAATTGCACGTCCGCTAAGCGGCCTTGGCTCGCTAAGCGGATGCTGAGTGAAAATTTGAAAATGCGCGAGCCCTCTAAACGGAGCTGCGAAAACTAAAAGTTTCTGGATTTAGTTGTAGGAAGCACGCTTCAAGCTAGGTTGATGAAAATTAAACTTCATCAAGCGCGCTGGAGGGTCGCTAAGCAGACTCTGCTGTGTAAAACTTTTTGTAACTTTGAAACGATGTATCTTTTGATTCGTAACTCCTTTTTAAGAACCGTTTGAACATCCGTGAAGTTCTAATTGATGTCTTTCTAATGGACATGATTTGAAATTCTTTGGATATCTTTTTGAAACTTTTCCTTGAATTGTTTGTTTCCAAATTAATGAAGTTTTGTGATGTAGTACATGATGTATGCTTGTATGCCGTAATGATGTGATTGAGATGTGGTAAATTACCATGATAGTAATGATACAGTTATTGCCATAGAACCTTGGCATTGAGTTTGTGATGTTTAGCCGATGTCGTTTAGGTTATTTAAGTTGTGATTGTGGATGTGCATAATTGAGTCGCATCCATTGTGTTGTTTAAGTTGGCCTATATGGCCATGTTTAAGTTGGCCTATATGGCAATGTTTAAGTTGGCCCAAGTGGCAATTGTTTAAGTTGGGAGTTTTACTCCAAATGGTACCAAATGCATACGCATAAAGTCAAGTCGCATATTGAGTTGCATTTTGAATGTTTGTGATTATGAAGATAAGGTTGTGATATGTCGTTGATGTAGTTATGTTATTGAATGTGTTACTGCAATTGATTAATAACATTGTTGTTTGTGACAAAAGTTGTTGTAAAATGTTAGACAATGAGAAGTGGTGAACTATGTATGATCTTTTCCTTGCAATGAATATTATGATACATTCCTTTATACTGTTTGATATCTCACACCTTTTGTTTGAATGTTACCCTTTGTTGGTAACGTGCAGGTAACGACATGGAATAACCATTTACCTTATAGCTCGAGTCGGTGTGTCTATGCTCTGATACATAGCACTCGGGGGACGTTTATTTGTTTTGATTATGTCGTTATGCCTTGTTGGATTTCGTTGTCGTTCTCTTTATTTTGAGACATGTTGGATGTTGTTGCCATGTTGACAAAAACGTTATGATTTGGATTATGTTGGTATTGAATTCTGCTACGATGTTATAAAGTTGTTTGGATTTAAATGACTAATGATGTATAATTTTTCTCCGTTATACGTGTTATGTATCTTCATATACGAGGTTGCATGAGATTTGTTTAAGTTAATAAATGTGACGCCTCAAATATGATGTTTGTTTGAGATTTTTATACTATGTTTTTCCTATTAAAGTTGGCGTAAATTTGAGGTGTTACATTAGTGGTATCAGAGCAGGTCGGTCCGTCCACGCATGTGTCGAGTCATAGTGTAGTCTAACAGTTGTGTATTGTAATTTTGTGTTGATTGTTTTTTTGTTGTAGTGGAGTGTTGTGATGGCTGGGAGGTATGATGCTGCGATTGTTGCTGCTTTGGAAGCAATGGCTCAAGATTTGGAACATCAGCCGAATGTTGGTGAGAATGCTGCTTCTCGCAACTTGGCTACCTTCCAAAGGGAGAATCCACCTGTTTTCAAGGGAACTCATGATCCTGATGGTGCAATTACATGGCTAAAGGATATTGAGAGAATCTTTCGTGTGATGGATTGTACTCCAGACCAGAAGGTTCGTTATGGAACTCATATGCTAGCAGTCGAGGCTGTTGACTGGTGGCTAGAGACTCGTCAGAGGTTGGAGGTTGTAGGTGAAGAGATCACGTGGGTTGTATTCTGTAGGGAGTTCTTGAGGAAGTACTTTCTAGAGGATGTCCGTGGAAAGAAGGAAATTAAATTTCTTGAGTTAAGGCAAGGGAATAAGTCGGTGGTTGAGTATGCTTCTAAGTTTGGTGAGTTGGCTAAGTTTTACCAACACTATGATGGACCAACTGGTGAATTTTCGAAGTGCATCAAGTTTGAGAATGGATTGCTCCCAGAAACTAAGAAGGCGATTAGTTACCAGAAGCTTTGTGTCTTTGCTGATTTGGTAGATTGTTATCGAATCTATGAGGAAGACAACAATTCTCGTTATCGGGTTATTAGTGAGAAGCGAGGCAAGAGTCAACAAGGCCGTGGTAAGCCTTATGATGCTCCTACTGGAAAGGGTAAGCACAAAGCTACTAAGGACAAGAGAACTAGGGGGGGAGATGCTCCTGCTGGTATTGTGTGCTTCAAGTGTGGCAAAGCTGGTCATAAGAGCACTGTGTGTACTGTTGAAGCAAAGAGGTGTTTCAGTTGTGGAAAGTTTGGTCATGCGTTATCCGAGTGCACACACAAGGAGATGGTTTGCTTCAACTGTGGTGAAGAAGGCCATGTTGGAAGCAAGTGTCAGAAGCCCAAGAAGGAGCAAGCTAGTGGGAAGGTGTTTGCCTTGTCGGGAAGTCATACCACTAGTGAGGATGCACTCATCAGAGGTACATGTTTCATTAATAGCATTCATTTGATTACTATTATTGATACTGGTGCTACACATTATTTTATCTCTACTAATTGTGTTGAAAGATTGGGTCTTGTGTTATCTTCTATGAACAGAGAGATGGTTGTCGATACTCTAGCTAAGGGATCAGTAACTACTTCTCTTGTCTGTTTAAAGTGTCTCGTGTCGATTTTTGACAGAGACTTTGTGGTTGATTTTGTTTGTTTGCCATTTAGAGGTTTGGACGTGATCTTGGGTATGAACTGGTTAGAGCATAACCATGTTCATATTAATTGCCATGACAAGTCGGTGAGGTTTTCTACTCCTGAAGTGGAAGGTGTTGAGTTTTTGTCGGCTAGACAGTTGCGCATGTTATTGAAAGAAGAAGTGCAAGTGTTTGCTTTGGTTGCATCGATGTCGGTTGAGAATCAAGCTATAATAGATGAGTTGAAGGTGGTGTGTGAATTTCTTGAAGTTTTCCTTGATGAAATTCCTGATGTACCGCCTGAGAGAGAAGTTGAGTTCTCTATTGATCTTTTACCTGGTACTAGACCATTGTCTATGGCACCGTGCAGGATGTCTGCATCATAATTATCGGAATTAAAGAAGCAATTGGAAGAATTGCTTGAGAAGAAGTTTGTGAGACCTAGTGTGCCGTCGTAGGAAGCTCTAGTATTATTGGTTGAGAAGAAAGATGGAAGTATAAGACTTTGTATTGATTACAGGCAATTGAATAAGGTGACAATCAAAAACAAGTATCCACTTCCAAGAATAGAGGACTTGATGGATCAGTTGATTGGTGCCCGTGTGTTTAGTAAGATTGGTTTGAGGTCGGGTTACCATCAGATCAAAGTGAAAGATGAGGATATGCATAAGACGGCTTTCAGGACACGTTATGGACATTATGAGTATTCTGTGATGCCTTTTTGTGTTACTAATGCACCGAGAGTATTTATGGAGTATATGAACCGTATTTTTCATGAGTATCTGGATCAATTTGTGGTGGTGTTCATTGATGATATTTTGATTTACTCTAAATCAAAATCAGATCATGCTGAGCATTGGAAGTTGGTATTGCAAGTCTTGAAAGAGAAGAATTTGTATGCGAAGTTGTCCAAGTGTGAGTTCTGGTTGAAAGAAGTTAGTTTTCTTGGTCATGTTATTTCGGGTGATGGCATTGCTGTGGATGCGTCAAAAGTTGATGTCGTGTTGAGATGGGAAACTCCTAAGTCGGCTACCGAGATTCGAAGCTTTTTGGGATTAGCCGGTTACTATAGAAGGTTCATTGAAGGATTTTCTAAGTTGGCGTTTCCGTTTAGGAAGTTAACGTGCAAGGGTAAGGCTTTTGCATGGGATATTCAATGTGAAGAGAGTTTTACCGAGTTGAAGAAGAGATTAACGTCGGCCCCGATTTTGATATTGCCTAATCCGGAAAAATATTTTGTGGTTTATTGTGATGCTTCTAAGATGGGTTTAGGAGGTGTGCTCATGAAAAATGATAATGTTGTTGCCGATGCTTTAAACCGAAAGACCTTGCATATGTCAACAATGATGGTTAAGGAGTTAGAATTGATTGAGCAATTCAGAGATATGAGTTTGGTATGCGATGTGACACCTAAGAGTGTTAGATTGGGTATGCTGAAGATTAATAATTATTTTCTGGATAGTATCAAAGAAGCTTAGAAGTTGGATGTGAAATTGGTAGATTCGATGGTTGGAATCGATCAAACTGAGAGTGATGACTTTAAGTTGGATGCGCATGGTGTGTTCAGATTTCGTAATCGGATTTGCATTCCCGATGATGTGGATTTCAAGAGAGCGATTCTTGAGGAAGGTCATAGAAGTAATTTGAGTATTCATCCAGGAGCTACAAACAGGTATCAAGATTTGAAGAATTTGTTTTGTGGCCTGGAATGAAGCGTGACATAGTTTAGTTTATGTATGCATGTTTGACTTGTCAGAAGTCGAAAGTTGAACATCAGAAGCCTGCGGGGTTAATGCAACCATTAGAAGTTCCAAAATGGAAATGGGATAGCATTTCTATGGATTTTGTGACGGGTTTACGTAATACCGTAATAGGACATGATTCGATTTGGTATCGTTGATAGGCTTACGAAGTCGGATCATTTTGTACCTATTAACATCACTTATCCAGTTTCTAAATTGGCGGAGATTTATATCAATGTGATTGTTAAGCTGCATGGTGTTCCTTTGTGTATTGTTTCACATAGAGATTTGAGGTTCACTTCATATTTTTGGAAAAGTTTGCAAGGAGCACTGGGTTCTAAGTTAAGGTTGAGTTCAGCGTATTATCCTCAAACAAATGGTCAGAAGGAGAGGACTATTCAGTCGTTAGAGGATTTTTCGAGAGCTTGTGATCTTGAGCAGGGAGGTATGTGGGATACTTATCTTCCATTGATCGAGTTCACTTACAACAATAGTTACCATTCTAGTATTGGGATGGTGCCTTTCGAAGCATTGTTTGGTCAGAGATATAGGACTCCGTTGTGTTGGCATGAATCGGGGTGAGAGTGTAGTACTTGGACCGAAGATTGTTCGAGAGACTACCGAGAAGGTTAAGTTGATTCGTGAGAAGATGAAAACTTCTCAGAGTAGGCAGAAGAGTTATCATGACAAGAGGAAGAAAGATTTGGAATTTCAAGCGGGTGATCATGTATTTTTGAGAGTCACCCCGGTGACCGGTGTGGGGCGAGCATTGAAGTCTAAAAAGCTCACTCCTCGTTTTATTGGACCGTATCAGATTTCAGAGAAGGTTGGGAATGTGGCGTATAGAGTGGCGTTACCGCCGAATCTTTCGAATTTGCATGATGTGTTTCACGTGTCGCAAATTTGGAAGTATATTTCTGATCCTTCTCATGTGATTCATATGGATGATGTGCAAGTATGGGATAATCTCATGGTGGAGACTATGCCGGTAAGAATTGAGGATCGCGAGACGAAGACGCTTAGAGGCAAAGAAATTGCGTTGGTGAAGGTAGTTTGGTCGGGAGCTACCGGAGAGAGTTTGACGTGGGAGTTGGAAAGCAAGATGCGAGATTCGTATCGTGAGTTATTTGATTAAGGTAATTTTCGAGGACGAAAATATTCTAAGTGGGGAGAGTTGTAACGCATATTTTTCTTTTAATTATTAGGGTTATTGTGTGACGTGTGAATTATTTGATAATTATGTGTTAATTGTGTGTTTAATTGATTTTATGTTATTTTATTGGGAATTATTAGTAAATGACATAAGTTAGTAAGTTTATTAGTTTTTGGGCCTATGATAGAATTAGTAATGGAGAGGCGCTAATTAGAGCCAATTAGCAATTTGAGAATTAGTAAGGGTTTAACAAAATAAGAGAATTGAAGGGAATAGAAAGTTAGAGCTCATTTGGTGAAATAGAGAAAGAGAGAAAGAAGATGAGAAAGCTAGGTTTTGAAGATAGAGTTGGCTTCATTCCAAAACCCAAGGTAATGGTGGAAGTCTTTCATGATAAAGGGTTGTATGATGATGTTTAGGGTGAGGTTTTGATTGTATGTTGCTATCCATGAATATGTGTTGTAGAATCTTAGGGTTTGTGATGAATTTCCATGAAATTGTGATTCAAATCATGCTGATATTGATGATTGATGATGAATGATGCTGTGATTATATGTGTTTAATTGTTGATTGGGATGCGTTTTGGGTGGTGGAAGTATGGTTATGCAGTGTTGTGTGGTTCTTGTAACACCCTGGATTTCCGCTTACCCCCACGGGGCTTCCGGCCTACCAAGCATGTCACCAGCTTAATCAAAACTCCCCCCAGGTCCGCTTACCGGCTGCCCAGGAAATATTGTTTTTGCCTCCCGTAGGAATCGAACCACGTACTTAGGGGTTAAGTACGTATTCATAGCAATTCCTGCTACCATAGAATCATGGCATTGATTTGATGATGTTTAGCCGTTGTCGTTTATGTTGTTTAAGTTGTGATAATGGATGTGCATCATTGAGTCGCATCCATTGCATTGTTTAAGTTGGCCTATATGGAAATGTTTAAGTTGTCCTATATGGCAATGTTTAAGTTGGCCCAAGTGGCAATTGTTTAAGTTGGGAGTATTACTCCAAATGGTACCATATCCATACGCATAAAGTCAAGTCGCATATTGAGTTGCATTTTGAATGTTTCTGATTATGAAGAGAAGGTTGTGATATGTCATTGATGTAGTTATGTTATTGAATATGTTATTGCAATTGAATAATAACATTGTTGTTTGTGATGAAAGTTGTTGTAAGATGTTGGGTAATGAGAAGTGGTGAACTATGTATGATCTTTTCCTTGCAATGAATATTATCATACGTTCCTTTATATCGTTTGATATCTTATCCCTTCTGTTTGAATGTTACCATTTGTTGGTAACGTGCAGGTAACAACGTGGAGTAGTCGTTTACCTTAAAGCTCGAGTCGGTGTGTCTATGCTCTGATACGTAGCACTCGGGGGATGTTTATTAGTTTTGAATATGTCGTTATGCCTTGCTGGATTTTGTTGTCGTTCTCTTTATTTTGAGACATGTTGGATGTTGTTGCCATGTCGTGAAAGACATTATGATTTGGATTATGTTGGTATTGAATGCCGCTGCGATGTTTTAAAGTTGTTTGGATTTAAATGACTAATGATGTATGATTTTCCCCCGTTATACGTGTTATGTATCTTCATATATGAGCTTGCATGAGATTTGTTTAAGTTGATAAATGTGACGCCTCAAATATGATGCTTGTTTGAGATTTTTGTACTCTGATTTTCCTATTAAATACGGGGTAGATTTGGGGTGTTATAGCCCAAACCGCACCGCGAACACCCCTACGCCATTCATTGAATTTAAAACATAAGGTCTATTTGATAAAAAATAGAGGTGGATTGATAAGTTAGCTGATAGCTTATAGTTTATAGTTGACGGCTGATGACTGATAACTTATAGCTTATGGCTGATGGTTGAGATTGATAATTGATAAGCTAATTGAAATGTTTGGTAAAATTAATGGTTCAAGTAACTTATAAATATAAAATGACATAAAAGATATTTAATACATAATTATTTAATTTAAAATTAAAATAAATTATAAAGAATAAAAAAAGGAAAATAATTATAACCCATAAGTTAAAATGTTATTTAAAATAAAGTCTGAAAATTATGTCAAGTATAATAATAATAATAATAATAATAATAATAATAATAATAATAATAATAATAATAATAATAATAATAATAATAATAATAATAATAATAATAATAATAATATTAATTGTCTTTTAAACTAAAAAGCAGGCATTTGGAAAATTAATTGTAAGGGAAAAAAAGAAAATCTAAAGCATATCTTTTTAATGTGATTTTTATTGTTTTATAATGTTATATGTCGTGTGCATCTTATATTTTAATGAAGCATAAGAGTTAGTTTGATGATAAAGTTAGTCTTTATCTCATAGTCATCGTCACACATTGAGCCACATTCACTCATAAAAGCCACATCAGCATGTTAATTTCACAAAAAAAATATTTTATGCCGTTAATGATTTCGTGAATATTTTGATACATTTGTACTGATTAAAAAAATTCAATGTGTGTGGTCTAGCGGGTGCTCCTCTCAAGGTCTTAGGTTCGAAAAGTTATTATAAATTTATAATAATTATTTAAATACATAAATATTAAATTAATTGTTTAATCTTTTAAACTTCAAATTGGTGCATCTAGTGTTGCTTCCTCTTTCTTTTGGCTCTCTCTTTTAATTTTATTCTCCACTCATTGTTCCTTCTTCTTGACGGTAAAAACATTATTGAATGGAAGTGCAGGCCTCTCATAGCAAGTAATTGTTTATGTGTAGTTCAAGTAATGAATATTTTGATTTGGCATATACTTAGAAATCGATGATAAAAAACCTATAAAATAAAATTTAAAAAGTCTTTAGAGATCTCCAAATGGCGAATTTATTTTTGATTGTTTAAACTATTTTGTGTGGGACTAATTGTCGTTTTACATTTAAGCAATATTTAAATAATTTAAATTAATTTTATTCAAATGGTGATTTTAATAAGCAATCTTTATGTGACCCAATCAATTTATATTTAGCTTCAATCTATCTATCCTATGATAAACTAATACTTCCAGACTCAAGATTTTTTAGGGTTTCACGGATTGATTTGGTCTAATTTATTAATTTAAGAAAGTTTTTCCCAGAATATGGTCATGAACCTTCTTACAATCAAACAAAAGTTTTATAATAGGTATTCTCCAAATCAAACACGAGATTTTACACCAGGACAATTTCAGTACCGAATAAAGCATGAAAATGCCAAACCAAAAGATTTAATTGATTAGACCCTTACGGCTAACTGATTAGGTCGCATGACATTTAAACTTCAGTCGCACTTAATCTGATAGTTTTTTAGGGTTAATTTATTATATAACTCTTTTTCAGCTTCATTGGTGTTTTGGGCCCTGCATGACATTGGTTTGATTCATTCTTCTTTATGCACCCCTTTCTCACTAATGTTGCATTTTTTTTTCTTCTTAATTTCACCTTTTTGCTTAACACTTTAGCTAAAACTCATATTTATCTCAAACAAAGATATCAGTGATAATAAAATTATAAACGACCAGTTGCTAAAGGATTTAATCAGAGTATTTCCATTTAAACTCCCCTATTAAAGGAAACAACATCACACAATTGAATAAGGAAAGTTGAATTAACCTTCTCAAGAGAGATAAGGTCATTAAGCAATCTTTTGCCTCAAACTTCTAGCAAGTTCGAAAAACTTCAAGATTATTAGAGCCATTGATAATATGATATTGATAAAAGTCCATCAAGACCACCAAGCATCATCTTGATAAAAAAAAAACATCAAGTCCAACTTTCTTTCATATACTCAAGGTATACTCATGCTTTGAACAACTCTTTTAAAATTGCAATTCGCTCTTTTAAGACTCCAAACAAAAGAGGATAGGGATGAATTGCGTGAGTTTGAAAAATGACGTCGAATTAAAAATTCTTTGATAAGTGAAATTGCTTAAAACAATATTGTAAACCAAACAAAGAATATGGAATTGAATAAATAAAGAATCATACATTAGAATAAATAACAAAAGTATAAAGAGACAAGAGTTGAGAAAATTACACCAGAATTTATACAAGTTCGACATAACCATTTAACCTACTCATATCTCGAAGAATTTCTTTTTGAGATTTTTCACTATATGAGAGCTTTTCATATATTATGGCCATAAAAACCAAACATGAGGTTTACAATGGCTATCATCCTAAACAAACACGTGATTCTATGCTAAGACAATCTCAAAATCATTCAAATCTCTCACATAGGGCTGAGCTCAAGAATTAAACATAAATTTTGACGTACAATCAAATGAACCAAAGAAGAGCTTTTACACCGGGCCGAGCACACAAACCAAACAAAAATTTTAACAGACAATCTTGCAAACCAAACAAGAGCTTTTACTGGATAAACTTACGAACCAAACAATAACTTCTCCCAAGAGATGTTACACAAAAGACAAATTCATCTCGACTAAATTACAACACTAACCCTAACACTAGAACAAACAAAAATCTCACTTGATATTTTTCACTCTCAAAGCACTAAGGCAGTTTAGTGAAAAAGAAATGAAAGGGAGAGAGTAGAAAGTGAGAAAGTATGTAAAAATATGTGATTGGGTGTTTATTTAAAAAGAGAATAAGTCTTGTGTTTGTAGGAGAAAATTTTGGCTCAAAAAGAAAAAAGATCCATGGGTCTTTAATTGCTTTAATCTATTATACCATACAGTCAATCGATTATGAGCTTCAAAATACAAAAATTCTAATTCCTAAAAAGGAAACCCTGCAACAACTAGTGTCTTAATTGATTAGGAGTATTCTTAATTGATTAAGAAACTTCATTTCTCTAATTGATTGATTAAGGTACCTAATCGATTAGGCAATGTATAAAAGCTTCCTAAATGACCAGGACATATCTTGGTCAATCTCACAATCACCTCGATGGTTCCACTATAAGTGAAGGATAGAAAAACACTTAGAAAGGGGGGGTTTGAATAAGTGTAGCTTTAAAAACTTGACAGATAAAAATAAATTGCACAGTTATTTTTATCCTGGTTCGTTGTTAACTAAACTACTCCAGTCCACCCCCGCAGAGATGATTTACCTCAACTGAGGATTTAATCCACTAATCGCACGGATTACAATGGTTCTCCACTTAGTCAGCAACTAAGTCTTCCAGAGTCTTCTGATCACACACTGATCACTCCAGGAACAACTGCTTAGATACCCTCTAAGACTTTTCTAGAGTATACTGATCCACACGATCACTCTAGTTACAACCTGCTTAGATAACCTCTAAGACTTCCTAGAGTATTCTGATCCACACGATCACTCTAGTCCCTTACAACTTAATGTAATCAATTCTAAGAGTATTACAAATGCTTCTTAAAAAGCTATAATCACAAACTGTGATATTTCTCTTAACGTTTAAGCTTAATCTCACTAATATATTACAACAGCAATGTAGTGAGCTTTGATGAAGATGAAGATTCTGAGTTTTGAATAGAACAGAGTTTCAGCAAGTTAATATGAGTTGTTTTGGTGCAGAATCGTTTACCTTGCTTCTCATCAGAACTTCATATTTATAGGCGTTGGAGAAGATGACCGTTGAGTGCATTTAATGCTTTGCGTGTTCCGTACAGCATCGCATTTAATGTTATACGCTTTTGTCAACTACCTCGAGCCTTGTTCACGCTGTGTCTACTGACGTAGCCTAGAATAGCTTTTAACGTTCCTTTTGTCAGTCAGCGTAGCTTGCCACTTGTACTTCCTTCTGATCTGATGTTTGTGAATACAACGTTTGAATATCATCAGAGTCAAACAGCTTGGTGCAAAGCATCTTCTGATCTTCTGACCTTGAAGTGCTTCTGAGCGTGATACCATCAGAACTTCAGTGCTTCTGTTCTCTTGTTCTTCTGATGCTTCCATAGACCCATGTTCTGATTCTGCTTCGACCATCTTCTGATGTCTTGCCAGACCATGTTCTGATGTTGCATGCTGAACCCTTTGAGACAAAGCTTCTGAGCGCTGAATTATGCGTACTCTTTATATATATTTCCTGAAAAGGAAATTGCATTGGATTAGAGTACCATATTATCTTAAGCAAAATTCATATTATTGTTATCATCAAAACTAAGATAATTGATCAGAACAAATCTTGTTCTAACAATCTCCCCCTTTTTGATGATGACAAAAACATATATAAATGATATGAATTTGCGATCAGAAAGAACAGACGGCAAAAGACAAATTACACAGCTATAGCATAAGCATATGAATATGTCTCCCCCTGAGATTAACAATCTCCCCCTGAGATAAATAATCTCCCCCTGAAATAAATACTCGAAGAACTTTAATAAAAGACTTCCCTGATTATTTCGGTAGAGACGATCATATAAGCTTCTGTCTTTAGAGAATTCCTAGCTTCTGACTTCTGCTTCCATTGGACAGCTTCAGAACTAGAATTTCCTTAGATCCCTAGAACACTCACAGCTTCTGATTTCTGCTTCCATCTAGGACAGCTTCAGAACTTGAATTTCTTTGATCTTCTGAACATTCACAGCTTCTGATTTCTGCTTCCATCTAGGACAGCTTCAGAACTTGAATTTCTTTGATCTTCTGAACATTCACAGCTTCTGATTTCTGCTTCCATTTAGGACAGCTTCAGAACTTGAGTTTTCTGGATCTTTAGAACCTTCACAGCTTCTGATTTCTGCTTCCCTCGGATAGCTTCAGAGCTTTGAATTTCTACCAACATCACTTCATGCTAGATTTGTATCAGAACATTGTTGAATGTACCAGAGCATCATCTGAGCATCTCTACATCCTGAAATGTTACAGAACAAAAACTAAACGACAAAAGTCAGCATGAACGAGTCAGAACATAAAATGTATATTAGAACACATGATATGTATCAGAGCCATATAGGCTAAAATAATGTATCAGAGCAAATAGAATTTTGTCAGATCAAATAGACAAATATGGATCAAATTCTATTTTCAGTGCTTCTGATTTATTCTTCTTTCTTGCTTCTGATTTCTGAAGCTTGACAGCACTAAGCTTGCTTCAGTTTCCATGAGTTTATTCTTTTTACAGAATAACACTCCTTGTGGTTTTGCTTCTTGTGTTTGCTTTGAAGATTCTCTTCACTTCTTTATACCTGCAAAACACTTAAACCATATAGAACTTGCAGTTCTTGTTAGTAAATGTGTGGGAGCTTTACCCAGCAACTGATAGATTAATCAAATCATTTATCATTTATCTTTCTCCCCCTTTTTGTCATAACATCAAAAAGAATATTTCAAAAGATTCAGATGAATAAAACGACAAATAAAATCATTGGAATGTAAAACAAGGAAAGTTTTCATTGATAATCAAAAAAGATTACAAGAGAGGAATGCAGGAAAACAGATAGATGAGAGATAGCAAAAAATATAAGAGGGAAGGAGAAGCATTTGAAGAATATTTAAAAGAAAATAAAACGAAACAAATGATGGATAGCATTTAATGTTACGTGACATGAGAAGAGATAATAAAGACGAATGAGGTGACTAGCACAGTTACCTATGGTCGGCGTCCCTTCAACTGCACGCGCGCTTATCCATGAACAGTAACGACAGGTTTACCATCCCGAGATAAAACGTTACAGCTGTTTTGCTTTAAAAGAGGTTTTGAATCAACTTAGACAATGAAACATTAGTAATAACCGAATCATAATTTCTAAAAGATTTCAATCAGAACTTCTGATATAAAACGAAATCCACATTCATTTCAGAAGATACTCATACGTAAGAACTTCTCATCTTCTCATTCTGGGCATAAATCCATACTGATGTTCTTCAGAATGAACTTAAACCTATCTTCAGCCAGGGGTTTTGTAAAGATATCAGCCCATTGATGGTCTGTATCCACAAAGTTTAAAGATATAACACCCTTCTGAACATAGTCCCTTATGAAATGATGTTTAATCTCAATATGTTTAGCTTTTGAATGAAGAATAGGATTCTTAGATAAACATATAGCAGAAGTATTATCACAGAATATAGGAATGTTACTCTCAAATATCTGATAATCTTCTAGCTGACTCTTCATCCAGAGCATCTGTGTACTGCAACCAGCAGCAGCGACATATTCTGCTTCTGTCGTTGATAGAGCAATAGTTGCTTGCTTCTTGCTATACCAGGAGATCAAATGACTTCCAAGAAATTGGCAACTTCCCGAAGTACTCTTTCTTTCAATTCTGTCTCCAGCATAGTCAGCATCGCAGAATCCTACTAAGTTGTATTCTTTAGATTTTCTGTAAACTAAGCCAACATTAGTAGTACCTTTCAGATACCTTAGAATTCTCTTAACAGCAGTTAAATGAGATTCTCTAGGATCTGATTGGAATCTAGCACACAAACAAACACTGAACAGAATGTCAGGTCTAGAAGCAGTCAGATATAGAAGAGATCCAATCATACCTCTGTATAACTTCTGATCTACCTTCTTACTTACCTCATCCTTACCTAGGATGCATGTTGGATGCATAGGAGTTTTGGCTTCTTTGCAGTCTAGAAGATTAAACTTCTTCAGAAGTTCCTTCACATACTTGGTTTGGTGAACATACGTTCCTTCTGATGTTTGATTTATTTGTATTCCAAGGAAATACTTGAGTTCTCCCATCATGCTCATTTCAAACTCAGCCTGCATAGACTCAGCAAACTCCTTTCCAAGTGTAGCATTAGATGTTCCAAAAATAATATCATCTACATATATTTGACAAATTAAAATATCCCTTTTAAAGGTTTTACAAAAGAGAGTAGTGTCCACTTTTCCTCTAGTGAAACCATTATCCAGAAGGAAAGAACTTAAGCGTTCATACCAAGCTCTGGGAGCTTGTTTCAATCCATATAACGATTTCTTTAATTTAAAAACATGATTAGGAGACATAGAGTCTTCAAAACCAGGAGGTTGATGGACATAAACTTCTTCATCTATATAACCATTTAAGAAGGCACTCTTAACATCCATTTGATAGAGAGTGATGTTATGTTGAGTGGCAAATGAAATTAATATACGAATAGATTCTAACCTGGCCACTGGTGCAAAGGTTTCTGTATAGTCAATTCCTTCTTGCTGACTATAACCCTGAGCCACCAGTCTGGCTTTGTTCCTTACCACTTCACCTTTCTCACTGAGCTTGTTTCTGAAGACCCATTTTGTACCGATTATATTGAATCCATCTGGTCTAGGAACAAGATCCCAAACATCATTCCTTGTAAACTGATTCAGTTCTTCTTGCATAGCAATTATTCAGTCTGGATCTTCTAGAGCATGATCAACAGAAGTTGGCTCGATCAAAGATACAAGACCTAATTGACAGTCTGCATTGTTCTTAAGGAATGCTCTTGTTCTGATTGGATCATCCTTCTTTCCAAGAATGACATCTTCTGAATGACCAGAGATGAGTCTGGATGATCTTCTGACAGATGGTTCTTCAGATATGCTTAGATTCTCCAGAGAAGCTGATACTTGATCTTCAGATTCTTTGCTTCTGAGAAGCTCTGCTTCTGATGCGTTGCTTCTTGGCTCAACAACTTCTGATATATCAATATCACAATCTGCAAAATTATCAAACTGCTTTGGTTTTTCAGAACCAAGCTTATCATCAAACCTGATATTGATTGATTCTTCTACAATCAATGTTTCAGTATTGTATACTCTGTAGCCTTTTGAGCGTTCAGAATATCCAAGAAGGAAACATTTTTGAGCTTTGGAATCAAACTTACCAAGATGATCTTTAGTGTTCAGAATAAAGCATACACATCCAAAAGGATGAAAATATGAAATGTTGGGCTTTCTATTCTTCCACAATTCATAAGGAGTCTTATTTAGACTAGGTCTGATAGAGATTCTATTCTGAATATAGCATGCAGTGTTTATTGCTTCTGCCCAGAAATGCTTAGCCATATTGGTTTCATTGATCATGGTTCTGGCCATTTCTTGCAGAGTCCTATTCTTTCGTTCTACAACTCCATTTTGCTGTGGAGTTCTAGGACAAGAGAAATCATGGGCAATACCATTTTCTTTGAAGAATTCTTCAAAGGATCTGTTCTCAAATTCACCACCATGATCACTTCTGACCTTTATGATTTTACACTCTTTTTCAGATTGAATCTGAATGCAGAAATCAAAGAACACTGAATGAGACTCATCCTTGTGTTTCAAGAATTTTACCCACGTCCAGCGGCTATAATCATCTACGAT
Organism: Vicia villosa; assembly: GCF_029867415.1. Classification (NCBI taxonomy): domain Eukaryota; kingdom Viridiplantae; phylum Streptophyta; class Magnoliopsida; order Fabales; family Fabaceae; genus Vicia; species Vicia villosa. The sequence continues at coordinate 888,277 of NW_026705179.1, forward strand.
GACTAATCCATATTTCTTCCCTCTGACAGATGCTGTTTTGACTGGGCCAAACAGATCAATGTGCAAGAGTTCTAATGGCCTTGAGGTAGAAACAACATTCTTGGACTTGAATGCAGGTTTGGAGAACTTGCCCTTCTGACATGCTTCACAAAGAGCATCTGATTTGAATTTCAGATTAGGGAGTCCTCTGACAAGATTCAGTTTGTTAATCTGAGAAATCTTTCTCAAACTAGCATGACCTAATCTTCTGTGCCAAACCCACTGCTCTTCAGAAACAGACATAAGACAAGTCACCTTCTGACTCATAAGATCTTGCAGATCTGTCTTATAAATGTTGTTCTTCCTCTTGCCTGTAAATAGGATTGAGCCATCCTTCTGATTTACAGCCTTGCAAGACTCTTGATTAAAGATTATATCATAACCATTGTCACTCAATTGACTGATAGATAAGAGGTTATGTGTTAATCCTTCTACAAGAAGTACATTAGAAATGGAAGGAGAGTTACCAGACTTTATAGTTCCAGAGCCAATTATCTTGCCCTTCTGATCTCCTCCAAACTTGACTACTCCTCCAGACTTAAGCACCAGGTCTTGGAACATAGACCTTCTTCCTGTCTTGTGTCGTGAGCATCCAGAGTCCAGGTACCATGACATGTTGTGCTTTGTCCTTTTTGCAGTCAAGGATATCTGCAATAGGAATAATCTTATCCTTAGGTACCCACATTCTCTTGGGTCCTTTCTTGTTAGATTTTCTCAAGTTCTGATTGAACTTGGGTTTAACATTGTAAGCAATAGGAGGAACAGCATGATAATTTTTAATATGAGTTTCATGATATTTCCTAGGTTGTGTCACATGCTTTTTGGTGTGTGTTATGTGAAAACTTTGAGCATGTGAAGTGTGCCTAATATCATGGGAGTGGCCATACTTGAACTGATCATACAATGGCTTGTATGTGAATTTCATTTCATCAACAGGTTCAAGTTTGTATGGGGTTTCACCCTCAAAACCAATGCCGACTCTTTTGTTTCCAGACACAGCATATATCATAGAAGCTAGCTGACTTCTGCCAATACTTCTAGATAAGAACTTCCTGAAACTTAAATCATATTCTTTCAGAATATGGTTTAGACTAGGAGTGGATTTTTCTGAATCAGAAGGAGATCCAACATTATTGGATAATTTTAAAAGTTTTTCTTTTAATTCAGAATTCTCCAACTCAAGCTTCTTTGTTTCAAATTCAAATAGCTTTTTCAGCTTTTTGTATTTGAGACTCATCTGAGACTTGAATTCCAGAAGTTCAGTTAGGCCGGAAACTAACTCATCTCTAGTAAGTTCAGAAAATACCTCTTCAGAATCTGATTCTGATGTAGATTCTGATCCGTCATCTTCTGTCGCCATCAGCGCACAGTTAGCCTGCTCATCTTCAGAGTCTGAATCATCTTCTGACTCATCCCAGGTTGCCATAAGACCTTTCTTCTTATGAAACTTCTTCTTGGGATTTTCATTCTGAAGTTTTGGACATTCATTCTTGAAGTGTCCAGGCTCATTGCATTCATAGCACATGACCTTCTTCTTGTCAAATCTTCTGTCATCAGAAGATTCTCCATGTTCAAATTTCTTTGAACTTCTGAAGCCTCTGAACTTCCTTTGCTTGGTCTTCCAGAGTTGATTTAGCCTTCTGGAGATCAAGGACAGTTCATCTTCTTCTTCAGATTCTCATTCTTCAGGATCTTCTTCTCTAGCCTGAAAAGCGTTAGTGCATTTCTTGATATTGGATTTTAATGCAATAGACTTACCTTTCTTTTGAGGCTCATTTGCGTCCAGCTCTATTTCATGACTTCTCAAGGCACTGATAAGCTCTTCCAGAGAAACTTCATTCAGATTCTTTGCAATCTTGAATGCAGTCACCATAGGACCCCATCTTCTGGGTAAGCTTCTGATGATCTTCTTTACATGATCAGCCTTGGTGTATCCCTTGTCAAGAACTCTCAATCCAGCAGTAAGAGTTTGAAATCTTGAAAACATCTTTTCAATGTCTTCATCATCCTCCATCTTGAAGGCTTCATACTTCTGGATTAAAGCTAGAGCTTTAGTCTCCTTGACTTGGGCATTTCCTTCATGAGTCATTTTCAAGGACTCATATATGTCATAGGCCGTTTCCCTGTTAGATATCTTCTCATACGCAGCATGAGAGATAGCATTCAGCAAAACAGTTCTGCATTTATGATGATTCCTGAAAAGCTTCTTCTGATCATCATTCATTTCTTGCCTTGTCAGCTTTACGCCACTGGCATTTACTGGATGTTTGTAACCATCCATCAGAAGATCCCATAGATCACCATCTAGACCAAGAAAGTAACTTTCCAGTTTATCTTTCCAGTATTCAAAGTTTTCACCATCAAATACCGGCGGTCTAGTATAACCATTGTTACCGTTGTATTGCTCAGCAGAGCCAGATGTAGATGCAGGTGTAGATTTTTCAGATTCACCAGCCATCTTTTACTGAAGCGTTTTTCTCTTCCTGAATCTTTTCTAAACACGGTTAAGTGCTTGCACCTTAGAACCGGCGCTCTGATGCCAATTGAAGGATAGAAAAACACTTAGAAAGGGGGGGTTTGAATAAGTGTAGCTTTAAAAACTTGACAGATAAAAATAAATTGCACAGTTATTTTTATCCTGGTTCGTTGTTAACTAAAATACTCCAGTCCACCCCCGCAGAGATGATTTACCTCAACTGAGGATTTAATCCACTAATCGCACGGATTACAATGGTTCTCCACTTAGTCAGCAACTAAGTCTTCCAGAGTCTTCTGATCACACACTGATCACTCCAGGAACAACTGCTTAGATACCCTCTAAGACTTTTCTAGAGTATACTGATCCACACGATCACTCTAGTTACAACCTGCTTAGATAACCTCTAAGACTTCCTAGAGTATTCTGATCCACACGATCACTCTAGTCCCTTACAACTTAATGTAATCAATTCTAAGAGTATTACAAATGCTTCTTAAAAAGCTATAATCACAAACTGTGATATTTCTCTTAACGTTTAAGCTTAATCTCACTAATATATTACAACAGCAATGTAGTGAGCTTTGATGAAGATGAAGATTCTGAGTTTTGAATAGAACAGAGTTTCAGCAAGTTAATATGAGTTGTTTTGGTGCAGAATCGTTTACCTTGCTTCTCATCAGAACTTCATATTTATAGGCGTTGGAGAAGATGACCGTTGAGTGCATTTAATGCTTTGCGTGTTCCGTACAGCATCGCATTTAATGTTATACGCTTTTGTCAACTACCTCGAGCCTTGTTCACGCTGTGTCTACTGACGTAGCCTAGAATAGCTTTTAACGTTCCTTTTGTCAGTCAGCGTAGCTTGCCACTTGTACTTCCTTCTGATCTGATGTTTGTGAATACAACGTTTGAATATCATCAGAGTCAAACAGCTTGGTGCAAAGCATCTTCTGATCTTCTGACCTTGAAGTGCTTTTGAGCGTGATACCATCAGAACTTCAGTGCTTCTGTTCTCTTGTTCTTCTGATGCTTCCATAGACCCATGTTCTGATTCTGCTTCGACCATCTTCTGATGTCTTGCCAGACCATGTTCTGATGTTGCATGCTGAACCCTTTGAGACAAAGCTTCTGAGCGCTGAATTATGCGTACTCTTTATATATATTTCCTGAAAAGGAAATTGCATTGGATTAGAGTACCATATTATCTTAAGCAAAATTCATATTATTGTTATCATCAAAACTAAGATAATTGATCAGAACAAATCTTGTTCTAACAATAAGTTGTAAGGAACTTTAGAAAATTTAGAGAGATTTAAAACACATTAATGTGAGTGTGGGCATTGCCTTTGTAATTTGAGAATTACTCTAATATCTTTACAATACTTTGATCACTCAGACACAGACCAGGCGAGATTTTACATTTCCTCTCTTTCACAATCTTTGAAGCTTCAAGATCCCTTGTTTGATTTTTCATTAATTTAGTACTTCATATTGAACTTAGCCTTTTCTAATTGACGAGGCTTGATAGAGCTTTTTAATAGATACAATCATCAAAGATTACTTGATTCCACCAAATGCCACTTGAAATTATGTGTTGTACTTAAGATATTGGCTTTGACATATTGTTTGTTCTCACAAGCATACAAATATTGATCATCTTGTTCATTACTTCAGATGAAAAGTTCACATCATTTTATTTTCATCATCAAAACCATTGTGAACACCTAACTACACTGCACTTGCAAGCATATATATATATATATATATATATATATATATATATATATATATATATATATATATATATATATATATAATGATGATGACACACTACTACAAAATGTAAATTTTATAAGAAACTTTCATCTCGGCCATAGTGTTCACCGTGGTAAAATCTATTCATTTAGATACTTTTCTTTTTCCTAACATTCAAGATACATTTCTCTTTGGTTAGACATAACAACATTGGTGAAATGTGGTGTGTCTCTTTTATTTTTTAAATAAAAAATTAAATAACATTTCACCTCGTGAGGTTTTCCAACCGTACAATGAAATATCCTTCTTTAGGACCCACTTCGAATCCCATCGCTTACAATTTAGTTTTTCATTCATTTTAAGACACTTTTGTGTTGCAACATCTTTGTTCAATTTTACTATCTTGAAAATTTTAGTTTTGAAGATCAACGTCAAGGTTCAAGCATACCGTTTACTTAATAAAGTGAAACTTGACATTAATCTTTAAACCAAATTTTTAAGTATATTATTTTAACATCTTCAAAGCCTAAATCTTCAGTGTCAGTGATGCAAAAACAGAACAAAAATGTAAGATGAAGTTTGGAGGCGGAATGAGTTTGGTTTAGTGAAAAGGTTAATGAACGTGTTGATCATTTATATAGACAAATTTGTATAAATTTTCTCCATGGCTGGAATAAGTGTAACACCATGAATTTATATCTAAGACATTATATAATAATAATGAAACTATTTTTTTGAAATATCTTAAATTAATAATTTGTATTTAATTTTTTTTACTATTTCTCAGCGGAGTAAAAACTTTTAAATATTTTATTGTTTTTTAAATTAAAATAAAATTTCAATAAACACCCAATTTTTTATTCTCGTGACCACGTACAACATCATATCAAGCTCACATCATATCTTCAAATTTACTGTATCAAAAATATTGATTTGTATGGGGTCAACTTCCATAATCCACAATCATACAAAACAATACTAAATAAAGAATTAAAAATCAGAAAAATACAAATATACTATTCTTTTGCCAAAATTATATTAAAAAAATATTACCAAATTTTCTCAAAATAGAAAATAGATACATTAAAATCAACGTAAAAAAATATATCCACGCAACCTAAAATAAAGATTTACTATTCTTTTAACCAAATAAATCATAACATATATAAATAAACACTACAAGAAAAGTGTGATTTAGCTTCAAAATATTTAGCATCAGTCAATTTTTTATGCTAATAGCGTCTATTTAGCATCCAAATATTCAAACGCAAATGATTTTTTCTAATTAATTGTTTTACACTAATTTGAGTAAGTAGAATTAGACGTTATATAATATATTAGTTGACTCTAATTTTTTTATAATTTAATTTTAAAATAGCATCAACAATTTCTGATGCTAATGTATTATTAAATTTTAATTTTATAATTATTGTTTATTAGTTGAGAAGCTAAATCAAAATAGGTCAAAAAACTTTCGTTTATTTTTGCTTTTCTCTCTCTTTTTTTTTTTTATTTCAGAAAATCTTTCTCTTCATTTTCTATTATTAAATTTTAACTTTATAATTAGTGTTTATTAGTTCAGAAGCTAAAATAAAATAGGCCAAAAAAATTTCGTTTATTTTTTCTTTTCCCTTTTTTTATTTTATTTTACTTTAGAAAATATTTCCCTTAATTTCCTATGACCTAATATCAGTATCCTTTCATTTCTCACACTTCCTCTTTCAATTCTCACGTTCTTCTCTTAGGACCGCCGCTCACCCCAATCTCTGACCTCCGTTCACCGGCAATTTCTGACGACCTCCGTTCACTCTTTTCACTCAGTTCAGTATTTTCCAACGAAAAGGTAAGTAATCAAACTCCCAATCCATTTTCATTTTGTTGTTTCTTGTTTCGTTCACTACAATTGTTTCTCCTCTTCTTCTCTAAAATCTATTGTTTTTCTATTTCTTCTCCATATTTTAGGGTTTTGTGATTTGTGAAAATCTTTGGTTATTTTGGTCATTTGGGTGGTGTGATTTCTGAATATTTACCTCATATTTGTATGTGAATTTGATTGATTACTCCTACTAACATGTAGTCAAAAGAATTTGGTGTGGAACCTGATTGTCCCATCACAACTAACTCTGTTTCAGTATAACATGTATTCTTTTTCATTAATAATTTTTCATTTCTACAAGTTAAAATTGTAAGGAAACAAATTCTATATGGAAGATTTTCATATATGTGTTCTATTCTCTCTAACATTAAGTAATAGTGAGGAGTGATAACATTGAAAAGTTATCTTGTAATTCAGTGACTGAAACAATATTTAGTGATATTTCAATTTGTTCATAATACTGAATAAGGTTCACAATTTGTTCTTTAATATAAAACAGTGAATGAAGGTATCAGTACTGACACCTTTCGATATTGTTTTGACATATCAAACTCACCATATCGAGTGGATCATCGCCTCTGATTCGGGATACTTCTGAATTTGAAGGTACATGGCTAGAGGAAAATAAATCCTCTTGCCCCTTGATAGATATCGTGTCCCTGAACTGGAAGGCATACGGCCAGAGGAAAATAAATCTTCTTGCCCCCTTGATAGGTACTGTGTCTTTGAATAGGAAGATATATGGCTAGAGGAAAGTAAATCCTCTTGCCCCTTGATTAGGAATTCAGTCCTTGATAAGAGCACCTGAAACTGTGCGCCCTAAATCCCTAAGATCCTTGAAAGGGTTAGTTAACATGCAATGTTATGATGTCATGATGTTATGTGGATGCAATGTGTCAGGTAAATCGTAAGATAATAAGGACAAACAAGTCCTACAAACAAAGCCTGCAAAAGACCAAATGGTTAGTAGCAAACACAAACAAGTCACACAAGTGTCTTTAAGTTTAGAGGCTTGCATGAAGTCCGTAGGTCCGTACCCTCCCCACTGAAGTTTAGTTGGTTCAACCTGTCCTATATAAAGATCGGGTTCTAGGGAGCTCATATCATTAACCTTTCTCGAAGGAACTTATTTCAATTCAGCAATCGAATCACCGACCGAAAATGTCCTGAAAGTCCAGTCCATATGAGTGTAGCTTCGAGTATCAACCAAATTCAGTCGGAACCAAAGCCAACCATCTCGCTACTTTCTAATAGGCCAAAGTCAAGTTCAACTAGGGTTCTAGGGGAAAATTAGTGCTTAATGACACCACGCAGCAGCCAAGTGTTTCCTCAAGTCGGATCCCAAGGAACACCAAAACAAACCAATGTGTCACACTAACGATGGCCACCATATCAACCACATCAGTATACGCTGTGCAATCTCCTTGGTCTCTTGCCATTTACCTAAGGTACTCAGATCCGGGTTAGGATCTTTCACACAAGTAAATACCCAAAACAGCCTTTGAAATATAAATCAGACAAATCAAACAATTAAAGTGATCCTAAACTTTAAGGTAACCCCTCTTTTATTCGAAACCGTCCCTAGCAGAGTCGCCCGTTCTGTAACACGGTGGGAGAAATGACTTTTTTGAAATGTCGCGGATAGCAAGAGTCGCCACCGACTTTTATTTTATCCAATTTATAGAAAGGCTAAAAGAACAGAAAAAAACCATTTTAAAAGACTTTGAGTTCGGGGGGTAAGTTATACAAAGGGAAGGTGTAAGCACCCTTTGTATCCATGGTTATCCATGGGCTCTTAATTGCTTAGCTCACTTTGTTTTCAAAATGTTTGAAGTGTAGTGTGTGAATAGAAAAAAAAAACTTTGTTAAGGACTTTAGCTTGTAAATAAGCGTAGCCTTTTTTTGAAAGTATTTGAAAATGAGTGGGAAAAAGAGTTTTGAATTTGAAAAGAGTAAGCAATCAGGAGCACCTACCCTAAGTTAGAAAAATTGTTCTTTTAGCTTTTCGGTTTGAAAAGGCTATCCATACCATGAGAGGGTAGGAAGTCCTTTCATTGGATGTTAAGGGTCATCGAGAAATTATCGTTCTCCATAAAACTGTCCCTACCATATAGAGGGTAGGTAGTCTTTAGGGAAGGATAGAATAGTCATTTAGGTAACAGGCGAGGATACCTTAGCAATTGGGACAATCATCATTTACCGAGGCAACTTCGAGGGACAAGATCATTTACTGTTAAGGCAACTTCGAAGGGACTATGATCTTATGATGATGAACTGAGAGTAACATTTGTTTTGCTTAGGTATCCTCGGAATCGAGGGACTTGACTATTTTAGAATCGTAATTAAAAGGCAACAGGTAGCATAAGAAGGGTTACCCTAAAGGTGTGTGTGTCACAATCAGGTGATTCAATTCTGTTATATTTATCTTATAATTTAGGCAAACTAAATTTATTAGCAGGCTTGTCACTCCCTAGATTACTAACCACGCAGTATAAAAAATAAAGGCAGAATTAAAAGTTCCTACGCTATTACAATAAACACATGCGGGGAAGGGGAAATAAAAGCAGAAAATGAGAGGGATCAATAATTAGTAAAAATCCTTGAGTGCCTTGATCTTCCTCGAATCCTCGATCAATTCTGAAAATTAAAAGGAAAATAATAGGGGTGAGTGTAGAAGAGATTCATTGACTATTTGAGGCAAACCCTATTTTAATTCAAAAAGCAAAATAAACATAAAATGAGATTTAAACAAAAAGAATTAGAAACTTAGCTTTTCGGACTGGTATGGCGCGTGGACGAAGGATCTTGGTTAATCTCTGATCCTGTGTGGACAAGCCTTGAAGGTGCATGGTGGGCTACAGCTTCCTGGGCGTGAGATTGGCATCTGGAATGATCCGATGGGGTTGATTGAAGGTGCAGCGTGGGCTTTGAGTGGGTAGTGTGTGCTGGATATGTAAGGGAGTATTTGTTAAAAATAAATGACTTGGGTCAGACTCGAACCCAGGTCCCTATAGCCACCTTCCCCTTTCCTTTGCCAATTGATCCGCACATGCTACTTATTATTATACTAACTTAATAAAAATAAATAGGAAACAATCAAAGTATTTGAACAAGTCAAAAAGAAAGTCAGATGGGCCCCCTGTGTTCATGTTCGGCCAATCGGAGGAAGAGAGAGGGCGTTGATTTTTGACTGGCCTCTAACAGACCCACACGCGTGGAGAGAGATAATGGAGATATTTTGACCGGCCAATAAAAACGAATGGGGGAGCCACATTTGCAGTCAGCTTTCTAACACGTACTGTTCATCATCATCTTCCTCCCACCCTGCGGAAATTGCTGCGGATTCATCCGCAGAATTACCTGCGGATTTTTCCTCTGGATCCTGCAAAAATCAAAAACTCCACAAACAACGCTATACAAACAGCGTGAGTGCCCAGATCATATAAACGGAGTCCTGCGACCTCCATGGTGATATTTATTTCCATCAAAATGACCTGTATCATGGCATACGAAGCTTGCCCATATTTATGCCCTAACAATGGCATATGTGTTCCCCTGCGTTAAAACTCTTGACTAGTGGTTCAAACCAATTCTAATCATCATGAGGAACTTGTGCACATGGTTAGAATTCATTTAAACATGTTAAATCGTGAGAAACAAAAATCAAGAATGCATGTAAATATGGAGAACATGGTATACGAGTTTCTGAATACATTCAAGCATGGATAATGATTCAAACCTTCCTACTAATACCTCAGGAGATGAATAGAACGGCTAGAACGTCTTGAAAGTTGCTGGAATTTGTATTGCAAATTTTTCACAAACTTTGGATTTCTTTGAAAGCTTCCCTAGGGTTTTTCGTGGCAGCAACCCTTATCTACATCTGTCCCCTAGCATTTGAGCATGTTTATGTATTTATAGAGAACACATTAGGTCAACAATTATAGACAAAATCTTGATGAATCAAAGATTGAATTTTTTGGGAAATTTGCTTTGTAAAACTTTTAAAATAGGCCAATTTCAATCCAATCTTTTGCCAATCTTCTTTCCACGAAATTAGATCAAATATACTGTCTAATTGATGATTAAATATGATTTGAATGCTCACTCCAATCAAATCTTTGCTAATTATTTTATTTATTTGAATTATATCACTTTTTAAATGAATAAAATTCAATAAAAAATCAAATAATCAACATAAATTCGTGGCCTTGGGATTGGATCTCTTTGATGACTTGGGGGACAAGTTTGGTCCATAAAATATTGGGCCTCTTTGCAAAGAAATCCATTTTAAAGCCTTTTCCTTCACATTTTTCCCTTTGAAATTGCCCAACTTTGACAAGGCATATCTCCCTCAATTTTTAAGATATGGAGGAGTTCTAGGACTTTTTGGAAACCTCAAGATGTCCTCTACAAGCCACTTTGTAAGCTTTTTTTCATTTGAGGATTTTATCTTGATGATATTGGTTTTGACAAAAAACTGCTTTTGGTTGACTTTCAAAAAGGACCTCTAATCTTTTGATCCATATCTATCAAATGAAGCATTTTTGGACTTGGCTTGTGAGAGAAAAAATTGTAGAGAATTCAATTTCCTTCAGAATGAGCTTTGGATGGGAAATTTCTGATGCTCCATGTAGGAGTTATGGCTGGTCAAAGTTTAATTGACTTTCTCCTATGAAAACCCTAATTTAGAAACTTTTGGTTTAGTTGATTTCTGAACTTTCCTTGATGAATCATGATCAATCCTTTATCAAATGATGAATGATACTTCAAAATATGGATGTTGACCAAAATTCAGGAATTTTGACTGTACTTTGACCATAGTTGATTTTTAGGTCAAATCAGTCGACTGTTGACCATTTGAGCTGTTTTGTGAATCAAAGCTTGAAATATTGTGGGCAAATTTTGGGGTATGACATAAGTCTTATATGTATGGTTAATTCATGAAATATTTTCATTGGTAGAAATCTTGTTATAACTCTTGTACTGCTCCAATATATTTTAAGAATTGTCCTGATAACATTTTGTTGGGACTGCATTTTTGTTCATGGATGGTTTTTGTTGGTGGTGTGTCTTGGTCCTTTAAAAGAGAAAATACATTCTTGTGATAATCCAAACTAATATATATTTGAAAATTCTAGTAACACACGCTCGATGTCAAACTGAATGTTATGACATCCACAATTGTGCAGCACAGACAGTAATAACAAAACAACATAAAAATAATAAAGAACACACATAATTGTTTACCCAGTTCGGTTCAAACAACCTACTCTGGGGGCTACCAAGCCAGGGATGAAGTCCACTATCAGTAGTATCAATTCAAAGCTAAACTCCCCCGTTTACAACTTCTCACTTAATCACTACCCAATGACCCTTCTACCTAGGTTCTACCTAGATATGGAATATCTCCATTCCACTCCCCCTCAATCACAGCAGTGATTACACATAAGCAATAAACAATTACAGATAGAAGACACTCTTCAAAAACACACCATGATCTGCTTAAAAGCTTCAATCAAGAGACACACACTCGTGCTTAAAAGCTTAGAGTGACACAACAAAAACATAAACTAATTCCAACGCAATCATCAAAGATAATAGCGTGGATCACACGAGACAGTTACAGAACAACAGTTCTTCACAATACACAATCTTCTGTCTGCGTTCCAAATTAGGATTGCAGTTTTTTATATGCAGTCTTGGGCCTTGGGCTTTTTAAGAAACACATTAGGGTTAACAAAGTTAATCTTATTCACACGCCAACTGTCTATTACACAATGTGCTGTCAGTAGGATCTTCTGGACGAAATATGCAGCACTCAATAAAAAGTTTCCTAAACTGATAAAAGGGATAAATCAGGAAACACAATTAATAAACAATAACAGCTCCTGCTGTCACACACGGATGTCATGACATCGATCATGACATTCACTACAAAACCTGTATAGGCTTCACACATATGCAACCTGCATAATACAATAATCAACCAGGTATGTTTTACCATTAATGCAGCCAACATGAAAAACACCTTCAATATTAGGATCTTAGCTAGGTAATGTAGCTTAAGTAGTTGGAATTTTCTTTTTCGTTTTGGTTTTGATTTGTTTTTAAACACACTTTAGTTTTGTGCCTTACATGCCACAATAATATAGAGTGTTGTTTTAAAGTTAATATATATATATATATATATATATATATATATATATATATATATATATATATATATATATATATATATATATATATATATATATATATATATATATGAAGAAATTAGGAACTTATGGTGAGTTCTAAAGTGAGGGTTCAATGTAGTCCCTCACTTATCGAGTAGGAAAAATACACCATTGAATGTGATTAATGGTTCAGATTTTAAAAGAATAAAATGAGAATATTAAAATATTTTCGTATAAAATTTTATCTCTGCCTCTTTGTTATCTTTTGACAGTATCTTATTCAAGCATTTCAATGGTGAAATTCAAGGAGAAATGATTTTTTTCTATGGTTAAAAAGTGCTTTTTCTTTTAATTTAACATACTAACTTTTTCTTTACACAAAGAAATCCAATTTTCTGAGATTGAAATAGATTAGCTTGTTTTTGTATTAAAGTAGTTGTAAGGTCCATGGAAAGGAGAAAGTTGTAGTTGATGTTTAAGCTTATTTTAAAAATATATAAACACCTTAATGTGTATTATTTTTAAAAGTTGAAGTTTCAAGTAGATTTATTTGAAGCTTTTTTGCTTATGTATTATATTTTATTGTTAGGTTCCAGGTCATGTTTTGAATTAGATATTTTTCTATCTATTTGTATAATCCTTTACTTTTTCAATTATATTATGATTTTCTATCTATTTGTAGAATGATTTACTATTTCTATAATGTTTTACTTTTTCAATTATATAGTATGTAGTTTTTATTATCTATTTGTATAATGATTTACTTTTTAAACAATACAATACTTTATTGAAAATTTGTGTTGTATCTATGTTGTATCTATGTTGTATGTTTTCATGACATATTTTAACTTGCTATTGTGCAGTAAGACTTATATATTGAGAAAATGACTGGACAATTCAATGGAACTAAGAGCAAGAAGTCTTCCACCATTGCTCATCAAAGGCAGTTATGACTGGGTGTTCTTGTTAAAATTACCAAGAAGCTTGCGAAAGCCAACAAGAAGCGCCTCAAGAAATTGGGTTTACCATCATCAACCCAACATTCCTCATCAACAGTCCAAAAGACACAACCTGTGGTCCAACCAACCCCAAGAGTAGTCCATCCTACTCCATCACTAGTCCAAGAAACAACAATAGAGGTCCAACCTTCCCAAGTAACAACACCAACAGTAGTTTAAGAAACAATGAGAGTGGTCCAACCTTCCCAATTGACTGCACCAACAACCATCCAAGAAACAACAAGAGTGGTCCAACCGCCTCAAATGACGGCACCGACAGCAATTCAAGAAACAAGAAGAGTGGTCCAATCACCTTCATTAGTGACCGCACCGGCAAGAGTCCAAGCGACACCACAACCTTCCATAGAGGAGGCGAATCTTACAAACAATGTTGAGGGGGATCACCTACATAATGAACAAGATGTCCATTAGGATGATAATGTTACGAAGATCAAGATACGCCATCTTGGTGAAGGGTATTAAATTTTTGTTTTTTAATAAGTTGTCATGAATTTACTTTTATTTAAATCTATTTCTTTCACAATTTACATTTTGGTGTGTGTAGATTTACTCTTGGCAAAGCTGCTGCTAATGCAATTAGGATGGCTATTAGGAAACAATTTCGAGACATTTATACATGTTTGAAAAATGTTCCCCAAGATGAATGGTTTGGAATATTTTCATTAAGCCTTATAATTTGGTTGTAGTTACTTTGTGACAAATGAATTATACCATCTCTTAAATTCGATGACTTAACTTTTTATGATCATGAAATATAATATCTCTTTACAACCTTATTGATATGGATATATTTTTTGGAATTAAATTTCACTCTATTTACTTTTTCGACCAGAAATATGTTTCATGGGAGCCTCATCATGAGAAGAAAATCAGAGAGATATTTGATAAAAAAAATGTCCTAAACGCCTTACTGACATGCTTACAAAAGTGAGAGACAAGGAGGAAAGACCTAGATGGATGGGAGAGGATGCATATAAGGGCCTTCTTAAACATTGGGAGAGTGATGGTTTCAAAAAGATGTATTCACAAAACAAGAATAATAGGAGTTCAAGTAAGGGAGGAGCTGTCCATAGCACAGGACGGAAGGCTCATCACGACATTGCACTTGATATGGTATGTATGAATTTTCATATTGAATAAAACCTACATGTTTAGATTTAAGGAAGTAATGCAATATAGTATTTTGATACTCGTTTTTTTTTATTTTGATACTGGTTTTGTTTTTGCAATATAGTATTTTGATACTGGTTTTGCTTATGCAATATAGTATTTTGCTACTGGTTTGATAATGATTTTGTTTCTGTTTTGATTTTTGTTTTGATATTGGTTCACATAGTGATTTTTGTGTTGATACTAGTTCTGTTTTGATATTAGTTCACATACTGGTTTTTTTATACTGGTTTTGATACTGGTTAAAGTATCATATTTTCTTTCTCTAGCAAAAAAATAGTATAATTCTTTACTAATGAAGACAAAATTTGTTGTAACAGCTAGCTTAACAATAATTTAGCAAATGATACACGAAATTTATTACATTACAGTGTTTAGAAATAACAATCTTACTTGAAAATTATATCCTTACTTGAAAATTTATGACATTGCAGTGTTTAGAAATTACAGTTACCTTTGTACTAACCATTTTGGTTTTGATACTAGTATGTTTAGTTGGATACTTTTTTAGCTTTAAGAAAGCAATACAATAATTATTGTGGTTACATAGAATTAATGTAAGGTTGTTATTGATTGGCTTTCTTGGTAGAGAAAAATACTTGGACAAGTTGTCTATCCTGATGAGCTTTTTTGGCTACCTATTAGAAGAAGTCAGGCGATTGGGTTGATAGTCGTGCTGAAAAAACTTATGTAAGTTATTTGCTTGTAGTGCTTCCATGCCATTAGTTGATTATGCATAAACAATTTTGGTTAACTGAACATAATCTAAACCTTTATTTCAGGTGAGTATACTTAAATTTCATCAACAAATTTATCTTAATGTTTCTAATTGAATTAATTCAGATAAGCCAATTATGTTTCCAATCAAAATGTGCCACAACATCTATGCATTGCTTCATAATACAATTTTGTTAGCTAATATTAACAACTCTGATTGAAACCAATTAAGTGCAGGGTAAGAGTTATTTAGGTTGACAGAAAGTTGTAATCACTCACAATGACATATCTGAGTTGACTAAAACTTGAAACAAAATCTGTTGATAAAACTTACATTTCAATTGCCTTGCATTATTTAACAATTTTCCAACTTTTAAGGTAGAATCCTAACTATGTGCTAATATGAACATCTCTAATTGAAACCAATTAAGTCCACTGGAAGAGTGAATTAGGTTTACAAGAAACATGTTTTTGATGTAGAATCATAACTATGATTTCAATGTCTTAGGTTAAAAGAAATCATATTTATTCATACAATACAAGATCTTGACTAACTATAACTTTACACATAACATGTTTGATGGAATATTTTTTTTGAATTGACATAAAGTTTAGTGAAATAGAGTTTGTTATGTCACTACAATATAATTTTTAATGGATTAACATTATGTCACTATGGTATTCCTATCTCTCAGTAATATTCAAATATTTCAATACATTCTGTTATGGGAAAAGCTTTTATACATTGATTCCATGATAAATAATGTGTTAGTAGTTTAACATAAAACAATTTTATTCAAAATACATTCATGTTAGTTCTATCTTGTTATTCAAGCTTATGTAAGTTATTTTTCTTCAGGATAACTATCAGGAGTGTCTTACTCAACTAGTTAAGAATGATGAGCATACTACAAGTGATACACAAGAGGTTGATGGTGAGAAAACACTTCAGTGTTATGGAACTGGTTATTTGTGTGTTAACCTTAGAAAGGGTGTATCCCATCTTACTCAATAGTTTTCTCCTCCTGAAAATGAGGTCATTGAGATGCTTCGTTGGAAGGCAGCTACAACCCGTGAAGAGGCTGCTGCAACAAACCAATGAGCGGATGAAGCAAACCAAAGAGCTGTTGAGGCTGATCAGTGTACAAAGGAGTTGCAGAATCAATTCCTAATTAATATGGCAGAGTTTACGCAAAGGATGACAACCTTAGAGCATCATTCTGGGGGTGGATCTTGCAATACTAGTCAACCTCATCCACATTATGATGATGGTCCTGATGATCTATCAGAGGATGATGATCTTGATGATCAATCACAGGATGACCTAGCTTAGTCTTTTATCAATAACACAACTTTCATAATTTTAGTTTCTACTAGTTTTGTGGTTAAAACGTCACCATATATGCGTTACATATCATTGTTGAATACTAGTTTTCAATTAAATTTGACAAACTGTAGATGTTTTCATGTTGGCTGCATTTGTGGTAAAAAATACTTGGGTGTTTAATGTCTTGACAAATGTCATGACATGCTTTACATGGTCTTATGCAGGTTGCATATGTATAAGCTAATACAGGTTTTGTTAGTGAATGTCATGACCGATGTCATGACATCCATGTTTGACAGCAAGAGCTGTTATGTTTTACTATTATGTTTCCTGATTTCTCTCAATCTACAATTTAGGAAACATTTTATTGTGTGATGAATATTTCTCCTAGAATATTTCGTTAACAACACATTTTGTAACAGCCTGATGACGTGTGAATTAAATTAACTTGGTTAACCCTAATTTGTTTCTTGGAAATCCCGAGTCCCAAGAGCTGCATATAAGGAGACTGCAATCCTAATTTGGAACACAGAGAGATTTGTTAATTGTGAAGAACCGTAGTTCTGTGTCTGTGTGTTTAGTCTCTTGTACTCCAAGCAATTGTGTTTTGATGATTGTATTGGAATAGGTTGTTTTTGTACTTTGTCACTCTAATCTTTTAAGCACGAGTGTGTGTCTCTTGAATGAAGCTTTTAAGCAGATCAAGGTGTGTTTTTGAAGTGTATCTTCTCTCTCTTTTGATTAAAGTCTGTTTGTAATCACTGTAGTGATTGAGGGGGAGTGAGTGGAGATACTCAGATCTAGGACTAGATTGGAATTGCATTGGGTAGGTCGTAAGTGATGAGTTGTAAACGGGGGAGTTTAGCTCTAAATTAATACTGCTTATATTCGATTCCCTCCCTGGCTTGGTAGCCCCTAGAGTAGGTATTGTTGTATACCGAACTGGGTGAACAATTCGCTGTGTTCTTTACTGTTTTATGCTTTTCTGTTTTAAAGTATTATTCTGTGATTGTGGATGTCATAACATCCAGTACGACATCGCGTGTGAGTTATTAGAATTTTCAATTGGCATCAGAGCAGGCACCCTGGCTGTTTACATCTAGGTGATATCTAGGGACAACAAAATTCTGGTACTATGGAGAAGGATTTGTTAGTGTTTGTGAATAGACTACCCATTCTGAATGGCTCTAACTATGACTACTGAAAACCCCGTATGGTAGCTGTTCTAAAGTCTATGGACAACAAGGCCTGGAAAGCTGTGGAAAACAGATGGAAACATCTTGAGAAGGTAATGGAAGACAGAACCACTGTTCTAATTCCTGAAGAACATTGGAGCAAAACTGAGGAAGAGCTGGCTTTGGTCAATTCCAAGGCACTAAATGCCTTGTTCAATGGAATTGACAAGAACATATTCAGACTTGTGCAGCACTGTGATCTGGCTAAAGAAGTTTGGGATATTCTCAAAACAACTCATGAGGGCACATCCAAAGTGAAGATGTCTAAACTTCAAATGCTTACCACCAAGTTTGAATATCTCAAGATGAAAGAGGATGAGACCATTCAAGAATTCTACATGAATATCCTTGAGATTGCAAATACCTCAGGAGCCTTAGGAGAAAAAATGTCTGAAGAAAAGCTGGTAAGAAAGATCCTCAGATCACTGGCTAAGAGATTTTCTATGAAGGTGGCTGTTATATAAGAAACTCAGGACATCAGCAACATGAAGCTGGATGAACTCATTGGCTCTCTACAAACTTTTGAGATGAGTATTTGTGACACTGTTGTAAAGAAGAACAAAAGCATATCTTCTGTTTCCAACACTAAATATAGTTCAAGAGAAAGCAATGGTGGAAGTGATGAAATTCTATCAGAAGCCATAGCCATGCTTGGAAAACAATTCAATAGGTTCATTAAAAGGGTTGATCAGAAGTCCAGACCCAATGTCAAGAACACTTCCAATGACATCAGCAAGACCTATTATCCTAGCAGAAGATCCAAAGCTGAAGAAAAGGCCAATCAAGGCAAAGGGGTTCAGTGTCATGGATGTGAAGGAGCATAAGAAAGGATTGTCTGTCACTTGGTCTGATGAAGATTCTGATAATGAGTCTGAAGTGTATATGCATCTGATGATGATTCCAGTGATGATGAGCTAACCTTTGATGAGCTTACTGCCTCATACAAGAAGTTGTGTATCAAGAATGCTGAAGTCTGCAAACAAGTGGAGAAGCAAAAGATAATCATAAAGGAGCTGGAAACTGAGAAGAGTGAACATCTTGCAACCATAGACTCTCTCAGTAGTGAAATGAGCATGTTAAACTCCAAACTTGATCAAATGACTAAATCCTTCAAGATGCTGAATAATGGAACTAACATTCTGGAAGAAATTCTGTAGTTTGGACAGGGAGTATGAGATATGTCTGGGGTAGGATTTGTGGCTAAACCAGAATTCACTTCTGGGGTCAGGAGATCAAAACCTGAAGCCTTCTTGACAAACCAGATGTCAAAACCAATGTCACAACATCAAGGAAATAGAAGAAGGAGCCAAACAAAGAAGAAATTCCAAAGACGGAGGTGTCCCTACTGTGGAAGATTTGGACACATAAAGCCATTATGTTTAAGAATAGTTGGATATCCCAACCAAACACATCAAGACAAACCTAAACATGATACTCCTGACAGGAAGCAACAGTGGGTGGCTAAGAATGTTGATCTAGTAGCACACACTTCTCTAAGAATGCCTGCCATGGAAGACTGGTACGTTGACAGTGGTTGCTCAAATCATATGACTGGAAGAAAGAACTTATTAGTAGACATAAAACTTGATGGAACCAGTTATATGACTCTTGGTGATGGAGAAATAAGGGAAGTCAAAGGTGTTGGCAAGTCAGGATGTCATGGTGTTCCTAATCTGAATAATGTCTTGTTGGTACAAGGACTGGCTGCAAATCTTATAAGTATCAGCCAATTGTGTGATGAAGGGTTCAATGTCAGATTCGCTAAAGAAGAATGTATTGTCACAAATGGAGAAAATGAAGAAGTCATGAAGGGGTTTAGGTCTAAGGATAATTGCTACCTTTGGGAGCCTAACACCTCAAACTACTCCTCTGCCTACTCCATGATCAGAGAAGAAATCAAGGATGACTGTCAAGAGGCTGATGAATCTGATGAAGCAACATATGTTGGAGACCTCACCATCAGTGAAATAGCTGTTGGCTTTACTGAGAGATTTCTAATGAATGAGAAACTGTGTGCAAAAGTACAGAAGTATAGGAATACTAATAGATTACTACTAGAAGAAAGAGTAAGTCTCATGGAAGATATTGTTGATCTAGAAAGAAAGATAGAAGACACAAGATCTAACGAACAAGCAACAAGGAGGATTGATGTTCTGAAAGAAACTAAGCTAACTATCTCAGGAGCATGTGAGAATGTCACAACAGATGTCTTGACATCAAAATTTACTAATGAGTCAAGTGTGAGCAGTGAATCAAAAGGATGCTCTAGCTGCAATGTCAGAGAGAATGGTGTAACATCAGTTGACAACATTGTAAAACTTCAGATCATCAAAAATTGTGTGGCTACTAATATTTCTATTGTTGATGGTACTACTAAGACCATAGATGAAAATCACTCTGAAAAAGGGAAGGGTATGTTAGGTATTTTCCGCCAAACAGAATTATAGCAATTAATCCTATTAGGGGAATACACTTTGGGCTTTTTAAAGTATCCATTATTTGAAACTTCCCCAATTTAGTTTCTGTGTCAAGTTCCCTCCTACTCCTACTTTTCTACAAAATACGACAACCTACTCTATTGGTTTCATCAATATCTTTCTGAATTTGAACCGCTCCGACGCACCTTACAATCGTGTCACAAGAAGCTCTCTAAAGAATCTCAAGATGTCTCAACAACCGAATGCTTCCTCCCCAAAGAAAGTGTCCTCCGTCTCCGACTCTGCAACACCTAATGAGTTAACTAACCCTAATCGGGCTCTCAATGTATCTCCTCTGAGGATGATTAGCGCTGAAGATTTAACGACTACAAAGCCAAGAACATCACATGTAAGAAGACCTAAGGAAAGTGTTCGTACTAAGGGCTCCAATCCCTCATCATCTAACCCTCGTGAGGAACTTACTAAAGAAGGAACAAGATATGATCATAACTCCATAGCCAAGATTGTCAAACGGATTTCGGATTAAAATCATCAGGTCCCTGGGATATCTGTCCCTTTACAAACCTTGATTCCTGATCCTCCCAAGAGAAAACGTAATGATAATGATGTTCACGTTGCTGGTAGTGACATTCACATGACTGAAGAGGAGAACATTATAGAGGTTCAAGAAGATGTTGATAGCACCAATGTCATTGAGGATGTCAATGACATCGGAAGTTCTGAAGCTGATGATAGTCCAAGGGAAGATGCTGGAACAGGTACAAATGTTGTGGATCTAGATGAGTACTCTGACAATAATTTGGTTGCTACTGTGAACCCTAGTGTATCCAAAAGGCTCATGACTAGGAGAAAAGGCAAAGCTGTGATTCAGAATTCTCCTGTGAAGAAATCTGATGTTAAAAGCCCTTCCAAAGACTCTGTCAAAAAGAAGAATACCTCTGCAGGACCTATAAAAAGCAGAGCTGTAGCTAAAAGTGTTGGTGTTGGTTCCTCAAAATCTTGGAGAAAGGTTGTTCCAAAGAAGAGGAAGGCAAGAGCTGTTGAAGAATCTGAGTCTGATGTTGAAGTGAATGTCCATGACATTCCATTGAAGAAGAAGCCTACAACTAGCAAGCTTGCTGCTAGTGTACCTGAAGTTCCCATTGACAATGTATCCTTCCACTTTGTTGCAAGTGCAAACAGGTGGAAATTTGTGTATCAAAAGAGACTGGCCCTTGAGAGGGAATTAGCTCAAAATGCTCGTGACTGTAAGGACATAATGGACTTGATTGAGGCTGCTGGCCTGATAAAAACTGTTGTCCATCTGAGTAAATGCTATGAAATGCTGGTGAAAAAGTTCATAGTGAACCTCTCTGAAGACTGTGCTAACAAAAGATCTAAGGAATTCACAAAAGTGTTTGTAAGAGGCAAATGTGTTAACTTCTCTTCCACTGTGATAAATAAACTCTTAGGAAGGTCTGATGAAGCTCAACCTGAGCTTGAAGTCTCTGATAACAAGGTATGCCAAGTCATCACTGCAAATCAAGTCAGAAGCTGGCCTTTGAAAGGAAAATTGTCTACCAGTAAAGTAAGCATGAAGTATGCAATGCTGCATAAGATTGGGGCTGCTAATTGGGTGCCCACAAATCACAAGTCTACTGTCTCAACTGTCCTTGGAAGATTTATATATGTTGTTGGTACAAAAGCAAAGTTTGACTATGGTACCTACATTTTTTAGCAGACCGTGAAGCATGTTGGTAGCTAAAGTGTAAAAGGACCTATAGCATTTCCTTCTCTCATATGTGACATCATCTTAAATAAGCACCCTGGCATCTTGGTTGAAACTGATTCTATTTGCAATAGGGAAAGTGCTCTGTCTTTCCACTATAAACTGTTTCAGGGAACGCATGTTCCAGACATTGTCATGACATCGGGTGAGACATCCAAGAGTGGATCATCAATCAGTAAGACTGAAGTCATAGCAATGTTGAAAGAGACTTGCAAAGAGCTGGAGGCAAGGAAGGTATCTCTTGAGAAGATGATCAGCACTATAGAGAAGGAAGGTAATGAGGATTTTGCAGGTGCTGCAGGGATACAAGCACAAGATGAACAGGAAGAGCGAAGAGACTCTGAGGAAGAAGTTGAAGAAGGAAATACCAGTCCAGCTGATGGTTCAGATGAAGAAGATGAAGAAAGTGATGCAGACAACTCTGATGGGTCTGAATCTGAAGAATAAAGACAGTTGGTGGTGGTGATGTTTTTTTGTTGTTTTGGTTTTTTTTGGATTTTATGCTGGTATGTACTTATTTGCATATTAAGGTTGCTTTGGTAACTTTTCTGGCCAAACAGGAAGAGTAGTAATGTCACCCCAGAACAATAAGTGTGTGTGATCAACAATTCTGATATGCTTATTTTGTGTTGTGTTAATCTGTTTGATTTGATGGTGTGTACTATAGCAGATTATTTCTGTTATACTTGACAGCTGCTCATGTGGTATGGTTGTAGTGGTAGTATAGCAATGTTATGTGTGTTGATGTGTGTTGTAGAAGTAGCAGTAGCTGTGGTTGATGTATGCATGCTGATGGTAGTAGTAGTAGTGATTGCATGTTTGTGTGGAATGTTGTACCGTATTAGCTCTGATTGTGTGTGGTTGTGTGTTTTCTGCTGCAAGTGTTTCCCTGATATGGTGTGACAGGATGTTTTAGCCAAAAATTTGCCAAAGGGGGAGATTGTAGATGTTTTCATGTTGGCTGCATTTGTAGTAAAACATACCTGGGTGTTTAATGTCTTGACAAATATCATGACATGCTTTACATGGTTTTATGCAGGTTGCATATGTTTAAGCTAATACAAGTTTTGTTAGTGAATGTCATGACCGATGTCATGACATCCATGTTTGACAGCAAGAGCTATTATGTTTTACTATTATGTTTCCTAATTCCTTTTAATCTACAATTTAGGAAACATTTTATTGTGTGCTGAATATCTCTCCTTTCGTTAACATCACATTCTATAACAGCCTGATGACGTGTGAATTAAATTAACTTGGTTAACCATAATTTGTTTCTTAGAAAGCCCGAGGCCCGAGAGCTGCAAATAAGAAGACTGCAATCCTAATTTGGAATGCAGGGAGATTTTTTAATTGTGAAGAACCGTAGTTCTGTATCTGTATGTTTAATCTCTTGTACTCCAAGCAATTGTCTTTTGATGATTGTATTGGAATATGTTGTTTTTGTACTTTGTCACTCCAAGCTTTTAAGCACGAGTGTGTGTGTCTTGATTGAAGCTTTTAAGCAGATCAAGGTGTGTTTTTGAAGTGTGTCTTCTCTCTCTTTTGATTAAAGTCTGTTTGTAATCACTGAAGTGATTGAGGGGGAATGAGTGGAGATACTCAGGTCTAGGACTAGATTGGAATTGCATTGGGTAGGTCTTAAGTGATGAGTTGTAAATGGGGGAGTTTAGCTCTGAATTAATACTGTTTATATTGGATTCCCTCCCTGGCTTGGTAGCCCCCAGAGTAGGTATTGTTGTATACCGAACTGGGTGAACAATTCGCCGCGTGATCGGTGGTTTTTACACGTTTATTTACCATTGATTTTAGTCATCTTGCTTTATATTGTCAAGCGTTTTACTTCATTCTTCTACATTTTATGCTTTGGTTGTGTATTGTACTGTTTGCAGGCTCAAAGGAATAAATCGAGACAAATCAATGCAAAAAAGTACAAAAAGGGGAGTTTCGAAGGAAGTGAAAAATCATGCTACATGAAGCTTGACATGACCACTTGTGTCACCTGAAACTGGCCGTGTTAGGATGAAGCGTGGCCAAGAAAATTCAACAGAGATGAAATTCAGGGGGCTGATACGGCCCATGTTAGCAAGTGTGAGACCTGGAAATTTTTAGCATGTTTTTCATCGTGACAGGCGTGTAGTATTTTGATCATAACTAGAGCTTCGTAACTCCGAATGACGCGGTTCCGATGGCAAAATTTCGCTAACGAAAAGGGCTACAACTTTGATGTTGAAGTCAAAGCCAAATTATGAAGTCAGAGGCTGACACGGGCAGCCCGTGTCATCCGACACGACCGTGTCAGCCTGCGCGTCAGATTTTAGAAATTCAACATTTTGTGATTTTTAAAGAACCAGAGGGCAGTTTTGGTATTTTACCTAGACTAGGAAACCTATGAGGATAAATAAGTGATTTGGAGAAGGAGAAAACACTTTTTGGCTAAGAGAAGACACGATTGAAGATTGGAGAAAGCAAGGGTTTGGGAGAGAAAAAGGTTTTCATGAACGGAAGCGATTGAAGATCAACTTTCATCTCAATTCTTGTAATGTCTCTATTTTATATTTTGTTTTCTTTGAACAATATGAGTAACTAAACCCTAATGCTAGGGGGTGTCCCTGATTTGATTATGTAATGATTTTGAATTCCTGAGTTCATCAATAGATTTGTTTTCTTATTTAATTTAATTGTACAAGGTTTTTATGCTTTCTTTGTCGGACCAACAAGATTGATTTACGGTTAACAACCAGCTGGACAGCGGTTGTTAATGTTTTTGTACGATTAGACTATAGTAGATATCACCTAGGACTAGGGATACCCTATAGTTACCGATTAACTCCTGATAACATAAAGGCTTGATTTCATCATAATTCTCTAATTAAGGACTTAGGATTTAGGATGAATGTTCAAAGGTTTTCCCACTAAGGACTTAGGGGAAAATAAACTAAAGGGCGGTAATTAAAGGTTATGAACTTGTTGAAGAAATCAAAATTCAAGGTTATTACAGGGCAAATCATACACTTTACCCTAGCATGCTCTCATATTTGTTAAAACCACTTAGTCAATTTTCTATCATTTTTATTTATTGTTAATTTATAATTGCAAATCAAAGCTCCAAATATAGTTTTTGTTTAATTGAACCACTATTGAAACTCGATATTAACGTGTAGTCCTTGAGATCGACATTCGGGGAATTTCCCTATTATTACTACAGAGGCAAAATAGTACACTTGCTATTTTACCGATCACCGCGTTCTTTACTGTTTTATGCTTTTCTGTTTTAAAGTATTATTCTGTGTTATTGTGGATGTCATAACATCCAGTATGACATCGCGTGTGAGTTACTAGAATTTTCACAAATTTAATTGTTGTTTTAATTCGTGTTTTAAAAATGATATTATTTCTTGGCTTATATTTGTTCATGGCAGGTTGGATGTTGGTTGTATTTTATGGAAGGTTGAGAACATTTGAATTATGTTGTGACCCTTTTGTCCCTAGCTGGTTGTTGATTTAATTTTGTTGTATTTGTGCTAGTTGCTTTTAGGTGTTGGGTAATGCTATCAATATTTTTCATATCTAGTTTAGTTAGAAGTATAGGTATATAGTGGACTTTTAACTAATTAGTATACCTTGTTGTCCCTTTTTTTTGACATTGTGTTGGTTAATCATATTACTTTGTGACAGGTTTGATGTTTATTGTACTTATGGTAGGTTGAGAACTTTTAAATTATGTTATGACCCTATTGTACCAAGTTGGTTTTTGATTTAGTTTTGATGTATTTGTGCTTGTTGATGTTTTTAGGTGTTGGGTAATGCTATAAAAAACTTATATCTAGTTGTAAGTATAGGTATAGAGTGGATTTTATCAAATTAGTATAATAGCATGTTCTCCCTTTTTATGGCATGGTGTTGGTTTGGTTCCGGGTGTGACTTTTGATAGTAAAATAATTTTGGTGTATTAATAGAGTTACTCTTTAATATTGTTCTTTAATATTGTGTGGGATGTTTGGTATAGTAGGTGCTTAGAATTTGGATATTATTATATCTCTAGTATGTATTGTGCTAGCTTTATTTTAATCATATTGTTTTTTTTTTCTTCTTCAAAAAAAGTGATATTATTATTTAGTGGTTATTAGTTTGTTTGATTTGAGGTTATAGTCACACATCATAGAATTATTTAGATATGATTATTTGTATCACTTGTAATTTACAAAATCAACAATTTATAACTATTATTTAATCGGCAATAGTTGTAGCTAAATTGAAGTATTTAATAATATAATAAATTTAAATTAGCGTTTTCTATTTTGGATGCTAAATTTAGAATCAATAATAAATAAATGCCATTTACTTTTAAATATACCGATGTTAAATTTAGCTTCCCTAAAAATTAATGCTAGTTAGAGTTTAAAATATGTTGGTGCTAAATTTAGCTTCTGCAGATTACAAACACTAGTTAGCGTCTACAATTATATCAGTATTTAGCTTCCGTTTTAGAGTCCATTTGTATAAATTCTAATTATCTTCAGCGTGATGCTAATGTTTAGCTTCCAGGTTTTTATTGTCGTTGATGAATTGGACGCTAAATTGACGCTAAATTATATTGTTGTTAGCGTCCAGATTTAAACGTTTACCATCCACTTTACGCGAAGGCTAAAATAGTGTTTTCTTGTAGCGAAAAACATTTTTATAATTATGTTTGTTTTTGCAATCTATATATTCTCAAAAACATTGATCAATATTATTATAGTCAATCCATTAGCATATTATCAAAATAAGTATGTTTACAGGATCCAAATTAAATATTTATCATCATTAAGCAAAAAGAAGTCGTAACCCAAATATATAAATATATTCACAACACGTATCCCCAAAAAAGTGAATTAAATCAAAATACCAAGAAACAAAAATGAAAATATGCATGCTCTTAGCATTATATGATCATTCCGCCACTAAGGTGTGGTGTCGTTTTTTTTACCCCCCCTGTTTCACTTGGGAGGACGGCACGCCGGACCCTTCACGCGAAATTTGGAAGGAGAGAGGTGCCTTTGTGGGATGAATTTTATTTCAGTTCTTCCTACAATAGCACATGAACTTTTTAATTATCCTACGAGGAGGAAGGGGAAAAAGTTCTCAAATTAACCCTAAGAGTTTTCTAGGTGTGGGGATTTCACCTAATCAGATGTTCTGGAGTCCGGGAGGTCGGTTATACATAGGGAAGGTTTTAAGCACCCTACATATCCGTAGTACTCTACGGGAACCTTCTCTGTGTCTATGTGTTTGTGTTGCTACTTGATTGGGAAAGTTTCTCCTTTGTGTTAGAAGAGAGAATTGAATTGAATGACTAATAAACTGACTGTTTTTGGTTTTTGATTAGCTCGCTGAGATTCCTTGTGAATCTCATGCCTACATATCCCTAATGGAAGTCAGAGTTTTTTGTAGTTCGGGGAACTAATTAGGGAAATGAATTGATTTTGGGTGCCTTGTTTGAAGCTCAAGGTTGAAGCTTGAATTAAATCTCTGTTTACAGGAAAGAGACATGAAGTCATCTTTACAGAGAGGTATTTCTACTATTCCACCACAAACATTTGAAGTGACAGAAAAGCTGGGTTCGTTTCATAAGAGAGGGACCTTACTTGTGTGTGTGCAAGTATGCTAGTCGCGGTCTCTTGAATGAATGAAAGATTCTCAACCAGTTTAGGGAAAGGGAACAAGTCTGGGCACTACGCCAAAAATGATTTTTAAAAGCGCCCTTACGAAAGTGCTTTATAGTGAAAGCGCTCTCATAGCCTTTCAAAAAAAAATCGCTAAAAAAGTGCATACCCTACGAAAGCGCTTTTGAAAAGCACTCTGATAGGGTGGAAACATAAAAGCGCTTTTTCGTGAAAGCGCTCTCATAGCCTTTTAAAAAAATTTTGCTAAAAAATGTGCATACCCTACGAAAGGGATTTTGAAAAGTGCTCTTATAGACTGATATGTGAAAGCGCTTTTGAAAGCGCTCTTATAGCCCATGCTACGACAGCGTTTTGGTAGTTAAAAAACGCTCTGGTACCCCATGCTTAGAGAGCGCTTTTTAAAAGCGCTCTGGTACCCCATGCTTAGAGAGCGCTTTTTAAAAAGCGCTTTGGTACCCCATGTTATAATTAAAATTAATAAAATTGAGGGCTTATTCTTTCAGATACGCTTCTGTTCATTATCTTCTTCTCCAGCAATTCATCTCTTCACCAACTCCGTCCGTCTACTCACTCCGTCTCGTCGCCGCCGTCCGTCTCTTTGCCGCCGTCCGTCTCGTCTCCGTCCGTCTCTCCTCCGTCCGTCTCCAGCCGTCGTGGCCATTACCTCTCTTCTCCGGCATCACTATTTTCAGGTAAAATCTTCTTCTCCATATTTAGGGTTTTGTTCAAGCTTCTTCAACCTTCAGAACACGAACTGCAAGCTTCTTCAACATTCCACTCTATTGATGTTATATGCATTTTATTGACAAGTACCCAAATTCTATTGTGATGAAAAAACAGAATAAAACTCACGTTCATAATCTATTGACATGTTTTGATTTTGTTTGTTTACTGATTCATAGTAAGGATTTTGTTGGAAATGGTCAATCCTGAAAAATTTAGTTTGTTGTTTTTTCTGTTGTGCCTTCCATAACTAGAAACTTACTGTCAGTGTCAAAATTATCAAGAGATAATCATGTTATGTTGAGTTATTTTTTCTGATAAGTGTTATGTGAAATCTGAGGTTTAATGCAAGTGGTTTATACTACTTTCCAAAGCTTCTAATGGAGTCTTCAAGATCCTTTTCAAATTATGCTAGTTATAAAATACGGTCCCTGCAACTATTTTTGTGGTAACTCATTTTGTGGCACAAGGTGTGCATGATAACCACTCCCCTGCCGAGTCTTAAACAAATCGGTTCAATATCAATCGAGTTCATAGACATAACTTTAGTAACAATATGAAACATTCATTGTCTTTGAAAAGGTAGCGTAAAAGCTTAGGTAAAATATGAAAGGTAGCGTAATAGCTTAGGTAAAATATTCATTGTCTTTGTAATAAACTATAGTAGGTGGACATTGGCAAATGGAATTTTGATCGAGAGTGTGTTATGATATAGAAATAAAGGAGAATTATAGTAGCAATACATACTAGTTAGAGCAGTTAGTTAGTTAGAAGAATATTTTGTATAATTTGGAGGATAAGAGATAACAGGAAAGCATTTAGTATTGCAGTCATTTAGTGATAAAGAAGTGAGTAGAGTTATCGATAGTCTATTACAAACTTATATATGTCTGTTATTATTTTTAAAGTGACTCCTAGTGAGTTGGTTTCATGTCAGTTTCGCTTCGAATTGCTTTTCAAATTATTCTGAATGAGATATGAATGTATGTGTCTGCACTATTCTGAAACTGTGTTTTATGGAATCTTCACTATTCACCCATTCTTATTATAATCATACATTGCATTGAATTTCTTGTATAGGTCTGACTGGATTGATAACTTTGGATCTCTTTGGAGCTCGTATCATTGACTCTGGTACTACATATTTACGAGTATGTACACACTTCAAACTATTGTTGATTTCCTTTGTTCAATCGATTTTGTCTTGGTGGTTACTAACTTTGTGATTTTGCTATAGGGATAACTTGTGTAGAGTAAAAGTTTGGCGTTTGGCGTTTTCTTGAGTTCGGTAACATCCGAGGTAAATTTCTTTCTCAAATTACTGGTATTATGATGAATTTGTCTGAAATTGTGTGATTATATATGTTGCGTTTTATTGCTCCGGATTCATTCCGTTTATACTTTGCGTTTTGACAGAAACGCATTATACTGACATTATGATTTCTAACAAAAACTATAGTCATGTTATCTACTTTCAAAGAAGAAATGAAAGAGGCTCAAGAGCTTTACTCATTATTCCGACATGTGGAATATTCTTGATGTCAATTTCGTTAATCGTTAAGTGATGAACTTACTAATTTTGTGAATTGAATTCGCTATAGGGGTTAATTGTGAAGAGTGAAAGTTTGATCGTTTTTGTTTAGCTTTATTAAGACATGGATAAGACATGGATGAATTCAAACTGATTGTCGAAAGAGTACGAGAAAGGGGTATGGGAATTCGTTGAGTTTGCGGTTGCGCACTCCGAAGACCCGATTCGAATGCCGTGTCCTTGCTTGGGTTGCTGTTATGGGGATAAGGTTGACGGGAATAAGTTGGCATCGCATTTACTACGGTTTGGAATTGATAGAAGTTATACATGTTGGACAATGCATGGTGAGAAAAGTAACGGGAATGTTAAGTCGAGGTGTAATACGAAGTATGCTTCAAACGACGATTGCACAGACACATATGATTATGACCGAGTCGAAAAGATTGCAGAAGCGCTTGAAGAAGATCTTGAGGATTGTCCCAAAATGTTCGAGAGGTTGGTAAGCGATGCAGAGAAACCGTTGTATGATGGTTGTACAAAATTCACAAGATTTTCTGCGGTGTTAAAGTTGTACAACTTAAAGACGGACAATGGATGGTCGGATAAAAGTTTCACAGAGTTATTAGCCCTTATGAAAGATATGCTACCAGATGATAATGTTCTTCCCAATCGAACGTATGAGGCCAAAAAGATGTTGTCCTCTATTGGCATGAGCTATGTTAAGATACATGCATGTCCAAACGACTGCGTTTTGTTTCGAAACGAGTATGCAGCGTTGAATGAGTGTCAAAATGCGGTGCCCCTCGATATAAGAAAAAGTTGTCTCCGGCCAAAGTCTTATGGTATTTTCCTATAATTCCGAGATTTAGACGCATGTATCGTAGTGAAACCGATTCAAGACACTTGACTTGGCATGCAGATGAAAGAATTATTGATGGAAAGTTGCGACATCCGGCAGACTCACCACAGTGGATGAAAGTTGATACTGATTATCGTGAATTTGGAAAATAAGCAAGAAACCTTCGCTTGTCATTGTCTACTGATGGAATGAACCCGCATGGTATTCAAAGTATCTCGCATAGCACATGGCCTGTGATTCTGATGATTTATAACCTACCTCCGTGGCTATGTATGAAGCGTAAGTACATGATGTTATATATGCTAATTTCTGGGCCTAAACAACCAGGGAATGACATAGACGTATACTTGGCACCCTTAATCGAAGACTTAAAGTTTTTGTGGGAGAACGGTGTGGAGGTTTACGATGGGTATAGGAAAGAAAGTTTCAACTTGAGGGCGATGTTGTTTGGAATAATTAATGATTTTCCAGCATACGGAAATCTATCCGGGTACAACAACAAAGGTCAAAAAGCGTGTCCTGTTTGTGAAGATGAAACCGATATGACACGATTGGATCTTTGTCAGAAGAATGTCTTTCTCGGCCATCGTAGATTCTTAAATTACAATCATCACTACCGTGGGTGGAGAAAAGCATTCAATGGAAAGGCTGAACATCGTACAGCCCTGCCTTTTTTGTCAGGTGATCAAATTTTTGAAAAGGTGAAAGATGTGAGCACTCAGTTTGACAAGCCTTTTGCACATTCACTTGTCAAGGGTGGGTGGAAGAAGAAGTCAATTTTTTTTGAACTTCCATATTGGAAGTCGTTGTACGTAAGACATTTCCTGGATGTTATGCATATTGAAAAAAATGTATTTGATAGCATTATAGGTACGTTACTCAATATACAAGGAAAGTCTAAGGATGGCCTTAACATAAGGAAGGACATGGTAAACATGGGAATGAGAACTAAATTGGGACCCGTGACGAAAGGAAGACGAACATATCTGCCACCTGTTGTTTACACTCTATCTAGAAAGGAGAAGAAAACATTGTGTAAGTTCCTCAGTGAAGTTAAAGTTCCAGAAGGCTACTCTTCAGATATTAGAAGACTTGTGTCCATGAAAGACCTCAAGTTAAAGAGTTTGAAGACGCATGATTGCCATGTTATATTGGAACATTTTTTACCAATAGGTATACGTTCTATTCTGCCAGAAAAAATAAGAAGCGCAATAACTAAACTGTGTTTTTTCTTCAGGTCAATTTGCAGTAAGGTGATCGATCCCGCGATCTTACCAACATTGCAAAAAGAGATAGTTGTTACTTTATGTGATCTTGAAATGTATTTTCCTCCCTCGTTTTTTGACATAATGGTTCATCTAGTCGTTCATCTTGTGAAAGAGACACAATTGTGCGGACCAGCTTATATGAGATGGATGTACCCTGCTGAACATTATATGAAAATATTAAAAGGGTACGTGAAAAACAGAAGTCGACTGGAGGGTTGTATTGCCGAACGATACATTGTTGAAGAAGCGGTTGAGTTTTGTACTGATTTTCTGTCAAATGTTCAATCAATTGGACTCCCCAAATCTCATATTGTCGGAAAAAAAGAAGGAAAAAGGCTAATTGGAAATAAAGTTGTGACAGTATCAATGGTCGAACGGGATCAAGCGCACTTGTATGTTCTACACAATGAGATTGAGGTTGAGCCGTATGTTGAAATGCACAAGGTTGTTCTCCGAGATTTAAATCCGAATAGAAATGAGAACTGGATAGTACGAGAGCACAATCGAAGTTTCATACCGTGGTTTAGGGAACATATTTATTCAAAGTATCGTTCATATCCTGCTTCAGTAACAGAAAGGTTGAGATGTTTAGCCTATGGTCCAAGTATAATTGTGTTTTCTTATAGCGCATACGCAATTAATGGATACACATTTTATACCAAAGAACAGGATGATAAAAGTACTATGCAAAATAGTGGTGTTACCTTGGTAGCTGAAGCAATACACATATCAAGTGCGAATGACTTAAATCCGAAATTTGCAAATTTGTCATATTTTGGGGTTATCGAGCGCATTTTGGTGTTTGATTACGCGAAGTTTCAGATTCCTGTATTTGGTTGCAAGTGGGTTGAAAATAATAGTGGCATACGAATGGATAAGTCAGGATTTTTGCAAGTGGATCTCAATAGGGTGGGGTACAAAGATGAACCTTTCATTCTAGCCTCTTAAGCTAAAGAAGTGTTCTATGTCAATGATCCGACAAGTACGAAATGGTCTATAGTGCTTTTATCTAACAAAATAGTTGATGAAAACATTGAAGATCAAAGTGATATTGGTCTTGACATTGAATCTTGTACAAGAAACGATCAAAATGAGAATGAATCATGTACTAGAAATGATCATAATGAGGGTATTTGGATCAATCCAACCGTCCGCGTTGTTAAGAGACGCGTAGAACACAATCCTACCAAGAAAAGAAAGAGACGTTAGTGATAAAGGTAATAGTATACATATTCCGACTAATTTGCTTTATTCAATTTGTACCGATTGTTATATATTCAATTTGTATAGTTTTTTTCAATTTGTATTCCGATTGTTACAATACTTATTCAATTTTGGTGCATATTTTCGTTTTGTACATAACTTTTGAACCATGTATCCGTTTGTTGACTTCTTTACATGTAACTATACTATTTTGACGATTCCGGAGCTGCTCATGCACTTATCTTTACATTTTGGGACTGTTTTTTTATCGGTTTTGCTTCTGCCCGTAATCAAAAGTCGGGCTTAGGGTCTGAATTTCGGAAAACCTACTTTATTTTTGAGTCCGTGGGGACGTTTTACCATAGCCATGTAAATTTCGTTCAATTCCGACAACTTTCTTTTTTTGACGCTTATTTTAATTTCACCGATTTCGTTTCCGATTTACTTGTACGTGCATGGTTTGACTTCCATTTGACTTGTATAGATTGTTATCTTATTAATAGTGTACTAATGTGCTTTAGTTTGTTTGATACAGGTTCAATGGCTCCGGATAGAGATGCTCCACCTGAAAACTCACAAGAAAACTCACAAGAAAGAGATGCTCCGGATACAAATGCTCCACCTGATACATCATCAAAAGAAGTTGCACGAGGAATCACCATTATGAAGGGAATCATTCGACATAGAGACCAAGGATTAATATACCATTTGGAATGGAATTCTGATAACCAACCAATTGGTCCTAATTCTGCAAAGTTGATAAGCTATATTGGTACACTTGTTCGTATGCATATTCCAGTCTCCGTAGCTAAATGGAATCTGAAAAGCGAAGAGTTGGATGCGAAAAAAAAGAGATTTGGGACGAGCTTAAGGTATCATATATGGTTGTTATTATTATCTTGACAATAATTTGTTTAAATTACTTATACTAACACACTCTATGCGTATGTTTTTTTGCAGAGGACTTTTGACATACCAGATGAGCGTAGACGCTACATACTTAGTTTGGCCGGAAAAAGATATAGAGGGTGGAAAGCTTTTTTTACAAACACCTATCTTAAGGATAAAGATGGAAACTTTCTTGAAGAGGCACTGGGACGGCCAAAAAAAATGAGCTATTCATTGATGAAGACGATTGGGCTAAGTTTTTAGAGCAAAGAGATGAAGCTTTTCGGAAAAGGAGTGCCACAAATAGTGCGAGAGCATCAAAACCCGCGTATCCATACAAAAAAAGGCGTTTGGGATATGCACGCTTAGAGGATAAAATTGTAAGTAAATAGAAATGCGTTTTAATTAATTGTCTAAATGTGTTTTATTTGACGATTTTATCATTTGTATCAATGCATAGTTAGAGGAGACTAAAAGTGAGGAAACCTCACTTCCTGTACATGTGTTGTGGAAGGAAGCTCGTGTGGGCAAGAATCAAGCTGTCGATCCCGATGTTCAAAGAGTTTATGCTGAATGTGTAAGTATAATACTGTGTCTTTAATTAAATCAAATGTTTTTTAATATATAAATGATTTTTTATCTCCACTAATAATTATTGAAATGTAAATGAATTACAGGAGACCTTGTCGCAATCGGTATCCACCGGTAAGGACCAGGATGATATGAGCGTACTTAGTAGAGCACTAGATGCTCCTGAGTATCCCGGTCGGGTGAGGGGTAAGGGTCATGGTGTGACTCCAACCTCTTTTTACAAGCATCCTAGGAGAAGAAATCCTACCATTGAAGAAGTGTTGCAAAAATTGCAGGAATTGCAAGCACAAGTCTCTGAATTGCAAAGAGATAAAGATATGTATATGAGAGAAAAGTGCAATACTGCATCGGTGAAAGAAACTAGTGATAAAGCTAGTTTCAACTGTCAAAGAAAACTTCCCGAGGTAATTATAAATTTTTTTTTCCTTACAAATTGTTCTATTTTATTAATGATAATGACTTTATATTTACTATTGGTTTAGGGCATTTCTTCTTGCCAACTATACTTATCGTCACCGAATTATCGCCTAGTTGGCAAGGGAAAAGTGCACAACACTGTGGGAGATTTACTTCACCATAGACCGCTCCCGGATGGACACCTGAAAGTATCAGTTGAT
Organism: Vicia villosa; assembly: GCF_029867415.1. Taxonomy (NCBI): domain Eukaryota; kingdom Viridiplantae; phylum Streptophyta; class Magnoliopsida; order Fabales; family Fabaceae; genus Vicia; species Vicia villosa. Next base: position 923,628 of record NW_026705179.1, read on the forward strand.
GTTGTATTAGATCATGATGTGGTGCTACCGGTACCTGACATGGTCTCAGAGACAACATTGATGCGAGATGCAATAGGGTCATTTGTTGCATGGTCCTCGAAGCTCATTATCATTGGTGATGAGGTATATTGAAAACCATTATGAATCATTTAGTTTTCGAATGTCAATTCTGCACCGTTACGTTAATTATTTTTTACATTTTAATTTTAGACTGCTCCTACAAAACCCGCAATTAAGGGTAAAGGGATTTTACAAGAGGAGGAGTCTGTTGCATCACTAAAAGAGGTACATTTAAGGTGTTAATATATAATTTGAATCTAAAACTGCATGATTTTATATTTTACCGATTGATATATGATTTTTAGGCATCTGCTCGGGGGTCACAACAAGTGACACAACAAGTTCGTAGCGTACCACCTAAGGGTCCTCCGAAGCAAGCGGCAAAAAAAGGTGGTGCTTTTGTGCCTCGATACCGGACGGCGCTCGGAACACTTATTGATATGTCCGATTTGAAGGATGGTGCTCTCCGTAATATCAATATGGATGAAGGTATCTTTGGTGTTGAATTCATGTCAAATATTGCAATAGATGACTTGGAAGAGATTTTTACGCATGAACAACTAGGCGTCGCTAATATGCACTCATACATCCGGTAATATTCACTCATCCGATATATTCTTTAATTAGTCGAACAATTTATTTACACATTTCAATGAAAATAATCTAATGTTTATTATGTGGTTATTTAAGGTTGTTGTATGACAGAGTGTTGCGCGGGACTGCATTGTCAAACAGATTCCGTTTCGTGTCTTCCGCCCATTGCAGCGGAATGACAATTGCTTCGGAACCGGAATCAGTTAGACAACGCTTAGTCGATAGATTCCTGTCCTCCGGCAATACAGAAAGTCTGATTCTTTGGGCGTATAATACCCGACCAGTAGGGTTAGTTTCTCATTCTTGATTCATCTAATCTTTGTTTCTTTTGCGTAGCAAAACTTTCATATAACCTATTATTTTAATTTATAGAGCACACTGGTTGTTGCTTGCTATCAACCCTATAAGAGAGGTGGTATTTTTCTGAATTCGGTAGATGGTGAGTGGAGCAATTATCCGGCTATGAAGGAAATGATTGATTTGTAAGTGGGATCGTTCTAAATATTCGTGTATATTTATATATTTAATTATTTGTGAGATTGATCTAAATAATTGCTTTTATATTTTTGTTAGATCAATACAAGTGTTCCGAAGTCAATGAGACGCACAGGTATCCCGGACAAAATCAAACAACATTACTTGGATTAAAGTGTAGGTACATTATTTTTCACAATTTTGCTTATAATATTTATGCTACTTGATAAAACAAGACGTACAACTATAAAATGTTATTTGTTTTTCTATGTAGTGTCCGATACAACGAAACAGTTCAGATTGCGCATACTATGTTTTGAGATTTATGAAAGAAATCCTTCAAATGAATCAATTAGAGATTCTAATCACGGTATGGATTTATAACTTAATTAGATAACTTCTTATAATTTATTACATTTAACTAAATCATTCATATTATGTTTTTGTTCTGTAGTACTTTGACGAATTCCGTGCTGCTTCTTACATGAGACTTAAGTTGGAAGAAATCAAAGAGGATTTGTGTCAATTTTATATTCATCAGCTATTCATGTAGGATTTGTGTCGATTTGAAGTATCAAATTATAGTACTCTAGGATATATGGTTACTAACTTTGTTCATACCGTTGCCAATATTTGAAGTATAATATTGTTGATGTTACAGATTTAGTTTGTTTGACAGGAATTATAATGATGTATATATATAATTTTGGATATTAATTACAATGGTATTATATTAGTATATATATATTGTCCTACCTATGGTTGAAAATATATCGTCGAAAATATATTACAGGTCGAAAATATTACAGGTTGAAAATATATTACAGGTCGAAAATATTACAGGTCGAACTGGGAGGCTTAAATTACAGGCTGCACTTTAAAATACCTCATTTAGCAACGACAGCGCTTTTAAAAAGCGCTCTTAAAGGGCCACATACGAAAGCGCTTTATTACAAAAAGTGCTGCTAAAGATTAAAAAAAAAAGCATAAAAAATAAAAAAAAAAAAGCAACCTACGAAAGCACTTTTGGAAAAGCGCTCTTATAGGGGGGGCTATCAGAGTGCTTTTTCCAGAAAAGCGCTCTTATAGGGGGGTCTACAAGAGCGCTTTTCTGAAAAAAGCGCTCTTATAGGGGGGTCTACCAGAGCGCTTTCAAAAGCGCTTTTGTTACCTACGCCAGCGCTGGCTTTGACAGCGCTTTAAAGCGCTTTTAAAGCCCAAAATAAGCGTTTTAGAAGGCCTTCCGTGTTGTAGTGGGGTGTGTGTGCCTCAGAGCATGCCTTTCAGAGTCCTAAATGGGAGAATGTTTGAAATTGAAATGAAAATGTTTGTAATTTTGAATGTGGTGAAATAGGAGAAATATCTCTCTATAGAGATAAATCATGTCTATCTACTGTATGAAAGATTTGAATTTTGACTGGCTTGTACGAGGCCCAAGCTTGAGGCTTAAAAGAGTTTTTATTGACTCTAGGAGATGACTCCACTGGGAATTGACTTTGACTTGAAATTTGTGTTCTGTATGAAGTCCAGAATTGTGGCTGACTCTAGTTGGAGAGTGTTTGTTTTATTTGATTGAAAGGTTTATTTGGTGTTCTGTACAAAGCCCAGAATTGTGGCTGACTCTATCTATGGAGACATTGTTTTCTGCCTTGTACAAAGCCCAAGGTTGTGGCTGACTATTGAGGAAACAGAGTTTGGAGACTATGGATGACTCTATTTTATGCCTTGTACAAAGCCCAAGGTCGTGGCTGACTGATAACATGATTTTATATCATATATTTAGCCTGAAATCCATAGATATTTATAGCATTTTCCGTTTATTTTATTGTTTTATTATGATATTATGCGAGTATTTGCTTTGTTTCAGGTTTTACCATCTTATTGAGACTATTTGTGAAAAGGAGAGGAAATGGAGTTAAAATGACCACTATTTGTGCCTAAAAGATGAAAAATGGGTGCTGAAGTGAAAAGGAGGTGCAAATAAGACCCAAAATGTGCAAAGCTAATGACCCAGCCCATGAAGGATCAATTGTGCATGGCCCAAACCACACAAGCAAGTGGAGACGCACGTCTCCAACGTTCTTCTGCCACGTCACCAAGAGGAGACGCCCGTCTCCAACCACTCCTAGATTCTCTCCACTTGAGACACACGTCTCAAGTCGTGTGCTGAGTCTCCCTAAAGAAGTGGAGACGCACGTCTCCAAGTCCCAGTCTGAGAAGTCCCTACTTTCACGCATTCCAACTGCAAAGGCTCGCCTATAAATAGAGGCAGCCACATCACTTCAATCTGTCCGATTTCCTGCTAACGAAGTGCTGCCGAAATTGTACCGTGCATTATATTTTCTGCCTTCCTTTAATTCAAACAGTTATTTTCTCACAACGATTTCTACACCGGAAATTGTTGTGAACCTTTTATAAATCTAGCCTTACGTTAGATTTATCGCCTTTTATTTTCCTTGTTTTATTTTCCGTCCGTTTAAATTCCGAAGAACGATCCAGCCAACCTGTGGTGGAAGTTCAGTACTCGAAGATTCAGTTTCAATTTATTTAATTCAGGTTTAATATTTACTGCCTTTATTTATATATTTATTTGCATGATATATTATATGCCAATTAACATGCCTTTTATTATAAGCCAAATTAATTCATGCATGCTTAACTGTATTAATATGTCTGGCTAAATTACTAAGGTATCGGTATGTAAAGTAAGTTAACCGTAGGGGTCCGAAATAAATTGGCTTAATTATGTTTTGTTAATTATCACCTGTTTTTGGTTTGTATGTCTAATTTAATTAGTAAGTCTTAAGAACAATAGAGCGAAAGTTTGAGATCTTAAGACGGTCAAAGGTTAAAATTAATAGAGCGAAAGTTTGAGATCTTTAACTGGATAGTAGACATAGGACATTAGTTTTAAGGATGGCGAAAGCGTATTAAAACTAATTAGAACTTATTTATTTTCAAAAATTGTTTTTACACCCGAGCGGGATGGCGAAAGCGTACGTTAGGGATATTAGCATGTTCCGAGTCAACAGAGCGGAAGTTTGAGATTAGGAGATTTAAATAGATAACAACTTCATAAAACAGGCATTTTATTAATTACGTTGTTTCCAAAAAGCTTTTCTAAAATCTAATGGGATGGCGAAAGCGTACATTAGGATTAGGATAGTAATCTAAATCAATAGAGCGAAAGTTTGAGATGAGGATTTTTAACCAATTGAATTAGTAAAGATTTTTAATCGAATTATGCAAAAGCCAATGGACCTTCGGATCACCTTAAGTTTAACGAAATACATGCTGATATCTGTCTTTTATTATATTCTTTATTTCTCACAATCACTTTCCCTTAGGAACAATCGAAATATTAGTAGCCCTAGCTTTACATAGTAACCTTAGATAACGGTAGATCGATTCATAGTCCCTGTGGATTCGATATCTTTTAAAACTACACGACACGACTGTGCACTTGCAGTCATCAGATTAATAGACACGTAAAGTCGCGATCAAGTTTTTGGCGCCGTTGCCGGGGACTATTTAAGTCGATATCGTAACTCACTGTTACACCGTAGAGACTAGGGAAATTCTTTCCTTTCTTTCTGAACGATTGTATGCCAAATACTCGTTCACAAGGAGGAGATTTAATACAACGAATTAACGAGATCGAACGTTTCATTAACGTCAAACGTCGAGCTCGCAATCTTCCCGAAGTAGCACCAATTCCGATTAATCAGGAATTGACTTTTACTGATCAAATTAATCAAATCACCCCAAAGTTAGAGATGGCTGCTCTTCGTCCTCTTAGAGACTATGTCGCTCCTTCGCGCGCTGAACCGCATTCAAGTATCGCACCACCTGCGATTGAGGCAAACAATTTCGAACTGAAACCTTCGTTGGTCCAAGCTGTTCAACAGAATCAATTCGCTGGAAGCCCTGCAGACGACCCCAACCTCCATTTATCTGTGTTCGTGCAATATGCCGACACTGTCAAAGCTAACAACGTTAGTTCCGAAGCTATTCGATTACGTCTCTTTCCTTTCTCCTTGAGAGATAGAGCTAGAGCGTGGCTTCAATCCCTGCCTTCTAATTCCATAACTACATGGGACGAATTGAAGAGAGTATTCTTAGCGAGATACTTTCCGCCTAGCAAAACTGCTATGCTCAGAGGTCAAATCAACGGATTTACCCAGAAAGATAACGAATCACTCTTCGAAGCTTGGGAACGTTACAAGGACATGCTTAGACTATGCCCTCATCATGGACTCGAACCATGGCTGATCATCCATACTTTCTATGGTGGTCTCTTATATAACACTAAAATGACTATAGATGCCGCTGCTGGCGGAGCATTAATGGACAAACCCCATGATGAAGCATACAACCTCATTGAGAACATGGCACAAAACCATTACCAATGGGGTGGAGAACGAGCCGCTCTAGAGAAAGCCCAAACCAAAGGAGGAATGTACGAAATAAGTGGTATAGACCGCGTTAACGCTAAAGTAGACGCTTTAACTCAAAAGATCGAGAACTTAACCATTACTCCTTCAGCCACCGCTGCTGCCGTAACACCTAACTGCGAGATTTGTGGATTGACTGGACACGCAGTTGCCGAATGTCAACTCTTGACTGGAGTCCCATCTGATCAAGTAAACTATGCTCAAGGAAACCCTTATTCTAACACGTACAACCTTGGATGGAAAAACCAGCCGAACGTTTCTTATAAAAACAACAACGCGTTGTACGCGCCTGGACAAGCACCTGTTGTGCCACCTGGCTACCAAAAAGCGCCTGTAGCTGCTCAAAACACCCCTAGGAAGTCAAACCTAGAAATCATGATGGAGAACTTTATAGCTTCCCAACAACAAACCAATAAGGACTTCCTAAATCAAAACATCCACAATAGCGAGCAACTAAAACAACTATCGAACAAAGTAGATGCCTTAGCTACGCATAACAAAATGTTAGAAACTCAAATCTCACAAGTAGCTCAACAACAAGCACCTACTGCCGCCCCTGCTGGCACGTTTCCTGCTCAACCACAACCTAATCCTAAAGGACATGCGAACGCGATAACACTACGAAGTGGAACGAATTACGATGGACCCATTGATCCTAGAACTCAAAACGCACCCATGTCACAACAAGAGCCAAAGGAAACCCAAAAGACATCAACCGATGATCAAATTGCTAAGGCCAATGAGAGCAACAACGAAGTGGAACCTGAAAAAGAGAAACCTTACGTTCCACCACCACCTTATAAGCCACCAATTCCTTACCCTCAGAGATTAGCTAAATCAAAAACCGAAGCGCAATTTAAAAGATTTGTAGAACTTCTGAAACAATTAAACATAACCATACCGTTCACAGAAGCCATAGCTGAAATGCCTTCATACGCTAAATTCATAAAAGAAATCCTATCAAACAAAAAGAAACTCGAGGATAACGAAACTGTAACGCTTACCGCTGAATGTAGCGCTATCATCCAAAATAACATGCCTCCAAAACTGAAAGATCCTGGTAGTTTCTCTATACCCTGCGTAATAGGAAAAACCATCAGAGAGAAAGCCCTGTGCGATTTAGGACCCAGTGTTAGTTTGATGCCTCTTTCAACCTGTAAGAAACTAAATCTGGGTGAGCTTAAAGCAACGAGAATGTCTCTTCAATTAGCTGACCGTTCAGTCAAATACCCTGTAGGAATGTTAGAAAATATCCCTGTTCGTGTAGGTCAATTCTACATCCCAACTGATTTCATCATTATGGATATCCAAGAAGATTCTAACATCTCGATCATATTAGGAAGACCCTTCTTAGCAACCGCTGGTGCAATCATAGATGTCAAGCGAGGAAAGCTTACTTTCGAAGTAGGAGAAGAGAAAATAGAATTTATACTCTCCCAATTCCTAAAAGCACCCTCTATAATTGACACATGCTACTCTGCCGACATAATCGACGAGTGTGTTAATGAAATAAAATCCGAACCAAATAAGGAAACCGAGATCCTAAAAATTCCTATAGCGCCAATCTTTGAAGATGACAACTGGCGTGGGGAATATCAAGATGACCATCTGAGTGAATGCTTAGCCTTAACTCCTGATCCTATACCTGGACCGAAGAAACCTGCTATAGAACTGAAAACACTGCCTACCGATCTTAGATACGAATTCCTAGACGAAGAATGTAACCGACCAGTTATAGTTAACGCTGACTTAGGACAAACCGAAACTGTAAAATTACTTACTGTCCTGAGAAAATACCCAACCGCTTTAGGATATAACATATCAGATTTGAAAGGAATAAGTCCTTCCCTCTGTATGCACCGCATTATGCTCGAAGACGATTGTAAAACCTCTAGAGAACATCAAAGGCGAATAAATCCTATTATGAGAGATGTGGTTAAAAAGGAAATCCAAAAACTGCTAGAAGCCGGAATAATATATCCTATATCCGATAGTAAATGGGTTAGCCCTGTTCATGTCGTACCAAAGAAAGGAGGAGTTACTGTAATCACTAACGCAAAAGGCGAATCTGTAACGCAACGTACCCAAACTGGATGGAGAATGTGCATTGACTATAGGAAGCTAAACAAAGCTACCCGAAAAGACCATTTCCCTTTACCTTTCATAGATCAAATGCTCGAACGCCTAGCTAAACACTCACATTTCTGTTATCTGGATGGATACTCTGGATTTTTCCAAATTCCTATCCACCTTGACGACCAAGAGAAGACCACATTTACTTGTCCTTATGGTACATTCGCTTATAGACGAATGCCCTTTGGGCTTTGCAATGCACCCGCGACCTTCCAAAGATGCATGATGGCAATATTTGCCGACTTCCTAGATGGAATAATGGAGGTCTTTATGGACGACTTCTCTGTCTGTGGAGGAAGTTTTGAAACATGTTTAGAGAACCTTGAATTGGTACTTAAACGATGCGTAAGCGTAAACCTAGTCCTTAATTGGGAAAAGTGCCATTTCATGGTTCGACAAGGAATTGTACTTGGACACATCGTATCTGATAGAGGGATCGAAGTAGATAAAGCAAAAATCGAAATTATCGAAAACCTTCAACCTCCCAAAACTGTTAGAGAAATAAGAAGTTTTCTAGGACACGCTGGTTTTTACCGACGCTTCATTAAGGATTTCTCTAAAATAACCAAACCCTTAACTGAATTACTAATGAAAGACGCCGAATTTATTTTTACCAATAAATGCACTAAAGCATTTCATACGCTTAAACGAGCATTAATCTCGGCGCCTATTATGCAACCTCCCTACTAGAACGAGCCTTTCGAAATAATGTGTGACGCAAGTGATTATGCTGTAGGAGCCGTTCTAGGGCAAAGAAAAGATAAGAAACTACATGTCATATACTATGCGAGTAGAACCCTAGACGAAGCTCAAATGAATTACGCCACGACAGAAAAAGAATTACTAGCTGTCGTATTCGCATTAGACAAGTTCCGTTCTTACCTGGTAGGAGCCAAAATAATCATATACACTGACCACGCCGCCATTAGGTACCTCCTAACCAAAAAGGACGCCAAACCGAGACTTTTGAGATGGATTTTGTTACTACAAGAGTTCGACCTGGAAATTAAAGATAAAAAGGGAACTGAAAATGTCGTAGCAGATCACCTCTCTCGATTGGAAAACATGAAACCCGAACAAGTACCAATTGACGATGATTTCCCTTATGAAAGACTCATCGCTCAGTTAGAAGCCAATGAATTCGAACCATACCATCCAAACGCTGAAACCAACAAATTAGCAGAAATAGCTTTAGCCCGCTCTGACACACCTTGGTATGCAGATTTCGTAAAGTACCTAGCTGCTGGTGTGCTTCCTCCTGATCTAAGTTACCAACAGAAGAAGAAATTCTTCCATGACCTAAAACATTACTATTGGGACGATCCACTCCTGTTCAAAAGAGGCCCCGATGGAATCTTTAGACGTTGTGTACCCGAGGAAGAAATAGGAAGTATAATAACACACTGCCATTCTGCACTGTGTGGAGGACACCATAGCACATCTAGAACCTGCGCCAAAATCCTTTAATCTGGACTCTTCTGGCCCAACCTGTGGAAAGATGTTTATTTTGCTGTACTAAACTGTGATAGATGCCAACGAACCGGAAACATTTCGAGACGCGATGAAATGCCTCAAAAGGGCATTCTGGAAGTAGAAATATTTGACGTCTGGGGAATAGACTTTATGGGTCCGTTTCCGTCATCGTTTGGAAATCAATATATACGCGTAGCCGTCGATTACGTTTCAAAATGGATAGAAGCTATCGCTTCTCCTACAAACGATACACGAGTAGTTATCAAACTCTTCAAAAACGTCATCTTTCCTAGGTTCGGTGTGCCTAGACTGGTAATTAGCGATGGTGGTTCCCATTTCATTTCAAGAATACTTGAGAAACTCCTTCGAAAATATGGAGTAAATCATCGAATAGCTACACCATACCATCCACAAACAAGCGGACAAGTAGAAGTATCTAACCGCGAAATAAAACAAATATTGGAGAAAACTATTGCTATATCTAGAAAAGATTGGTCAACCAAGCTAAATGAAGCTTTATGGGCTTATAGAACAGCTTTCAAAACTCCAATAGGAACTACCCCATTCAAACTCGTTTATGGAAAATCATGCCACCTCCCGGTAGAGTTAGAACATAAAGCCTATTGGGCCATTAAGAACTTAAACCTAAACTACACTGCCGCTGGTGAGAAACGACTTCTAGACATAAACGAATTAGAAGAACTTAGACAAGACGCTTATGAAAACGCCAAAATCTATAAAGAGAGAACGAAAAAATGGCACGACAAGCGTATATCTAGGAAAAATTTTAGCATAGGCGATAAAGTACTTTTGTTTAATTCTAGACTAAAATTATTTCCTGGGAAGTTACGATCTAGATGGTCTGGCCCTTTCGAAATAACTAACATATTTCCGAGTGGAGCGATTGAAATCAAAGGAGAAACCGTCAAACCTTTTGTCGTAAATGGGCAACGTCTTAAGTATTACCATCATCTCGAACACGATGAAAACATCGAACTTTTTAAACTTGACGAGCTGCCCGCTCATTCGAAAAAATAGTTTTCTATTTTTAAAATCGTCGAGCTTACGACATAAAACAAAGCGCTTGGTGGGAGACAACCCACATTTATTTATTCTTTTATTTTATTTTTATTTTTATTTTTAACCTTTTATTTTCATCTAAATAATCTATTCTATTTTTAATTATATTAATTTTAATCAATTTTACATTTTTTTCCTACATTTTATAATAACTACTATAATTATAACTGCTATCTTAATTGGAGAAAATATTCTTTTTTTAATAATTATATTTATTATTATAATTTGTTACATTTTTACATTATTTTTATTTTTATTTTTCTTCCTTTTAAATCAACACTAGCCTAGTTCTAACTTAATCTTAATATTTTCAACTTCTAGGTTTTTCTTAACTACTAACTAAGATGCAAGAAGTCGATAATATGGAAGTTGTGTTCCGTGGTAGAGGACAAGAAGCAAGATTTGATAAGTTGGCTGAAAGACAAATGGATTTGACTTGCTATCCTCGCCAACCGACTATGGTAAGACTTGGTATCGAAGAAAGCGTTCTGTACCTGCTAAACCAAATCGGTTGGACTGGTTCTCACCTGTTCCGCAAGTTTAGTACCTACCGGAAGCTCACTCTGGAATTCTTGAGCTCCCTGACCTATCTTCCTAACTGTGGACAAGGACTGAGAAAAGGAGTCATTCTCTTTAGACTCTTTGGTATGGAATTTAATTTTTGCATCCGAGATTTTGCTGAAAGGCTAGAGCTACCTCATGGATCAGATGCATACACCCGAGTAGTTGAAGACAGCCTTGCGTACTGGGAGTTGGAACGATATTGGGGCAAGATCACTGGAAACGACAACCCTGAAGAGAACGAATTCCAATCTGAGAACATCCATAACCCCGCTTTCAGATACTTCCATAAGATCATTGCTCACTACATCTTTGGTAAACCCGATAATGTCACTGAAGTTTCTAGAGAAGAGTTATTCATCATGCTCTGCTCCTCTCAGAATCGCCCGGTCAATGCCATCGCTTTCATGCTAACAAACTTCGAGCGCATCATGCAAGACGAAGTTTCACCTATTAGGATCGGCGGATTTGTCACTATGATTGCTAATGCTATAGGAATGAGAGTACCTTTGCTTAGATTGACACCTCTTGGTTCCCACAATTCTATGGACATTCACTTCTGCTTTAACCGAGGTATCATCGGTAACCTTGGACCTGATCAGTTTGATTTACTCATTGATAACAAAGTATTAGATCAGTTCACCTTACCGAGTTCAAGGACGAGTGTGCACAACCCTGCTAACTGACTTTACTATGGTCAGATTCCTGAGAGAGAACCCTCACCTGAAACCCCTCAAGCTTATGAACATTTTGATGAGGAAATGCACGTATCAGAATCTGAGCCTCACACTCCTCCTGGATACTATGACCCTAATCCTGAAGATGAACCCATTCCTGATTATGAACCTCTTTCTAAAGATGAACCTATACCCGAGTATGAGCCTGAAACTCCTTCTGAAGATTCTGCTGATGATTACAATGTTGATATGACTGATGTCGAGCTCGAGGCACAACAACCCGCTGCATCCACCGCATCGGTGAATCAAAGAATGCCTAATCTGAACATGCACGAGCAAGCCATCACTGCACTATAACAAGATGTACAACATGTGCGCAACGAGCTACACACTTTGCAAATGCATTTCTTCGATTTCATCGACACCGTAAATGCTCAATTCGACGAAGTCTTCAAACACATTTACTCTAATGTGCACAACAATAGACGTGGCTAGATGTTACCGTTTAGATTTTTAGATTTTATTTCTAGTTTTAGTAATTTCAATTTCTAAGTTTAGATTTCACTTTCTGCACTTCTACATTCTATTTCTGTCAACACTCAGTACCAGTTTAATATTAAATGCAAAATTTTATTCATTACTGCTACTGTGTTATACTGCATTACTATTAACTGCCATATATTCCTGGATACCATTATTTTTGCTGTTTATAGTATGAAACAATGACACTGTTCTGAACTATTATTCCATACTTAATGTTATCTGTCAGAACCTGTCTTGACCATTACATGCGTGGAGATCACCTTCCTAAGTTAGGAGACGCGCGTCTCCACCTCTGTGGGACCAGACCTCAGTATGCAAAGGACAGGAGACGCACGTCTCCATGCCCTGTCCCCCAGCAGACTGACTGCCTGAGACGCGCGTCTCCCAAGGCCAGCAGTCTGCACCATTTGACCACGCAGAAGACTCTCTTTACTCCCCATTTTGAATTTTGAATTTGAATTTCAAAATTCAACATTCATTCCTCTTGATTCTTCCCATTATTTCTTCCATTTAAACACCATAAACCTCATTCATCCTCCATCATTCACCTCTTTAACTCTTCATCATTTCCCATTCTTCTATTCCATTCAAACTTCAAACACCACCATAATTCCATTTTAATTCTCCATTAACCACACCATTTTCAAACCTCACTATAAAACCACACCACCACCACTCTTCTTCTTCACAACCTCCAAACCATTTTCTACTCTTCTACTCTCCATACTAATTTTCTTTTCAAACTCATCATGCCTCCACGTTCAATCATCCGTAGTGTGCGTCCAGAGAGGCCACCTCCTAACCTTGCAAATACTATCTTTCGAGAGGATGACAACGATGCTCAAAGAACCAAATACCTTGCATTCTATGAACGTTCGGTTGTTCCCACAAAATTTGTGAACATCGAATGTCTAGAAACTCTGGGTCTCATTGATGGTGTCACCCGTTTACTCACTAAATCTAGCCTACACCACTTTGTACCGAACCCGTACCAATTTATGAGCCGCTCGTCTTGGAGTTCTTGAGTTCATTCAACTACGACACTCCTTCTGATCAACCACTCTCAACCGGTAGCATCCAATTTCGGATGTTCAACCGTGAATATACTCTGGATCAAGATGTAGTGGCTACGTACTTGCATTTTAATAATGCACCAAATGCTCTCCGCACAATTTTTCAAGAACTCAATGGTCGTTCATGGGAACAACATGCTTTCGACCTCTGGTTTAATCTCACTGGCGAAGTTCCTACTGGTTGGAGGGCTCTACATGCTTCTCACATTCAAAACCCCGCTATACGTTATTTTCAGCGTGTTTTGGGGCATACTATTTTTGCGAGATCCAACAACCACAAGGTAAATCAGCATGAATTATTTTTCCTTTATTGTGCGCTAAACAACCTCCGTTTCAATGCCGCACCTTTTATGCTCCAACACATCCAAAGCTGCGTCAACGCCCCTGCTACAAACCCCTTTCTGTTTGGCGGTATTATTACTTCCTTGGCCTGTGCCTTAGGTCTTGGTGATGAACTCATCTCCCTCTCTCATCTCATGATGCCTGCTCAATCACTCGACCTCACTTATTGCCGTGACTCCCACTTGGTTTCACCCCGCCATGATGGCTGATACACTTTGGTCGTCAACAAAGTTCTGATTCCTTATGTCGTCCTTCCATGCCCTGAAAGAATCAACATCCGTTATGTTCAGCGTTGGAGGCTTATTGAAGACAATCCTCACGATAACCAACCAGAACATCCTAATGAACCTATGGATGCAAATGAAGAAGAACTCAACCAAGGGCAAGCTGATGTCAACCAACCTCCTCAAAACAACCCTCCGCCTATCACTCTTGATGCCATGTATGCTGAAATTCTACGCCAAGATCAACTCGTTCAAGCTATGCAGACAAATCAAACTGAAACACTGAGGCTTATTCGAGAGATACAACAAGAGCACCGTGACTATGCCATTAGGAACGAAGGTCAATACACTGAAATTGCTACATATTTGCATGATCTTAACAGTCGTGTAAATGACTCTCCTACTGATAGACGTCGCCGTGTTCGTACAAGAGGCGCAAGCAGTTCTCGCAACCGCAACACTGAGGAGTAGTTCTCATGCATTCAGGACACTGCATCATCTAAGTCTGGGGGAGTCGTATTACTTGCTTTAGTTTTATTTCCTTTTAGTTTATTTCCCTTCTTTAAGTTTCATTTCCCTTCCTTGTAATGTTTTTCTAATTCAATAAAGAATATTTATGGCATTTCAAGTCTTATCTTTATAATTCCGTAGTTATTTCAATTTCTTCCATTTTTTTGAGCCATAAAAAAAAATTTTTGCTCCTAAACGATAAACGCAAACCCCACACGTTCGAGAAATACGAAGCTACTCAAACACTCAACGCATAGAAATTGAATCAAGTCAATATCCTTACTGTCCCAACACTCTAAAACCCCCAAGTATGTGTAACCGATTTGACTACCCTTTATACCGAAACCATCGACTTTAATTTTTGAAGTAACCCTTAGTAGTTTATTCTAGCAGTCGGCACCGTCTTAGATACAAACTACGCAGGGAGTCGATGAATATAAGTGTATGATCCTCATAATAATAATTATGTGCTTAACCGTAACAAGAAATGTGCCTACTAAGTAAGGTGATCCTCACAAGATCATTTAACCTAACGGTCGCAAATCTCAAATACAAAGAATTTAAAAACTCATTGTTGATTGGTTCAGAAGTCGTCTGGTACTGAACTTGGTAGGAGGGACTATTGTCCGATTCCCCGCGATCTACAAATGAGCGCTAAGGAGTATACCACATAATTGTGCCAGAACTCCATAAGAAGGATCATAGTCACTAACCGACTACTCTGCTATGTGCGTGTCAAGATAAATGGCTTAATGTGATTGCGCGCGAATGAAAAGGGTAAAACATGATGACGAGTCAAGATCAAGCTATAATGGCATGATTCGGATTGGTATGCATGCTGGGAGTTGTCTAGTGTCGTTACTATAAGTTTATTGCTTGGATCTGCAACATTATTTTCAAACAAAAACATTATGTAGCTGAGTATGACCGAACGACGTGGTGGAAGCGTATTTCATTTCGCTGTCCTCCTATCTTTACCTTATTATTTTGCTTGAGGACAAGCAAAGGTTCAAGTCTGGGGGAATTTGATAACACGATTTTATATCGTATATTTAGCCTGAAATCAATAGATATTTATAGCATTTTCCGTTTATTTTATTGTTTTATTATGATATTATGCGAGTATTTGCTTTGTTTCAGGTTTTACCATCTTATTGAGACTATTTGTGAAAGGGAGAGGAAATGGAGTTAAAATGACCACTATTTGTGCCTAAAAGATGAAAAATGGGTGCTGAAGTGAAAAGGAGGTGCAAATAAGACCCAAAATGTGCAAGGCTAATGACCCAACCCATGAAGGATCAATTGTGCGTGGCCCAAACCACACAAGCAAGTGGAGACGCACGTCTCCAACGTTCTTCTGCCACGTCACCAAGAGGAGACACCCGTCTCCAACCACTCCTAGATTCTCTCCACTTGAGACGCACGTCTCAAGTCGTGTGCTGAGTCTCCCTAAAGAAGTGGAGACGCACGTCTCCAAGTCCCAGTCTGAGAAGTCCCTACTTTCACGCATTCCAACTGCAAAGGCTCGCCTATAAATAGAGGCAGCCACTTCACTTCAATCTGTCCGATTTCCTGCTAACGAAGTGCTGCCGAAATTGTACCGTGCATTATATTTTCTGCCTTCCTTTAATTCAAACAGTTATTTTCTCACAACGATTTCTACACCGGAAATTGTTGTGAACCTTTTATAAATCTAGCCTTACGTTAGATTTATCGCCTTTTATTTTCCTTGTTTTATTTTCCGTCCGTTTAAATTCCGAAGAACGATCCAGCCAACCTGTGGTGGAAGTTCAGTACTCGAAGATTCAGTTTCAATTTATTTAATTCAGGTTTAATATTTACTGCCTTTATTTATATATTTATTTGCATGATATATTATATGCCAATTAACATGCTTTTATTATAAGCCAAATTAATTCATGCATGCTTAACTGTTTTAATATGTCTGGCTAAATTACTAAGGTATCGGTATGTAAAGTAAGTTAACCGTAGGGGTCCGAAATAAATTGGCTTAATTATGTTTTGTTAATTATCACCTGTTTTTGGTTTGTATGTCTAATTTAATTAGTAAGTCTTAAGAACAATAGAGCAAAAGTTTGAGATCTTAAGACGGTCAAAGGTTAAAATCAATAGAGCGAAAGTTTGAGATCTTTAACTGGATAGTAGACATAGGACATTAGTTTTAAGGATGGCGAAAGCGTATTAAAACTAATTAGAACTTATTTATTTTCAAAAATTGTTTTTACACCCGAGCGGGATGGCAAAAGCGTACGTTAGGGATATTAGCATGTTCCGAGTCAACAGAGCGAAAGTTTGAGATTAGGAGATTTAAATAGATAACAACTTCATAAAACATGCATTTTATTAATTACGTTGTTTCCAAAAAGCTTTTCTAAAATCTAATGGGATGGCGAAAGCGTACATTAGGAATAGGATAGTAATCTAAATCAACAGAGCGAAAGTTTGAGACGAGGATTTTTAACCAATTGAATTAGTAAAGATTTTTAATCGAATTATGCAAAAGCCAATGGACCTTCGGATCACCTTAAGTTAAACGAAATACATGCTGATATCTGTCTTTTATTATATTCTTTATTTCTCACAATCACTTTCCCTTAGGAACAATCGAAATATTAGTAGCCCTAGCTTTACATAGTAACCTTAGATAACGGTAGATCGATTCATAGTCCCTGTGGATTCGATATCTTTTAAAACTACACGACACGACTGTGCACTTGCAGTCATCAGATTAATAGACACGTAAAGTCGTGATCACTGACTTAGTAGGGAAAGACTCACTGTGGAGACTCTATTATCTGCCTTGTACAAAGCCCAAGGTTAAGGCTAACTCTACTGAGGGTTACTCTATTGTGCAGAGATTGGAGATTGACCCTACTGAGGAATTTGCTTTTATTAAGCAGGGATTGATGATTGAAAGCCCAAGTTTGAAGGTTGACCTTACAGGGAATTTGTTTGAATGATTGAGACTGACCTAGGGTTGACTCTACCGGGGAGTTTTGATGGTTTGAATGATGGATGATGGAAACTAACCCTTTCTAAGGAATTTGGATTTGAAGGATTAATTTGAAGCTAACCCTTTCCAGGGAATTTTATGAAATGAAGGAATTGATGGAGGCTGACCCTTTCCAGGGAATTTTATGAAATAAAGGAATTGATGGAGGCTGACCCTTTCTAAGGAATTTTATGAAATGAAGGAATTAATGGAGGCTGACCCTTTCCAGGGAATTTTATGAAAGATTGATTTACTTCTTGTTTAAAGCCCAAGATTAAGGCAGACTCTAATTGGGGAAATTCCAGATGGGGAATCTAGACTCTACTATGGAGAAGACTCATTAGAGATTGAAGATATGGGTGATAGAGACTGTCCATGTCTCTCATTCCAAAAGGTGAACTCAATACTGTGATTGAGATATTCTTAGCTTATTTGAAGTCTGGTTTGAAGAATAGAAGAATCTCACCAGGGTAGGCTAAAAGGTTACTAAAGACCTGTTCATATGTTTATAAGAAACCTGATGGGTCCTTGTATACAAGCTCAAGAGAAAGTTGGGAATATGCTTTTAAGAAGCCTGTGGGTCCTTGTATTGTAAGCCCAAGAGAAGGCTAATCGAGGGTCCTTGTTATAGCACAAGAGAAAGCTATGTTGGTTTTGAACTTAGTTTGGCTCTAAGCAAATGGGTAAGAGGTTTCACCGGGAATAATTCCTCTTGGATGGATGTGCCCTATTTTTGTTCTAAGGCTTTTTTAAGATGTTTCACCGGGAATAATTCATCTTGAGGTTGAACTAAAGAATTCTAATTAGGAAAGAGCCTTCATCGGGAAGACATTCTCAATCCTAGGCCATAGTTCTATAATATATATACAGTTTATTTATCCTAAGGTTTTTCTCAGACGGAGTTCTAAACAATGTATATACAGTTTATGTTTGACAGTTATTTAAATGAAAGCTGTAAAGCCTAACCTGGATGAAGTGGAGGCCTTTGAAGGATGTATGTACAGCAAGGGTTGGTGTTAGACGTTTGGCTTACGTATCTAGAGGGGGGGTGAATAGATACTTCAGAATTTATTCGGATTTTCTTAAAAAATATGGCGAAATCGTTTAGGGATCGACTCGCATTTATTCCAAACCGCTACGGGAAGGATCAAATATGTTTTTAAACCACAAACTGATTATGATGTGAAGATGAAAACTATTAGAGAATCAACAAGTTATGCTACGATAAATCGTTTAAGAGTTTAACTTGGATAAGCTTGTTTCCAATGACTTTGATTAATGAAAGAAGCAATATATCAAACACGTGGTATATAATAATCAACTTGAATTGTGAATCAATGTGTGATGACCTGTGATATGTTTGCAGGATTTTATCACATAAGTTTAACACGTTGATTCGTAAATCAATTTGCGATTATAACAAAAAATAATGCACAATGTAATCGAAAAGATAAAAGCAATAACGAACATGATATTTGTTCAGGCAGTTCGTCGACCGTCCTCGCTACGACTACATCTGCCCCCAATTCCAAACGGGAATTGGGATGTCTTTCATTATGATTGAAAAGAGTTTATACAAACAAGATAACAAAGCAATAACGATAAACCAAATGTGTTGATTCTTTGTATCTTCTTCCCCTTAATCTTGAGCCAGATCAAGTATCTTCCAAGAGCTTGTCGTTGATTCCCTTTCTGCAGTGTTGTGAATTGAATGAACCCTTGTTCTTCAACTTCTACACTCAGCTGAATCGTTGATGAAGCCTCTTGACAAAAACCCCCCAAAATTCACCAATCTTGGAGGACATAATCTGCAGATTTTATTCACCACTAACCCCACAAATCTTCACCCACTAGGAACATTCAATTCCTTTCCATGGACGTTATCAATCTTGATCACAAACCCTCACCACAAGAATTGTTGTGTGTAATTGTGTTGGAGTTAGCAAGAAGATAGAAGATGAGAAGACTTTGTGTATCTTTCAGTTGTTGGTGTTGACTTCAATAATTAGCTGAAAATGATATATATAGGTGCTAGCAGAGTTGGCTGAAGGCAAACACATAATTTGGCAAATTTTGGGGCGATAGGTCGACCTACTCTATTGCTTGGTGTCATACCCTAATTTTTGACCCCCCTGAGATGACATATCTTCAGGATTTTCATCAGGTCAAAGCAAGTACCCAGAGCAGTCACTTCTTCATTTGGCATTTAATCAAGGATGTTCAAAGACAAGAAAACTCATGCAAAGGATCAATCAGTAGAAGGATTAGTCTCTAACATAATCATAGGACTCAAGAGCTTCATTTTCTCACCTATGATTGATTAGACACCCAGTCCTCTGAATACAGATTTACTCAGGTCACCAGACTAGGGTTTTTGAGCCTATCAAGGACTGAAATCAGGGATCACCTTTGGGAAACCCTAAAAAGCTCCAGGACATCTATTAAAAACTTCAATCATCTTCAAATGATCCATACAATAAGATCCACTGGACATCACACCTCAATTCAAGATCCACAGTCATCATTTTCATCTTGTCGACAATTAGGGTTTTTAACCTAATTCATCTGATAGTTGACTTTTAATCAGGGTATGGATCCAAAACTCAAGACATGATTCAAGGACCTCTACTACCTCAATATAACCCATTTACATCACTCATTTGAGGAGAAGATCTTAATTCCACACAAAAGTCCAAAATCTCACCTTATTTGGAAAAAGTCAACTGTATGGGATCACCTTTGACTTTTAAGATTTTTGGTCAAACCATGACTTTCAAGGATCAATATCATAAATATATGGATATTAAAGTCATTTGACCAAAGAAATTCAAAGAGAATCATCAAGGAACAAAAAGTCGGGAATTAGGGTTTTTGAGGGCATTATGGGAACTCAAAATTTCACCTACACAACCCAAAAAACTTCCAACATGAAAGTTGTATATTTTTCAAAATAAAACAACATCTTACATAGGAACTTTTTTCAAAAGATCAACCATTTAAGAGTTTTGGAATTTTGAAGCTTTAGGTTATAAAAACTTAGAAATTTTTTTTAAGTGTTTTAACCTAGTTTTCTTCCAACTTTGGCCTCATTTTTCACAAATTTGCCAAAGGATTCTGAAGAAACTCCAAACTAATGATTTGAAGTAGATGTTTAGGGCTTTCCAAATTGTGTTCAACCTTCTCCAAATTCATTTTGAGCTAAGAGTTATGCTTGTTCAAAGTTGGCCTCATGAAGTAAAATTATAGGTCATGTACAATTTGAAACTTCCTAATTTTGTGCAAATGACCTCTCTTATGGATGCTACATGACCCATAACACATCTGCAAACATGCCATGCATTCATTTTTACCATGACATGAGAATTGAAGAAGATTCTAAAAACAAGAACATGTGATTATGTAATGATTACATTTGTGAATTTATGGCAAATTGATGAATCACCCAAGGAATCTTCTCACCAACCAATTGGAACACTCCTCTGCATCAGAAATGTTCCCCAAGACCAGATAAGATCAATAGATAGGGAGCTAGCTCGATTTGGCCATCATTGCATTTTGAAGATTCTTGGAATTTCTTCATGGCCAAGAAATCAAAACTCCCTCATTAAGCAAGCTCACTCTCTCAATTAGTACTGAATCAATTGCCTATAAATAGAGGACTCTTTCTCATTCAAAAAACACACCAAAGCAACTATAATCCTTGCTTTCTCTTTCTCTTCTCATGCTTATGGTTTTTCAAAGTTCTTTGGCAAGAAGAATCGTTTTCTTCAAACCAAAGCTCTTCTTTGGAAAGTAAGCATTCTAACATCTCAAGGGGGTTCATTTGAGGTGATCCAAGCACCTGGATCACTTCTGTAAGTGGAGGAACGCCATTGTTGCTCTCACTTTGGAGCTGTTGCAGTTGGAGGTCCACAGAGCAATTCAGAAGGCTCCAAGCAAGGTTAAGCATCCAGGCACGTTCCATAGGAGGTAGTGGAGCTATCCAGATGGTCGCAGCTCATCTGTAACTGCAGATTCATCATCCTCCATGTTCACTTGAAGCTCAAATCGAGGGAGGTCCATAGAGCAATTCAGGAGAATTAAAGTTACAATAAGCATTCAGTTAGCATCACTGAGTCCCAAGGAAGCTTTTGGGATCATTCATACAAGCCCAGGTGCTCTCTACCATCCTCACGACCTCCATTTTCAGAGGTAAGTTTCTGAACTCCACCTCTTTAATTTAAGCACTCTTTGTGGTAAAGCTCGATTCTATCTTGTTCAGCATCATCAGAGGATTGAAAACCCTCTATCATCATTCATTTATTCATCTTGTGCATCATTTAATTTTAAAATTAGGGTTTATATGTTCTTCGTGTTCATGATGAAATTCGTTAGTTACACTTAGAATAAATGAATTTTGAGCCCATGATCATGTTCCTTGTCCAAAAAAGAGTGAGATTGATGTTTACATCATGCCATTTAGTTGAGAAACCAGAGAGTTAGGAATTTGAAAATCTGAAGCTCGAGGAAGAAGATGAACATGGCGCGCGTAAAATTTGAATTTCCTGGCTTATCTGAAAATATAATATATTGAGTGTATATAGTTAACAAGCTGCGCGCGCAGCTCAGTTGGTTAAGTTTTGAAATGTGATCATGAAGGGCGTGGGTTCGAACCTCTCTAGGTGACAAAACCATTTTTTTTATCACCTTTTCCACTTAATTTCTTCACAACTTTAACCAATTAGTTAACCTATCAAATTAACTCCTTTTTAATTCATTTTTTATGCACTTATTGATTAATATATATATTTTATAAATAATCAAAAAAATCATAAAAATATTATTTATTTTATATATTTTTATTAGGTTAAAAATGGTGTTGTTTTAAGTATTTTAAAATATATTTCAATATATGTTTTCATTAAAATCTCAAAACCTAATATTTCATAAGTGTTTTAGTGTTAAAAGCCCTAATCATTTAGGTCTTAATTAGGTATAGATTTTGTTTGTACTTCAATTAAGTTGACTTTTGTCAAAATTCAAATTATGTTCAAACTTCAAAGTAAACAGACGATCGAGGTTTTCAAACAACAGAACCTCGTATCTTTTCAACTGTTTTCATAAACAGTAAATCATTTTTAAATGGGCCTCTATTAGAGTGTAAGACCCAACACCTTCTTTCTTTTCATAGTTTGTTTTACAAAACTGTATTTTCAAAATCTTCTTTCTGTTTTCAAAACATTCTTCTGGTATTTGAAGGGCATTATTCCCGGTGAAACTCTTCAGATACCTATGTGACCTATGTCCATCTTCACTTCTTCTGTTTTCAAAAAAACCATTAACTGTTTATCATATATATATTCAACTGTTATCCATCAATTGCTGGTAAGGCTTTGTACATACTTCTCCAAAGGCCTCCACTCCATCTAGGTTAGGCTTTACAAGCTTTCAATTTACAGTCTTTATTTAAATTACTGTCAAATATAAACTCTGCATATATTAGTTTAGAACTACGTTTGAGTGTAAACCCTAGGACAGTTAAATTATATATATATTATAGGAATATGACCTAGGATTGAGAATGTCTTCCCGGTGAAGGCTCTTTCCTAATTAGAGATCTGTAGTTCAAACCCCCAAGATGAATTATTCCCGGTGAAACATCTTGGTAAAAACCTTAGAATCCAAAATAGGACACATCCACCCAAAGAGGAATTATTCCCGGTGAAACCTCTTACCCATTTGCTTAGAGCCAAAATAAGTTCAAAACTACATAGCTTTCTCTTGTGCTATAACAAGGACCCTCGATGACCCTTGATTAGCCTCCTCTTGGGCTTTGTACAAGGACCCACAGGCTTCTTAAAAGCATTTCCAGCTTCCTCTTGAGCTTGTATACAAGGACCCATCAGGTTTCTTATAAACATAGGAACAGGTCTTTAGTCACCTTTTAACATACCCTGGTGAGTTTCTTCCAATTTAAACCAGACTTTAAACAAGCTAAGTTTGTCTCAATTTCACATTGAGTACACCTTTTGGAATGAGAGACATGGACAGTCTCTGTCACCCTTATCTTCATTAATCTCCCTTAGCAGAGTCTAGGATCCATGTTTGCTTATCCTCAGCAAGAGTCAGCCTTCATCTTGGGCTTTAAACAAGAAGTCTCCACTAGATAATCTTTCTGCTAATCATCTTAATAAAAACCCCGGGAAAGGGTTAGCCTCCAAATAAAATCATTTCTTTCATCTTAATAAAAACCCCTGGAAAGGGTTAGCCTCCACACATTCTTTCATTTTAACAAAACCCCTGGAAAGGGTTAGCCTCCAAATAAAATCATTTCTTTCATCTTAATCAAAACCCCTGGAAAGGGTTAGCCTCCAAATAAAATCATTTCTTTCATCTTAATAAAAACCCCTGGAAAGGGTTAGCCTCCACACATTCTTTCATTTTAACAAAACCCCTGGAAAGGGTTAGCCTCCAAAATCACTTCAAAAAACCAAAGATTCATTTCTCTTAGGAGATAATTTCCCCAAAAGAGTCAAAACCCCTGGAAAGGGTCAGCCTCCAAAAAACATGACAAAAATGAGTCTTTTAACAGACAATTTTACCAGCTGAGTCAAAATCCCTGGAAAGGGTTAGCTTCCAAAAAAAATCAGTCTTTTAATAAATAAATCCTTCAGTAGAGTCAAAATCCAACAAAAACAGTTAGCCTCAACCTTGGGCTTCATACAAGGCACCAAAACAATAAAACTCCCCTGTTAATAATCAGCTTCAACCTTGGGCATTGTACAAGGCAGATAATAGAGTCTCCCCTAGTGAGTCCTTCATTGTTCAGTAGCCACAACCTTGGGCTTTGTACAAGGCAGATAAACCATATTTCATGTGTCAAAGATTCCTAACATCTAGGATCTTTTCCCATAGAGTCATCCATACTCAGTTTATTTAAGAGTCCGCCACAACCTTGGGCTTCATACAAGGAAGAAAATAATATTTCCCCTAGTTAGAGTCAGCCTCAATTCTGGGCTTTGTACAGAACACCAAATAAAACCCATCAAAATAAATTTTCCCTAAGAAGAGTCAGCCTCTATTCTGGGCTTTGTACAGAACATAAAAATCTCTTGTAAATTAATCCCCAGTGGAGTTTTCTCCCAGAATCATAATAATAATCAATCAATCAAAAAGCCTCAAGCTTGGGCCTCATACAAGCCAGCTAAAAATCAAATCTTTTATACAGTAGATAGACATAGCTTATCTCTATAGAGAGATCTTTCCTCTATCTCACCACATTCAAACAAACAAACATTACATTTCATTTTAATCAAGTCTCCCATTTAGGATTTTGAAAGGCATGAGCTGGCAGTAAAACCCATACATGTGGTAACTTTCCCTAATTTGGATGAGCATCTTTCTTTCATTTAAGAGGCATTTGACTGGTATACTTGCACATACACAAGTAAGGTCCCCCTCTTGAATGAAATGAATTCAGTTATTCTGTCACTCTTTTAATGTTTGTGGTGGAATAGTAGAAATACCTCTCTATAAAGATGACTTCATGTCTCTTTACTGTAAACAGAGATTTAATTCAAAGCTTCAACCTTGAGCTTCAAGCAAGGCACCCAAAAATAATTAATCCCTAATTAGTTCCCCGAACTACATTAAGCTCTGACTTCCATTAGGGATATGTAGGCATGAGGTTCACAAGGAATCTCAGCGAGCTAATAAAATACCAAAAATAGTCAGTCAGTCTGTCTGTCTTTCTTTTATTCAATTCAATTCCTTCTCCTAATACAAAGGAGAAACTTTCCCAATAATCATTAGCAGCACAAACACATTTAGACACAGAGAAGGTTCCTGTAGAGTACTACAGATATGTAGGGTGCTTAAACACTTCCCTATGTAATCCCCACACTTAGCAAACTCCTAGGGTTTAGTTGAGATCTTTTTTCCCCTTTCCTACTCGTAGGACAAATAAGAAAGTTCGTGTGATATCGTAGGAAGAACTGAAACAAAATTCATTCCACCACGGGCGCATTCTCCTTCCAAATTTCGCGTGAAGGGTCTAGCGTGCCGTCCTCCCAAGTGAAACGGGGAGGTAAAAAAAACGACAACCACAGAAAAATGGCGACTCTGCTGGGGATATAAGTGTTCAAAACTTTGGTTTTTCATCCAAACCAATGGTTGACCTGTTGCTGGTCCAGCCCCAATGAGGAATTAGGGATGCCAAATTCCCCCTCAAACAAGAGAGGTCCTGCCTAATCTCTGTGTCATTTCATGTGTTTGCTGCATTTATATTTGTTTATTTTGTTTATTCTGTATCGGGAAAGGGCTTGATTCCCCCTTGTGGTGAGAAATCCTATACCCGGATTTGAGTGCAACATAAGATAGGATGGAGGATGTCTTCCCGGTGAAGACCCTCTAATCTTGGTTCACAATTCTACTCTTGGGATTTGCCTGGCTGGTTGTGATTAACTGCGCCACTGCATTCCGAGACTGATTTGTACTAGGAGGACCTAGAAACACATTAACCCCACTTAAAGCCTTTTTAGGACGTAGAGCGGTGATTACGGAAGTAATTGTCACGCAGATACTACACTCAGAGAAAACTCTCTTATAGATACCAATCAACGTATCTTTAAGGTTGAGCAAAAACTCTGAGACCCTTAGAACCCGTTCTACAGGTACAAAAATCCTTATCCTTAGTTTACCATTGGGGCGAGGTTTGCGTTTTGACTTCATGACCACTATACCCTTCAACGCCATGTTTGTTTAAAAACTCTTGTGTGTGCATTCATGCATTCATGCATCATTCATTAATAACAACAAAAACAAAAAGAGTCTTTTTCGAGTCCTTTTTCAAGGAAACTAAATAACGAACGTTTTAAACTTCATAGAAAGAGAGAAACGGAGAAAGGACTTAAGGATCTATACCATGAATTACGGAAGAAAGAGAGCTAGGAAATACACCTTCAAGATTCCCCAGGTCGAGGAACTGGGAAAGCTCGGAAAACTGGTGGTCAACCCCCAAGCTTTCAAGGAGAAGTATGGAAAACTTCTGCCTTTGCTCAATACCAACATTGTGGATGGGATCCTTCCCACCTTGGTACAGTTTTATGATCCAACGTATCACTGCTTCACCTTTCCAGATTATCAGCTAATGCCTACGTTGGAGGAGTACTCTCATCTGATTGGAATACTCGTGTACGCGCAAGATCCGTACTCCGGTTTGGAAAAGAATCCTGACGACATTATCATTGCTGCAACTACTCCTTTGAACGTAGTCGACATCAGAACTCATATGGTGAGTAGAGGAGGAATTCAAGGATTGCCCTCCAAATTCCTGTTTGATCAAGCTCGGTACTTCATCAGCATCCAAGATATGAGCGCTTTTGAGGAAATCTTGGCTTTGCTTATCTACGGATTGTTTTTGTTCCCTAACATTAACGATTTCGTCAACATCAACGCGATTAAGATCTTCTTAATTGGAAATCCAGTTCCAAGCTTGCTTGCGGATGCTTATCACTCTGTGCATTCAAGAAACCTGCAGCGAGGAGGATTAATCACATGCTGCGTACCGTTGTTATACGAATGGTTCGTTTCACACCTGCCAAAGTCTAGCACTTTCTGGAATATGAGGGATGGCCTTTACTGGTCACAGAAAATCATGTCCCTCACTCATACGGACATTGATTGGTGTAGTCCTGACAACGACAAAACCAAGATCATTTTCAGTTGCGGATGTTTTCCCAACATACCCCTTATTGGAACTAAGGGAGGAATCAGTTACAATCCAGCTTTAGCCCGTCGTCAATACGGCTATCCCATGAAAAACATTCCAAGTAACATCCAATTGGAGGGTCTGTTCTTCAAGAACATCGACGATCATGGCAACATGCTGAAGAAGGAAATTGTCCAAGCCTGGCGTCTTGTTCACAGCAAAGGGAGAAGATTGTTAGGAAAACATCTTTGCATCTCTCTAGATCCTTACCTTCAATGGGTACGCGTCAGAGCATTCAAGCTCAGGATGCCATATCAACATCAAGAACCCATTCCCCTAAGGGAACCAATATACCTTTTCTCCACCGATGTTGAAAAACTACAAACGGCATTAAACAAGGTATGCCAAGAAAGGAATGCTTGGAGGAACAAGTATCGAATCGTCAACACGGAAAACGTTGAGATTCATAATATCCTAAGAAGGAAGGATGAGTTACTTGAAGTGCTCGATCGACAAGTGACACAATCATCACTTTCTCATCATATCCCTCCTGCTTCCTGGATCATCGATCAGCTCATGTCAGAGAACGCTCAGCTCAAGAAACAGAAGAAAATGTTAGAACGTGAAGTCGGCTCTTCGTCAAAGTTTTAGAGTCCTTTCTCTCAGTTTCTCTGTATTTCTTTTTCAAAGTGTGTAAAAAACGGCGTTTTCGCTTAATTAATAAAAGTTTGATGTTTCATAACATAATTATGGTGTTTCCTTGAAAAATATTAACTTAATTGCATATCATGCATCGCTTTAGTCGTACGCACTGACACGAGAATTGTCGCGGATCTAATAGTCACTTTCCTTTCTCCAGAGAAAGAGAGGAGGAGAAGGAGGTGAACCAAGACTTTCAAGCTGTCTCATCCATACAACACTCGTTCAAGTCGCAAGAAAAGAATGGAAGACTTTGAGCAAGAGAATGGAGAACTCAGAGAAGAGGTTAATACTCTCAAAGATGCTATTGAAAGGCTCAATAGCATGGTAGAAGCCCTGGTAGTTGCACAGAATCGACCAACGCCAGAAGAACGACAAAGGACTGTGGTTTCCGAGATTGTTTCTACTCCTATTCCTCGGTATACCATGCCACCCAACCGACCTTGGGGCATGCCGTATAACTTTATTCCAGAAGGGTACATACCCCCAGTTTCTGAAGTTCCAAGAGCTACAATGGAGATACAACCACCGGAGGGTTACAAACCTCTGGAAATTGAAGTTCCAAGAGCAACGACAATGGGTTTCGCACAACAGAATGCTGAGATTCCAAGATCTGCTGTCATGGCTTCTCCACAGCCCATTGTGCATACTTTTCCTCCACAGGGCGGACAAGTATATCATCACGCTCCCAGTGAGGACGCTGGCGTGTATGAAAGATTGGACGAGTTCCAGGAACAGTTTCTGCAAATGTAGAAGGAACTCAAGACTCTTCGAGGACAAGAAATATTTGGAAACAATGCTGCAGACCTCTGTCTGGTTCCAAATGTTAAGATTCCTCACAAATTCAAAGTACCAGATTTCGAGAAGTACAAAGGGAATTCATGCCCACAAAGTCACCTCGTAATGTACGCTCGAAGAATGTCAACTCAGACTGATAATCAACAATTACTCATTCATTATTTTCAAGACAGCCTGACTGGTGCTACACTCAAATGGTACATGAACTTGGACAGTTCAGAGATTCGTACTTTTCGAGACCTCGGAGAGGCCTTCGTCAAACAGTATAAGTACAATCTGGATATGGCTCCCGACAGAGATCAACTCCGGGCCATGACTCAAAAGGATAGGGAAAGCTTCAAGGAATACGCTCAAAGATGGCGTGAAGTTGCTGCACAAATCTGTCCACCAGTTGAAGAGAAAGAAATGACAAAAATCTATCTCAAAACTTTGAATCCATTTTATTACGGACGAATGGTTGCAAGTGCACCAAGTGACTTTACTGAGATGGTAAACATGGGTGTACGTTTAGAAGAAGCAGTTCGAGAAGGACGCTTGAACAAAGAACCAGAATCTTCTATTGGTCCAAGGAAGTATGGAAGTTCTTTCCAGAATAAAAAGGATCAAGATGTCAGCAATGTCTTGCACAAAATCAAGAAGAAATTTCAACCTCAAGTTGCAACAATAACTCCGGTTGTTAACTCAGCGCCAGCTTATCAACCTCAGGTCTCGCAACAACAAATTCAACAAAGGTCGCAGCAACCTCAACAGCAGGTTCGACCTCCAAATTACAACAATCGGGCTCCAAGGTATCCTGCCTTTGACCCAGTACCAATGCCGTATGCGGAATTATTTCCAACATTACTGGCAAAAGGACTCATTCAGACAAGGAGTCCTCCAAATCCTACAAACAGTTCCTCACCATGGTATAAGGCTGACCAATCTTGTCCCTATCATCAGGGGGCACCAGGTCACAATATTGAGAACTGTTTCCCTTTCAAGATTGACGTCCAACGATTAGTGAAGAGCGGAATGCTATCCTTCAAAGATACTAATCCAAACGTCCAAGCAAATCCTTTGCCGCATCATAAAGAAGCTTCAGTAAATCTGGTAGATCAACACCCTAACGTCATTCAAATCTACGACATTCGTCAGATAGGGGAAAATCTTGTCAAGATGCACGCTAAGCAAGTTGGGTACGGCCATATACCACCTCACAACTACTTCACATGCGATATTTGTCCAAAGAATAATCAAGGATGTGCCGTAGTTCAAGTTGCATTACAAGAACAAATGGACTTAGGATGGATTCAACATATCTGAGTCAGGACTGAACATGACATCAACATGGTTCAAGGATGTCCAGGAGAATACAAAATCTACAAAGTTGAAGATCTTGAAGGATCGGTAGTCAGGTTCCATAAAACTTTAAATGGACTTGCCTACTTTGGAACGGATTTCCATCCTTACAGTAGATGCAGAATTTGTCGAAGAAATTCACAAGGATGTTTGCGTGTTCGCAACGACATTCAAAAGCTGATGGATGACAATACCATTACTGTTCTTGCCAACAGAGAAGATGACGAAATCTTTACCGTATCTCCTCAAATTAATCAAGTTGAACCAATGCAAGTTAAGTATGACAGCAGGAAGACAGCAATTACTCCGTTAGTCATCTACCTACCAGGTCCTGTACCGTATGAGTCCAACAAGGCTATACCATACAAGTACAATGCTACATTCATTGAAAATGGTAAGGAAATACCATTACCGTCTGTTGTCAACATTCCTGATGTTAGTCGGGTCACCAGAAGTCGACGAGTCTTCAACAGAACAACAGAAAATGTGGAGAAACCTTCGGAAAAAGTACCACATAGGCAAGACAATCATCCGACCAATGCTGTTCAAGCGAAAGAAAATGATGAGATCTTGAAATTAATCCAGAGGAGTGAATACAACATTGTAGATCAATAGCTACATACTCCGTCTAGGATTTCTGTTCTTTCCCTGCTATTGAGTTCTGAAGCTCATAGGGAAGGTCTACCGAAAGTTTTGGAACAAGCTTTCGTAGAACCTGGCGTTACAGTAAGCCAATTCGACAATATCGTTGCCAACATCTCCACCAGAACTAACCTGAGTTTTTGTGACGAAGATCTTCCTGAAGAAGGAGTGGACCATAATCTTCCACTTCACATCTCAGTTGGCTGCATGGGTGATGTACTCACAGGAGTCCTAATAGACAATGGATCCTCTCTCAACGTCATGCCGAAATCAACATTGTCAAGATTATCTTTCGAAGATTACCCTCTAAGAAAAAGTCACGTCATCGTCAAAGCATTTGATGGATCAAGGAAGTCAGTTTTTGGAGAAGTGGATCTTCCCATAACTATTGGACCTCAGACGTTCAAAATCACTTTCCAAGTCATGGATATTCCAGCACAATACAGTTGTTTGCTAGGTCGCCCATGGATTCATGAGGCTGGGGCAATTACTTCAACACTTCATCAGAAACTGAAGTTCATAAGAAATGACAAATTGGTAACCGTATGTGGAGAACGAGCTCTGATCGTCAGCAACCTGTCATCATTCTCCGACATAGAACCAAAAGAAGTCGTTGGAACTAAATTCCAAGCACTTTCCTTGGATAAGGAAAAAGGAAAGGAGAAAGCAGCGTCTATTTCTTCCTACAGAGATGCAATCCAAGTTGTAAAGGATGGCACTACCAGTGGTCGGGGGCACCTTAATATTCCTACCAACAACAAGAACAGAACAGGAGTTGGATTCTTTCCAACATCATCAAAGACTATTCCAGGAATTGAGGTAGTTCTTCAAATTCAAGAAACTTTCCGCAGCGGAGGCTTTCTTCAACCTGTTCAACAAGCAGTCAATACCATCGGTACGGAAAACACCGATGAAGAGGAATGGTTATCCTATCTTAACAAAGCAGGATACATAGCCCTATCAGAGTCTGAATCACCTTGTTGTTATCCGACTAAGGGATCTGAAAGTAAGACTCAACCAAGCAGTGATGAAGTTACTAACAGCTTCACCACCAGAAGTCATGGTTCATCAGAAGAAGTTCCTCCTATCCCCGAAGAAACTTGGGATACATTAGGAGAACCAAGCGGAAAATTCGACTACATGGTGAAATACTCCGCTCCTGAAAGTTCAAGAATCTCTCTTGAAGATATTGTTCCAACTGGATGGAACAGTGATTTTGAGTACCTCTCTCAGCCAAAAGAGATGTATAACCCTTGCTATTCATCATCATCGACTGGTGAAATCATCATTGAGGATTATATCCCCAAGTCACCTTCTGAGACTACGGATCTAGAGTTCACATACCTGGTCAATGCCATCTTGGGAGAAGAGCAAGACCAAAATACAGAAGAGGATGATCTCGAAAGTGTCTCCGACAACGAGTCTCTCCATTCAGAAGATTGGAAGTTTCCTCAAAAGAAAGTTCGACATACTCCACTTGGAAATGGGTATGCTCACACCGCTCAGTCTGCTGAAGTAGAAGAAGATCGTCTGAGTGTTGCAAAGACAGTGGTTGGTAAATCAAGACCTACCACAGGCCAGCTTAAGCCTAAGGTTCCAGATTACTTAGTGCACAATGGAGTTCGCCACTATTGGACAGCTGTTGAAGTTACAACTGTTGTTCGCACTCCTAAGTAGGAACTTTCACCGTTATTTTATCCTCTCACCATAGCCCAGGGTGAAGAGATGTTTCATAGGGCTTTGCATTTTACTATTTCTTAGGAAAATGTCCCTCTTTGCTTCGCCCAAAGCAATAGAGTTTTGTTTTATAGGGTCTTTGTTTCAAGAAATGACTGTCAATAAATAAAAATGTCATTTTGTTCCGTCGTTAGTTTTTCCTTTTCTTTTTTTCGGAAATTGGTAATCCTAAAAAAACACCCTTAAAAAACATCAAATATTCCATTAACTGCATACACCGAGTCTTCCCTCGTTGTCTAAATAAAATTTATCACACATATGCAGATTAATCATAAAATACCCCGTTGAAACGTGCGATCGTATGACTTCTCCAAGCTTTGAGTTTCCTGTATTCGAGGCAGAGGAAGAAGAAGACGAAGAAATATCAAAGGAAATTTCACGATTACTTCAACAAAAGGAAGAGGCCATTCAGCCATACAATGAGCCTCTAGAGATCATTAACCTTGGTTCCGATGGAAACAGAAAAGAGGTTAAGATTGGAGCTTCGCTCAGTTCAGAGATCAGAGAGAGTTTGATACAACTGCTCAAAGAATTTTCAGATGTCTTCGCTTGGTCTTATCAGGATATGCCAGGGTTGGATACCAGTATAGTGGAGCATCACTTGCCATTAAAAGCAGAATGCCCTCCGGTCAAGCAAAAATTGAGAAGAACTCATCCGGAGATGGCCATGAAAATCAAAGAGGAAGTTCAAAAGCAGATCAACGCAGGTTTCCTCGTCACTTCAGAATACCCTCAGTGGTTAGCTAACATTGTTCCCGTTCCTAAGAAAGACGGAAAAGTCCGCATGTGCGTCGACTACAGAGATTTGAACAAAGCTAGCCCTAAGGATGATTTTCCTTTACCGCATATTGATATGTTGGTAGACAGTACAGCAAAATCCAAAGTTTTCTCGTTCATGGACGGATTTTCAGGATACAATCAAATCAAAATGGCACCTGAAGACATGGAGAAAACAGCTTTCATCACCCCCTGGGGCACGTTCTGCTATCGTGTTATGCCTTTTGGACTAAAGAACGCAGGGGCAACTTATCAAAGGGCCATGACTACACTTTTCCACGACATGATGCATAAAGAAGTGGAAGTCTATGTGGACGACAT
Source organism: Vicia villosa (assembly GCF_029867415.1). NCBI lineage: Eukaryota > Viridiplantae > Streptophyta > Magnoliopsida > Fabales > Fabaceae > Vicia > Vicia villosa. Next base: position 956,839 of record NW_026705179.1, read on the forward strand.
GATTGCCAAATCAGAAAATGAAGAAGATCACATACAAAATCTGACAAAGTTATTTCAACGCTTACGGGAGTTTCAGCTTCGCCTGAACCCCAACAAGTGTACCTTTGGTGTCTACTCAGGAAAACTCCTTGGTTTCATCGTCAGCAAACGAGGAATTGAAGTAGATCCAGACAAAGTCAAGGCAATTCAAGAAATGCCTTCACCCAGAACCGAGAAGCAAGTTAGAGGATTTCTTGGACGTCTGAATTACATCTCGAGATTCATATATCTCATGACTGCAACTTGAGCTCCTATTTTCAAACTTCTACGGAAAAATCAAATTTGCATCTGGACAGACGATTGTCAGAAAGCGTTCGACAGCATTAAGGAATATCTGCTCGAACCACCCATTTTGTCTCCTCCAGTGGAAGGAAGACCTTTGATAATGTACTTAACCGTCTTAGAAGATTCCATGGGTTGTGTCCTTGGACAGCAAGATGAGACGAGAAGAAAAGAGCATGCCATTTACTACCTAAGCAAGAAATTCACTGACTGTGAATCCCGCTACTCCATGCTCGAGAAGACGTGTTGTGCTTTGGCCTGGGCTGCCAAGCGTCTCCGCCAGTACATGATTCGACATACTACTTGTTTGATCTCTCATATGGATCCAATCAAGTACATCTTTGAGAAGCCTGCCTTAACCGGGAGAATTGCCCGTTGGCAGATGTTGTTATCAGAATATGACATTGAGTATCACGCACAGAAAGCCGTGAAAGGAAGCATTCTAGCTGAGCACCTGGCTCACCACCCACTCAATGGTCATGAATTAACCAGTTTTGACTTTCCAGACGAGGACGTCATGTACCTCAAGATGAAAGATTACTACGAGCCACTACCAGACGAAGGACCTGAGATAGGATCCCAGTGGGGCTTATTCTTTGACGGAGCTGTCAATGCTTATGGACGAGGAATTGGGGCAATCATTGTTACTCCTCGAGGTACCCATATTCCATTTACTGCCAGATTACCTTTCAAGTGCACAAACAATGAGGCCGAATATGAAGCTTGCATCATGGGTCTCGAAGAAGCCGTGGATCTAAGAATTAAACACTTGGATGTATACGGGGATTCTGCTTTGGTCATCAATCAAATCAAAGGAGAATGGGAAACACGCCAACCAGGGCTAATTCCTTACAAAGACTACGCGAGAAGATTGTTACCATTCTTCGACAGGGTAGATTTTCATCACATTCCTCGTGAAGAAAACAACATGGCTGATGCATTAGCCACACTCTCTTCCATGATTAGGATAAATCATTGGAATGACATTTCTCGGATCGATGTTATGCGCCTGGATAGGCCCGCTCATGTTTTCATAGTAGAAGCAATCATCGACGACAAACCGTGGTATCACGACATCAAGAACTTTCTTCAAAAGAAAGAGTACCCTCTTGGGGCGTCAAAGAAAGATAGAAAGACTTTGAGAAGGTTAGCTTGTAGATTCTTCCTGAATGAAGATGTTCTTTACAAGAGAAATCTCGACATGGTTCTGCTCAGATGCGTTGACAGAAAAGAAGCAGAAGTACTCATGAAAGAAATACATGAAGGTTCCTTTGGTACTCACACCAATGGACACACCATGACAAGGAAAATACTGAGAGCATGATATTATTGGTTGACGATGGAGTCAGATTGTTACCAGTACGCAAAGAGGTGTCACAAATGTCAGATCTACGCCGATAGAATTCATGTGCCACCATCTCTTCTCAACATACTCTCTTCCCCTTAGCCTTTCTCCATGTGGGGAATCGACATGATTGGACATCGCTTCATCTTGGTAGCTACAGACTATTTCACCAAATGGGTTGAAGCAGCTTCATATGCAAACGTTACAAGACAAGTTGTCGTCAGGTTTATCAAGAATCACATCATCTGTCGCTACGGCATTCCTAGCAAGATAATCACTGACAATGGGTCAAATTTGAATAACAAAATGATGAAGGAGCTTTGTGAAGAATTCAAGATTGAGCATCACAACTCATCTCCTTACAGACCAAAGATGAATGGAGCTGTAGAAGCAGCTAACAAAAACATCAAGAAAATCGTTCAGAAGATGGTCATCACTTACAAAGATTGGCATGAAATGCTCCCGTATGCTCTTCATGGTTACCGTACATCAGTACATACTTCGACTGGAGCAACTCCTTTCTCCCTTGTATATGGCATGGAGGCAGTCCTACCTATAGAGGTTGAGATTCCATCGATGAGAGTCTTGATGGAAGCAAAATTAACAGAAGCCGAGTGGTGTCAAAGCAGATTCGATGAATTGAACTTAATCGAAGAAAAGCGCATGACAGCTTTATGCCATGGTCAGCTATATCAACAAAGAATGAAGAAAGCTTTTGACAAAAAGGTTCGACCTCGCACAATCAAAGAAGGCGACCTTGTACTCAAAAAGATTCAATCTTTTCTCACAGATTCAAGAGGGTAATGGACTCCCAATTATGACGGCCCCTACGTGGTCAAGAGAGCTTTCTCAGGAGGAGCCTTAATACTCACGACTATGGATGGAGAAGAATTCACCCGTCCTGTGAACGTCGACGCAGTCAAGAAATACTTCGCCTAAATAATCAAAAGAACAGCTCGCTAAGTTGAAAACTCGCAGAGAGCAGCTTAGGCAAAAAGAGCGTCTCGGTGAATCGAAAACCCAAAAGGGAGATTCAGGCAAAAGTAAGAGACATAAAAAATAAATAATCAATCCCGGTAGACTTAAAACCTGAAAGGGGTAGTTTACGCAAAAGTTAGGGATATATGGCAAGTAACTGTGTTCAGGACAAACTTGATCATTCAAAAATCCATAGCAGAGTATTCATCAGCAGTAGGTCATCTTCTACGAAGCACGAATACAGCGCAACTCGGAGTGGAAGGGAAAGATAATGGTTGTCACGTTTCATCGTAGCCCTTTTCCCAAAAAAATTACCAATTTCCAACTTTGTAAATACTCCATGGAATCAAGCATTTGGCTGATTACCATTCCATATATAATAATTTGAGCCTTGTGCTTTCTTTGCAAATCGAGTCTTATTTAGTTTCGTGAGATGCATTTTAAATTTAAACAGTCATTTTTTTTTGAAGCTGTCATACCCCAAAATTTTCCCGGTCAATTCATGTCTTTTAATTCATTAAGGATCAAAATTAAGAATCATGGGGTTTGACATTCCTATTGTCAAACCTACGTTCTTATAGAATATCCTGAGTTAAAATGAGGGTTAAGGTTAGAAGGTGTTTGAGCTCAGCCATCTATCCCGTTTTTGAGATTTTTAGTCTGTTTCGCAATTGATCATATGCCTTAGGATTTTTTATTTGATGATTAATTTTTTGGTTTGATCATTTTTCACAATTTTTAACTATTATTATTTGATTATTAATTTTAATATTTGATTTAATCATCTATTATATTTATTAATTATTATTATTATTAGTTAGTATTAGGATTAGTAGCATTACTAATTTTAATAGCATTATCAATATTATTAGTTTAAATTATTGTTATTTATCATTCTATTTTATAATTATTAGATTTTCTTACTCATTTAAAATATTAAGCTAAATACAATAATCATGAAATAAAAAAATAAAAAAAAAGAGAGGAAAGATTGGTTGTCCAAAGGGCCAAAGAAAAACGTGAAAGATGGCTTGAGGGAACAAAAATGGCAAGTTTGGATGACAAAATAAGATCTTGATTCTTCAATTGCAAAGGAAGTGGGATTGAGTTTTCTTGACCTAATTGGGCCATATATAAACCAAGAACAACTGCAGACAAGAGGAGGATTTTTCTAGCCTCCAAAACCGTAAACACGTTCATAAAAAATTAAGGAAAAGTCAAAATCGGTTTTGGGAATTAAAGCTTGATTCAAGGCATTGTGTGGATCCTAACATGTTCCTGGAGTCTTCCTGAAGCGATCCCGATCATCATCCATAACCAAAGCTCTCGAAATTACAGCCAATTCGTCACGGTTTTGACCTCTCTTTGAAGCTTTCGATTTCATAAATTTATGCATTGTAAACGTAATTTAATTGTCTATTCATGTTCATAATCGTGTTTGGAACGTTTTAGAACCGTTTAATCGAAGCTTCTGTGCAGATTTATTGTTTCACCATTGTTAGTGTTCTTGAGCTCTAAATTGGGGAATCCTATTTAACAACAAAATTGGCTTAAATCGATTGTGTAGGCGTGCTTAGGAAGTAATTCCCGGTTAATATATGCCATCGTTTATAGTTTGTGGTTGTTATTGTGTGAGATTCAAATTTACAGGTCTATGGCTACACACAAAAGCGTTGCTAAAAGTTCTGGTTGCTAAAAGTTCTGGTTTTTTCTGAATAAAAAGCAACGAAGAAGGAGATTACTGGGCTTCAATTTCGTTTAAAACATTTAAACGATTATATTTTAATATATTATATTCAGAATTCTTTTTGTAACAGCGAAAGGTGTCCAGCGCAAGTGGCAAGTTGGAGAAGCATTTAACCATGAGGGACTGGGTTCGATTCCCAGCTCCCACAATTTAATTTTGTCACTTTGTTTAGTCTGCCATGCCCAAAGATCCAGTACCCATGTTGCGCGCGCGTCCACGATGCACTTGCAATCATCTAGCCATCAGATTGTCAGCCATCATGATCTAACGTACACAAGGCTGAGGGTTTACCATAGACCTCAAGGGCATGCCACACAGAATCACCACCCAGGTTTCTATTTATTTGTTATTTATTTAGTTATTTAGGATAAATGTTTATCTAGTTATACCTAATTTAATTATTTTGTTAGTTAGGATTAGGACTATAATTATATCCGATCATTCTCCCGATTATCTTCCTCGATTTTTCGAGTTAATTTATTTAATTATTTTTAATCATAAATCACAAGAACCCTATGTGACCAAAGCATTAGGGTTTGTCCAATCCCATTAGTTTTTTTAGCCCAAACAATAGGATTTAACTTATTATTCGTTTCGACTAAATTTATTGGTCGCGATGATTAATAATCGAATAATTTAATTAATCAAATCCTATAAATCAAATAAACTTATTTTGCTAAATGGTTTTAACCAAATCTATTGGTTACGATGATTAGCATTCCTTTATCAATTCGTTATTATTTGTAATCAAAGCTATTGATTATGAGGGATAACGATAAAAATTAAATAATTAAAACATATCAATTTGCTAACGGTGATAATCGAATCAATCGATTAGAATAATTAGCAATGCTTTTATTAATCTGTTGATTATGGTGATCAAACCTATTGATCATCGCGATTAATAGTACAAATTAAAATCAGGGTTGTACGCCCAAAACATCTAAAAAAACACTAAACCACGACACTACGGATTTTTATCCTAGGCAATTCAAAATGCCTTTCAAATCAAATTCAAAACTACGATAGGCCATTCAAAAAGCCTTCAAACCGTACCAAATCAAATCCTAAGGGCGTACAACCCTTCCCCGAACTACGTTGACTCTGATTCTCCCTAAGGAGATACGTAGGCACTTGGCAACAAGGCGAGTCCCCCTCCCAAAAATCTCAATTTTCCCCTGTGCAATTCTTTAGCTATAAAACCTTAACATTTAGCCATAAAATTTGACCCTTAGATTCAAAGCCAATAGGAAAGGGTTGAGGGTGCCTAACACCTTCCCTCGACCTGAATATAGTATCTTACCCTGATCTCTATACTGCGTAGGGTTTCCTATTCGCCCTTCAGAATAGGTGGCGACTCTCTAAGTTATAAATTTTTAGGCAGGTTGCTACAGCTGGCGACTCTGCTGGGGATACACTTAATGGTGAATTATTAGGCTCCTATAGGTTTTGACAGGGTTTAGGTTTTTGGCAAACGGTGTAGGTTTTTGGCGAAATTTTTAGGGTTGGCTAATTCGCCATTTTAGGGTTTATGGTTTTAATATAAACATTTAAATTATATTTATTTATTTATTTATTTACAACTTCCATTTACAGTAATTATAACAATTTAAATGAATATTCGTTTACTTTAATATTTGTTGCTGTACTGCAATTTTGGAGCTACAAATGGCAGGATTTGGGGATCAGGTTCTTATAAATATTTAAATTTAATTTAATTTATTTATTTATTTACGGTTTTATTTACAGTAAATATTTATAGTAATTTAAATAAATGTTTATTTAAATGATTATTTGTTTTACTGTAAATTTTGGGGATATATAAATTGCTGTTAAACCTAAGCGTGAGAATTATATTTAAGACCAGAGGGGAAATACATCGCCTACGAGTCTTATTATAATTCCACTCAGAGTGGGTTAAATATTCGGAAAGGTCTGATACGAGGCTCGACCTTGTTGAGGGCTGGACTGGGTATTTAGCTGATCTCTCTGGGAACCTACCCCTAAAACTCGAACCTCGTGGATAAATGAGTTGTTCTAAAATCCAAAGAGACAACAAGTCTCGGCGGCTACGAACGACCCCATGAGACCTTCTAGAACATACCAATGGGAAGGATAGGCACCCTAAGCCGTTACGTCGAACCTATGAACCTAGGGCTCATGTGCTTACGTGCTTATTATATATGCAATTTATATACTGCGGATGTCTTGCAATTTTATTTTTGCAGGTGTTCCTACGTACTCCCTAGCCTATAGGGACTTTCTTTTCTCGTCCATGTGTTTTCACAACGACTTCGTCCTTCCTCTGAAGGACATCCTCATCAATGCGCGTCGATTGGCCTCACGATGGCCATGAGAGCTGGTAACTGTCTTGAACGGTCAACCCGTGCTTACTCCCGCGCACCTCCTAACTGGTGTAGGTTTTGGATTTCTATCTATACATCTTTCTTCCCAAGCCTGTAGGGATTCCACTTCATTCAATATCGTCCTTAGATGGTTTGTGTTCCGCATAGAGAACCTTCCCAAGAGGGACAACTTCATTGGTACACGTCGATTGGCCTCTCGATGGCCATGAGACTTGGTGACTGTCTTGAACGGTTACCAGCCGCTACCTTCCACATACTCCCTAATCTAAGGGATTTCTATTGGCGTGTCATAACATCTACCTCGCAAGGATTTCACTAGGGTCTAATGTCGCCTCTAAGGCTATCCCTAGGATTAAACGTCACGCATCTGCATTGCATGCACGGAGTTATAATACAAGGAGTCTCTCGCATACACATGCATTCGCATTTTCATGCTGTCATACATTTACATCTACATTTGCATTTTTGTCTCCACCCTTATCTAAATCAACAACTACGCTGGCTGATTTCTTGAGACTCATAAATGAACTCAAGAAGAGCCCTAAAATGTGGAGAGAGGAGAATCAACCATTGAATGTTCAAAAGAGCTTGGTCCTACAAGGAGAAAAGGTTGCCCTTCATTATACAAACTACGTACTTACGCCTACGCCCGCGCCTATGCCTCCTCATGTTGGGGCAGTCGACGCAATATAGGTCGTTACCGAGCAGGAGTTGGTTCAACAAAGAAGTTCCCCCATGGATACACTTAAGGGGTATCTACTTATAAAGGGTTTCATCTTAGAACGCAACGAAGCTTACGAGAATACCTTACAACAGTTTGTGGGGAAAAGATTAGTCCAACTGGGGGCAATATCTTGAACAAGGATGCATAGGCATGGTGGAGGGGAAGCAAGATTTAATTGAAGAAGGGGTCATTGAGTCCGGCCAGCCTAAAGAGCCGCACAAGTCTAATGCTATGGATGTCTAGAAGGAGGGATTCTTAGATCATTAGTTTCATTTGCATTCGCAATCTCTTTTCTGTTTGTTTAAACATTTGTCGTATGACAGACGCTATGTACTTTACAATAATCATTAATGCATTGCTTACGTGTGTCTTGGATTATTCCTAGTGTTTTCACTATATTTAAAATTGGTTTTTACTTGGTTTTCTTCTATAGTGATATTCGACTCTCGTTAAAACTGTAAGCCTTTGGAGGGAGAATGACGAAAACGATACCGCAATCTCATACAGTACGCTTTCGAACAGACCGTGTTGACGATGTACAGGCATTGTTTCAATTCCAATACAGTGGAGATTGTAAACTCGGTTTTTTGAGGCGAACTGACTCCTTGCTCTTTTTTTTCTTTTATTATTTTTTATTTTTGCAAGAGTCGCCACCGACTTTTATTTTATCCAACATTTAGGAAAGGCATAAAAGAACAGGAAAGACCTTTTGACAGATTTTGGGTTCGGGGGGTTGGTTATACAAAGGGAAGGTTTTAAGCACCCTTTGTATCCATGGTTATCCATGGGCTCTTAATTGCTTAGCTCACTTTTGATTTAAAAATAGAAGAAGTGAAGATGACGGAAACATAAACAATGCGTCCAAATGGACAAAGAAAAAATAGCGGAAGCATAAATAATATGTCCAAATGGACAAAGAGAAAATAGCGGAAACATAAATAATATGTCCAAATGGACAAAGAGAAAATAGCGGAAACATAAATAATATGTCCAAACGGACAAAGAAAAATAGCGGAAACATAAATAATACGTCCAAATGGACAAAGAAAAAATAGCAGAAATATAAATAATACGTCCAAAAGGACAAAGAAAAAATAGCAGAAATATAAATAATACGTCCAAATGGACAAAGAAAAAATAGCAGAAATATAAATAATGTGTCCAAATGGACAAAGAAAAAATGACAGAAACATAAATAATATGTCCAAATGGAGAAAGAAAAAATAACAGAAACATAAATAATATGTCCAAATGGACAAAGAAAAAATAACAGAAACATAAATAATATGTCCAAATGGACAAAGAAAAAATAACAGAAATATAAATAATATGTCCAAGTGGACAAAGAAAAAATAACAGAAATATAAATAATATGTCCAAATGGACAAAGAAAAAATAACAGAAACATAAATAATAAATAATAAAATAAAGCATAAAGCAAGAAATATAAAGAACAATATAATAAAATGCGGAAATTAAAGTCAATTGTTAGTATGTTAGCACGTGAATCATCTTGAAGCTAGTCAAGTATATTCACGATGTTAGTGATGATCGATGGTGAGTGAATGATGATCTCGGATTTAAAGTTAATGAAAATTTATCAGAAGCTTGATAGAATCATAGCGACTACACGATAAATTTCCAAAAGTCTTAAATCAACTGCATACAATCTCTGCCATATTTGATCTTTTATTCTGATTCGGGACAAAGGAAAAAGATAAGAAATAATATCAAATAATATACAAAAATAAATATAAAACAAATTAAACTTAACTCATTCTTTTTGTGATTTTTTTGGAATTGATTTTAAGTTAATTAACAAGCTAATTAAACAAATAATTAAACTTAACAAGAAAAATAAATCTAGTTATGTATAAAATTGGTATATGATATATAAACCTAATTTAACAAAATAAAATATTTTTTTTCGAATTTTTTGATAGGTTAGAAATAATTAAAAAAAGAAAATATATACATAATTACTAATTAATTAAGCAAAATAAATTAACTATGAATAAAAATAAAATATTTTTATGTCAAATATTAGATTATAAAAATATAAACCTAAATCTAAAAGGAAAATATTTTTGGAGTTTTTTGATTGGTTGAAAATAATTAAAAAGCAATATTTACATAATTACTAATTAATTAAGCAAAATAAATTAATTATGAAAAGAAATAAAATATTTTTATGTTAAAAATTAAATAAACATTTTATCAACTTAAAACTAAAATTAAAACATTTTTTTTGAGAAATTGAAAATATGCATAAATATGGAGTTTTTAATTCATGAACTCCTAACACTACTACATATTAAAAACTACATTGTACTTACTCTATGATGTCCCAAGAGTGGAATAGAGTGATTGAAATTGATTGAAGGTGGCTATTTGAATGAGCCTTGATTTTTACAAGTTTATTGAAACTTTTGAAAAATATAAAACTCTTAAGCTATGGCTTTGTTGTTGTTGTCATGCTCTCCCATTTTTCTCCCTTTTTTTTTCTTCCTTTGAATGAAGAAATGAAGCTCTATTTATAGCCAAAGAGATATGATCATAAAGCCTTGCAAGTGGAAATTGTCATGATTGATTTTGTGGAAAAAGAATGGAATATTCTTTTATGCTAGGTTAAAAAACTTAACCATAGTTTAATCACTCAAGTATTATTCTCTTCAATCTTGCAATAATATCTTTAAGCATCTTGAATTGGTCTTGATTGGCAACCATAAGCATCTTTGATAATATCTTTGAATTATCTCACTTTAATTAAACTTTAAATGAATAAAATTTAATTAAAATGAAATAAAAATGTCATGAATCATGTATATGTTGTGAATATCTTTAAACATATGAGAATCAAGATTGAATCACAAAAGAATTGTCCTTTTTGAAAAAAAATCAAATTTTGGTCATTACTTGTTTCATGCATTTTTCCAAAAAAGGTCAACTTCATCAAGGCATATCTCCCTCAATTTTGATCCTATGAAAGTGTTCTTTTACTTTTTGGAAAGCCCAAGATGTCCTCTACAAGCCACTTTGGAAGCGTTTTTGCATTTGGAGAAGTTATTTTGATGATATGGGCTTTGACAAAAACTGCTTTTTGTTGACTTTCAAAATGACCCGTAATGTTTTGGCTTATATCTCTTAGGCGGAAGCATTTCTTGACCTCGGGCCCAACATCAAAGTTGTAGAGAATTTAATTTCCTTGAGAATGAGCTTTGGTTGGAATTTTTCTGATAAATTATGAGAGAGTTATGGTCGGTCAAAGTTCAGTTGACTTTTAGGTAAAAAACTCTAATTTTGAAACTTGGAGTTTTGTCGATTTCTGAACTTTTCTTGATGAATTATGATCAACCATTGATCACATGATGAATCTTTTGACAAAATATGGATGTTGACAAAAAATTGCATTTTTGACTGTCTGTTGACTTTTTGGTCAAATTGAAGTCTTGCGATCTTTCAATGAATCAAGGTCTTCTCCTCTGTTAAATGACGTGAATTGACTATAATGTTGATTTGAAGGCCTTTGAATCATAATTTGAGTCTTGGTATCATCTCCTGATTAAAAGTCAATCCTCTGGTGAAATTAGGTCAAAACCCTAATTTGGCGCTTTGGGCGATCTGGAGAGTTGTCTGCCTTAAACTGAGGCGTCCTTGGACTTGAATATTGATTGAAGGAACCTTTGAATCTTGAGAGAATGTTGAACCTCTTGTGGGCCTCAAAACCCTAATTTCTTCAGATTTCTCTTGATCATTCTCCTGTTTTTGACACACAAGCAACAAACTTTTTTTCTTTTTTTATTTTTTTGTTAGTAAATAAAAATATGCATGATGATAATGATCATAACACTTAGAAAATGATGGGATCTCAGAGGTCAAAAATTGGGGTGCAACAGAGATATAAGGATGTTAATCCCTTGTCAACCCCTTTTGAGCCTAAGAAGTAGAAGTTTTCCTTCACGTACAAAATAAAAACCCTCAAAATATAACCTGGGGTAGGGTAGCTGTTCAGTTAACTTGATTATCCCAAATTGTTCCTGTGAACATAATCACTGATGGTTCTCCGTCATAATTAAACCTGGCAGTCTATGTCCGTAAAAAAAAAACAATACAAGGGCCTGCTAAGTCAAAACCTATTAAGGAGAATTAGGCAAAATTGGGGCATCCCGCTGACTGTAGTTTTAAAACGAACAGTTCAGGCAAAGTTAGGGATAACAAAGTCGAAAAGAGGTCATTACATACCCTCACAAAAAGAAAATATTACAAGAAAGGAGGATGACTGCCTTTGCAAAATAAACTTCTGGTTTTTGAACCATCGTAAATGTCAACGTCATAATTCCCAAATTCTTTTGGAGACTAAACGCATAGTCAACTGAGCATAGGACTGGAGAACATCACGAAGATGGGGATGGGTACAAATAAACTTTGAGCCTCTATCCTTTGTTTCTTTAAACCGTGAACCAGGCCACGTTACAACCCTTAAAAGTCCTAACTGAAGCATGGTTAGTTCGAAAGCATACTGTTACCAAAGGTATCCCGACTCCTTAAGGTCTACTATAACTTTTGAGTTGATATCACTTTCTTACAAAAAAAAATTTCGTTTTATTCAAAAAATGTTTCTAAACTTTCAAGACAAACATATGCATTCGCATCTTATGAATTTCATTACAAAGTACACTTGTCTATGTAGTTTCAGATGTTTAAACATCAGGGAGAAGTTGCATGGGGCATGGCTAATGGCTAAAAATCCTACTGACTGACGAAGTAGCTTTAAAAACTCGTCAAAAGAAGAAACATCCCTTACTCATGACTGGGATGGCTAATGTGTACACATGGCATAGCTCGTCATTATCCCATTTACATGGGGCAAATCTAATCAAGATCCATGAAATCTCTCAAAGACGCTGAATAGCCCATGGGGCAGGCCCATTACCTGGGGGCACGTTGCAAAGGTCACTCAGTATCAGATAATGTCAATACCACTCTCACATCCTTTCCAGGAACCTTTTTAGGATATTTCTCAATCTGTCCATATAGTCTTCTTTAAAGACATGTTCAAATACTTCTTACCCTTTCTAGGAGCATGTTTCAGATAGTCTTTTTAAAGACCCAGTTTCTTATCCTCTCTATTTTCAAACCCTTTCAAACAGTCTTCTCTAAGACATATTCCTTTCCAAGAACCTTTTCTAGGTAGTCTTTTGTAAGACATCTCTTAACTTTTTTTCAGTTAGTCTTTTAAGACATATCCAAACTTCTCTTATGCTTTCAAGAACCTTATCAAACTTTGTTTAAAGTACCGAGTCTTCTCTAAGACAGTTCACCATCCTTTCTAGGGTGATCTTCTTCAAGATGAGTTTCCTAAGTTTTGTTTAAAACCCTACATTCCATAAAACAGTCTTTATCCTTTATAGGAATCTTTTGACCCTCTGCACAAACATATCCCTTTGAGCTTTGTTTAAAGCACAGTCTTATTTAAGACAATTTCCCATTCTTTCCAAGGACCTCTTCAGGTAATCTTATAAAAAAGACATCATCTCATTCTGAGTACTCAGCAAATCACTGTCCGTCAGGATGCGACCGAAGTGCATGACTCATTCTGAAAAGTATCTGCTTCACATTCAAATCAACACTTAGCATCAAGGAGACCTCAAAATTGGTCTAATCAAGGATGACCCTTCCTGATAAAGACCCTTGAATGAGGAAACCACGTTCAGATGGTTTTTCCTAAAACAGGGGCATACAATCAAGGATCCTATTAACTAGGGGCATATCTTTCAAGAATTCAAACACTGGGGCAAGGCATATCAGGCAAGACATGGTGGAATTCGAGTTCCCTCTAAAGGTCCCTCCTTCAGATTAAGGGGCACATCTCTCAAAATTTCTGATATTCGGGAAGTCACACTAGGAGCATTGTTGCATAATTGATTTTCCCACGCCTGTACTATTTACATCCCGCAGTGTGGGATCGGCATACATGCATAATTCTCATTTATTTTGAGAATCTCATTACATGACACATGCATCATGACATTACATAAAACTAACACTGCCTTTTTAGGTCACTTCATAATCAAAAGGATGTTATCATCCAATTACAGCGCAAATACGATCGTATCAACGATTCAATCTTAACAGATACAATTCCAATACCTCATTCCAAGTCTTTCTTCAAAGACAATCCAGAAGCAATCAAAGAATTTCTTACCTCTCCAGTTAGTCTTGTCCAAGACAATTATCCTAATCTTTCCAAGCAGTCTTGTTTAAGACGTACCCTAACCTTCCTAGGCAATCTTGTTTAAGATGTATCCTATCCTTTCTAGGTAGTCTTGTCTAAGACGCTCCATGTCCTTTATAGGAACCTTTCTAGGTAGTTTTGTTTAAAACGTATTATGTCCTTTATAGGAACCTTTCTAGGTAGTTTTGTTTAAAACGTCTTATGTCCTTTATAGGAACCTTTCTAGGTAGTTTTGTTTAAAACGTCTTATGTCCTTTATAGGAACCTTTAAAGGTAGTTTTGTTTAAAACGTATCATGCCCTTTATAGGAACCTTTATAGGTAGTTTTGTTTAAAATATGCCATATCCTTTATAGGAACCTTTCTAGGTAGTTTTGTTTAAAACATATCGTTCCCTTTATAGGAACCTTTCTTGGTAGTTTTGTTTAAAACATATCGCTTCCTTTATAGGAATCTTTCTAGGTAGTTTTGTTTAAAACGTATCGTTCCCTTTATAGGAATCTTTCTAGGTAAGTTTTGTTTAAAATGTATCGTATCCTGTCTAAGAGCCTTTCCAGGTGAGTCTTGTGTAAGACATATCACATACTTTCCAAAAACTTTTCTAGGTTAGTCTTGTGTAAGACGTATCCTAACCTATCTAGGTAGTCTTGTTGAGACATTTCATATCCTTTCTAAAAAAAAACCTCTCCAGGTGAATCTTGTGTAAGACGTTTCATATCTTTTTAAAGAGCCTTTCTAGGTGAGTCTTATTTAAGACGTATCATGCCTTTCTAGGTAGCCTTCTTAAAATGTTTATCCATTCTTTTCTAAGACACACTTAGTTCTTTTAAAGAACTCCCCAGTTAGTCTTATGTAAGACATTACTCCCTCTCTCCTCAGATACAATCAAATGATCCAGGTCTGAAAAGCATATGCTTTAGACAAGTACCCCGCCAGGCAAATAGGTGGCATCTATAAGCCCATCTCCCACAAAACTCTTTCCCTACGCAAGCAAATTTCAGGGCATTTCAATGTCCAATCATCTTCTACCTCTTCAGGTTCAAGAAGATTGAACAGGGGCAGCTGTCATACCCCAAAATTTTCCCGGTCAATTCATGTCTTTTAATTCATTAAGGATCAAAATTAAGAATCATGGGGTTTGACATTCCTATTGTCAAACCTGCGTTCTTATAGAATATCCTGAGTTAAAATGAGGGTTAAGGTTAGAAGGTGTTTGAGCTCAGCCATCTATCCCGTTTTTGATATTTTTAGTCTGTTTCGCAATTGATCATATGCCTTAGGATTTTTTATTTGATGATTAATTTTTTGGTTTGATCATTTTTCACAATTTTTAACTATTATTATTTGATTATTAATTTTAATATTTGATTTAATCATCTATTATATTTATTAATTATTATTATTATTAGTTAGTATTAGGATTAGTAGCATTACTAATTTTAATAGCATTATCAATATTATTAGTTTAAATTATTGTTATTTATCATTCTATTTTATAATTATTAGATTTTCTTACTCATTTAAAATATTAAGCTAAATACAATAATCATGAAATAAAAAAATATAAAAAAAGAGAGGAAAGATTGGTTGTCCAAAGGGCCAAAGAAAAACGTGAAAGATGGCTTGAGGGAACAAAAATGGCAAGTTTGGATGACAAAATAAGATCTTGATTCTTCAATTGCAAAGGAAGTGGGATTGAGTTTTCTTGACCTAATTGGGCCATATATAAACCAAGAACAACTGCAGACAAGAGGAGGATTTTTCTAGCCTCCAAAACCGTAAACACGTTCATAAAAAATTAAGGAAAAGTCAAAATCGGTTTTGGGAATTAAAGCTTGATTCAAGGCATTGTGTGGATCCTAACATGTTCCTGGAGTCTTCCTGAAGCGATCCCGATCATCATCCATAACCAAAGCTCTCGAAATTACAGCCAATTCGTCACGGTTTTGACCTCTCTTTGAAGCTTTCGATTTCATAAATTTATGCATTGTAAACGTAATTTAATTGTCTATTCATGTTCATAATCGTGTTTGGAACGTTTTAGAACCGTTTAATCGAAGCTTCTGTGCAGATTTATTGTTTCACCATTGTTAGTGTTCTTGAGCTCTAAATTGGGGAATCCTATTTAACAACAAAATTGGCTTAAATCGACTGTGTAGGCGTGCTTAGGAAGTAATTCCCGGTTAATATATGCCATCGTTTATAGTTTGTGGTTGTTATTGTGTGAGATTCAAATTTACAGGTCTATGGCTACACACAAAAGCGTTGCTAAAAGTTCTGGTTGCTAAAAGTTCTGGTTTTTTCTGAATAAAAAGCAACGAAGAAGGAGATTACTGGGCTTCAATTTCGTTTAAAACATTTAAACGATTATATTTTAATATATTATATTCAGAATTCTTTTTGTAACAGCGAAAGGTGTCCAGCGCAAGTGGCAAGTTGGAGAAGCATTTAACCATGAGGGACTGGGTTCGATTCCCAGCTCCCACAATTTAATTTTGTCACTTTGTTTAGTCTGCCATGCCCAAAGATCCAGTACCCATGTTGCGCGCGCGTCCACGATGCACTTGCAATCATCTAGCCATCAGATTGTCAGCCATCATGATCTAACGTACACAAGGCTGAGGGTTTACCATAGACCTCAAGGGCATGCCACACAGAATCACCACCCAGGTTTCTATTTATTTGTTATTTATTTAGTTATTTAGGATAAATGTTTATCTAGTTATACCTAATTTAATTATTTTGTTAGTTAGGATTAGGACTATAATTATATCCGATCATTCTCCCGATTATCTTCCTCGATTTTTCGAGTTAATTTATTTAATTATTTTTAATCATAAATCACAAGAACCCTATGTGACCAAAGCATTAGGGTTTGTCCAATCCCATTAGTTTTTTTAGCCCAAACAATAGGATTTAACTTATTATTCGTTTCGACTAAATTTATTGGTCGCGATGATTAATAATCGATTAATTTAATTAATCAAATCCTATAAATCAAATAAACTTATTTTGCTAAATGGTTTTAACCAAATCTATTGGTTACGATGATTAGCATTCCTTTATCAATTCGTTATTATTTGTAATCAAAGCTATTGATTATGAGGGATAACGATAAAAATTAAATAATTAAAACATATCAATTTGCTAACGGTGATAATCGAATCAATCGATTAGAATAATTAGCAATGCTTTTATTAATCTGTTGATTATGGTGATCAAACCTATTGATCATCGCGATTAATAGTACAAATTAAAATCAGGGTTGTACGCCCAAAACATCTAAAAAAACACTAAACCACGACACTACGGATTTTTATCCTAGGCAATTCAAAATGCCTTTCAAATCAAATTCAAAACTACGATAGGCCATTCAAAAAGCCTTCAAACCATACCAAATCAAATCCTAAGGGCGTACAACCCTTCCCCGAACTACGTTGACTCTGATTCTCCCTAAGGAGATACGTAGGCACTTGGCAACAAGGCGAGTCCCCCTCCCAAAAATCTCAATTTTCCCCTGTGCAATTCTTTAGCTATAAAACCTTAACATTTAGCCATAAAATTTGACCCTTAGATTCAAAGCCAATAGGAAAGGGTTGAGGGTGCCTAACACCTTCCCTCGACCTGAATATAGTATCTTACCCTGATCTCAATACTGCGTAGGGTTTCCTATTCGCCCTTCAGAATAGGTGGCGACTCTCTAAGTTATAAATTTTTAGGCAGGTTGCTACAGAAACGAAATGTTTTCATAAGATAAAATGAATTTACTTGCAAAAAATAGAGGTGAAATTTTCTTTCTAAGGTTTACAAACAATAGGTAGAATGCAAACAGTTGCTCCGAGAATGGTTGAGACTCCGGGAACCAAGATTTCCCCATGAGGTCGCTTTGCGAACATCTCCCGATGACGGATCTTCACTTCAATTCATATTACTCACTTCGGACAGCGGAAAACTGATAACCAGGTATCCCCAACAGAGTTCGAACTACGAAGAAGAGAACATCTTCTGATCAACAAGATTCAAGTCGTATCATAGGATTTTACATCCGCGACAATTCTATTCACATTCACTTTGCATTTCATAATCATCGTAATATTCATGCATTTTGTCTCACACCATATTTGCGTAATGAGCATAGTCTAGCCAGGTTTTGATTGTGTTAATACCCAAATTACTTGGGCATATACTCAAGATTCCCCTGCAAAGTTGTGAAAGGGTTTTCTTCGTCATAAAGAAGGTTCATACACCCAAATTCCCCAAGCAAGTCAACAAATGGTAGTCTCCCTCAAAGAGATAGTTTGTTCACTTTTGGAATTCCCCAATTGAGAATCTCCTGCAGAGCGACGCTCGACAATCTTCTTCAAATAAGATAGTTTGTTTTGCATTTTGAATTCCTCAGAAGTTTGGTATTTCCCCAGCGGATCGACAAAAGATCCCCAACGGAGTCAGTGAATGGTAGTCTTCGTCCAGAAGATAGTTCAGATTCCTCAGCGTAAGTAGGTGAATGGTAGTCTTCTTCCCGAAGACAGTTCATCCACTTTCGAGCAAAGTCATTAGCCCCTCAAAAGAGCGCGGGACCATATGACGATCCTTCAAAAACGTCAAGTTGAAAGGAGGGATGGTGAAGTTTCTTTATTTACCGTCAAATGGTATCTTACCTCCAAGTGCTGGTAAGAAGTTTGATGAGGAAACAAACCTTTGAAGTTTCTTTATTTACCGTCAAATGGTATCTTACCTCCAAGTGCTGGTAAGAAGTTTGATGAGGAAACAAACCTTTGAAGTTTCTTTATTTACCGTCATATGGTATCTTACCTCCAAGTGCTGGTAAGAAGTTTGATGAGGAAACAAACCTTTGAAGTTTCTTTATTTACCATCAAATGGTATCTTACCTCCAAGTGCTGGTAAGAAGTTTGATGAGGAAACAAACCTTTGAAGTTTCTTTATTTACCGTCAAATGGTATCTTACCTCCAAGTGCTGGTAAGAAGTTTGATGAGGAAACAAACCTTTGAAGTTTATTTATTACCATCAAATGGTATCTCATCTCCAAGTGCTGATGAGAAGTTTGATAAGGAAACAAATCTTTGGAGAGTTTCTCTTTATCTGAGATATTGTCCAAAATCACAACTTAGACCAGTTTCGAGGTACAGACATCCGAAACAAGGGGAAGTTGTGCACCTTTTTCTAAATTGTCAACACTTAGTTAAAGAAGATGGATTGCGCATCCTACATTGCCATCCATTCACCAGAATCCACATCAAGTATTTCTACAGGAGTTTGTCTCCTAATCCCCCGCCAAGTGCGACAACGGGATCAAGTCATGCAAGGATTTTATCAATTACAACATCTCAGGAGCGCCCAAAATTCGGGCATTCTTTGATATTTAAGTCTCTTTCACGCAGGAGAGATCGAGATATCAATCTCTCTCCCTCCAGATAAAAGAAACTTAAATAGGGGCATCTGTCATACCCTAATTTTTGACCCCCCTGAGATGACATATCTTCAGGATTTTCATCAGGTCAAAGCAAGTACCCAGAGCAGTCACTTCTTCATTTGGCATTTAATCAAGGATGTTCAAAGACAAGAAAACTCAGGCAAAGATCAATCAGTAGAAGGATTAGTCTCTAACATAATCATAGGACTCAAGAGCTTCATTTTCTCACCTATGATTGATTAGACACCCAGTCCTCTGAATACAGATTTACTCAGGTCACCAGACTAGGGTTTTTGAGCCTATCAAGGACTGAAATCAGGGATCACCTTTGGGAAACCCTAAAAAGCTCCAGGACATCTATTAAAAACTTCAATCATCTTCAAATGATCCATACAATAAGATCCACTGGACATCACACCTCAATTCAAGATCCACACTCATCATTTTCATCTGGTCAACAATTAGGGTTTTTAACCTAATTCATCTGGATAGTTGACTTTTAATCAGGGTATGGATCCAAAACTCAAGACATGATTCAAGGACCTCTACTACCTCAATATAACCCATTTACATCACTCATTTGAGGAGAAGATCTTAATTCCACACAAAAGTCCAAAATCTCACCTTATTTGGAAAAAGTCAACTGTATGGGATCACCTTTGACTTTTAAGATTTTTGGTCAAACCATGACTTTCAAGGATCAATATCATCAATATATGGATATTAAAGTCATTTGACCAAAGAAATTCAAAGAGAATCATCAAGGAACAAAAAGTCGGGAATTAGGGTTTTTGAGGGCATTATGGGAACTCAAAATTTCACCTACACAACCCAAAAAACTTCCAACATGAAAGTTGTAGATTTTTCAAAATAAAACAACATCTTACATAGGAACTTTTTTCAAAAGATCAACCATTTAAGAGTTTTGGAATTTTGAAGCTTTAGGTTATAAAAACTTAGAAATTTTTTCTAAGTGTTTTAACCTAGTTTTCTTCCAACTTTGGCCTCATTTTTCACAAATTTGCCAAAGGATTCTGAAGAAACTCCAAACTAATGATTTGAAGTAGATGTTTAGGGCTTTCCAAATTGTGTTCAACCTTCTCCAAATTCATTTTGAGCTAAGAGTTATGCTTGTTCAAAGTTGGCCTCATGAAGTAAAATTATAGGTCATGTACAATTTGAAACTTTGTAATTTTGTGCAAATGACCTCTCTTATGGATGCTACATGACCCATAACACATCTGCAAACATGCCATGCATTCATTTTTACCATGACATGAGAATTGAAGAAGATTCTAAAAACAAGAACATGTGATTATGTAATGATTACATTTGTGAATTTATGGCAAATTGATGAATCACCCAAGGAATCTTCTCACCAACCAATTGGAACACTCCTCTGCATCAGAAATGTTCCCCAAGACCAGATAAGATCAATAGATAGGGAGCTAGCTCGATTTGGCCATCATTGCATTTTGAAGATTCTTTGAATTTCTTCATGGCCAAGAAATCAAAACTCCCTCATTAAGCAAGCTCACTCTCTCAATCAGTACTGAATCAATTGCCTATAAATAGAGGACTCTTTCTCATTCAAAAAACACACCAAAGAAACTATAATCCTTGCTTTCTCTTTCTCTTCTCATGCTTATGGTTTTTCAAAGTTCTTTGGCAAGAAGAATCGTTTTCTTCAAACCAAAGCTCTTCTTTGGAAAGTAAGCATTCTAACATCTCAAGGGGGTTCATTTGAGGTGATCCAAGCACCTGGATCACTTTTGTAAGTGGAGGAACGCCATTGTTGCTCTCACTTTGGAGCTGTTGCAGTTGGAGGTCCACAGAGCAATTCAGAAGGATCCAAGCAAGGTTAAGCATCCAGGAACGTTCCATAGGAGGTAGTGGAGCTATCCAGATGGTCGCAGCTCATCTGTAACTGCAGATTCATCATCCTCCATGTTCACTTGAAGCTCAAATCGAGGGAGGTCCATAGAGCAATTCAGGAGAATTGAAGTTACAATAAGCATTCAGTTAGCATCACTGAGTCCCAAGGAAGCTTTTGGGATCATTCATACAAGCCCAGGTGCTCTCTACCATCCTCACGACCTCCATTTTCAGAGGTAAGTTTCTGAACTCCACCTCTTTAATTTAAGCACTCTTTGTGGTAAAGCTCGATTCTATCTTGTTCAGCATCATTAGAGGATTGAAAACCCTCTATCATCATTCATTTATTCATCTTGTGCATCATTTAATTTTAAAATTAGGGTTTATATGTTCTTCGTGTTCATGATGAAATTCGTTAGTTACACTTAGAATAAATGAATTTTGAGCCCATGATCATGTTCCTTGTCCAAAAACGAGTGAGATTGATGATTACATCATGCCATTTAGTTGAGAAACCAGAGAGTTAGGAATTTGAAAATCTGAAGCTCGAGGAAGAAGATGAACATGGCGCGCGTAAAATTTGAATTTCCTGGCTTATCTGAAAATATAATATATTGAGTGTATATAGTTAACAAGCTGCGCGCGCAGCTCAGTTGGTTAAGTTTTGAAATGTGATCATGAAGGGCGTGGGTTCGAACCTCTCTAGGTGACAAAACCATTTTTTTATCACCTTTTCCACTTAATTTCTTCACAACTTTAACCAATTAGTTAACCTATCAAATTAACTCCTTTTTAATTCATTTTTTATGCACTTATTGATTAATATATATATTTTATAAATAATCAAAAAAATCATAAAAATATTATTTATTTTATATATTTTTATTAGGTTAAAAATGGTGTTGTTTTAAGTATTTTAAAATATATTTCAATATATGTTTTCATTAAAATCTCAAAACCTAATATTTCATAAGTGTTTTAGTGTTAAAAGCCCTAATCATTTAGGTCTTAATTAAGTATAGATTTTGTTTGTACTTCAATTAAGTTGACTTTTGTCAAAATTCAAATTATGTTCAAACTTCAAAGTAAACAGACGATCGAGGTTTTCAAACAACAGAACCTCGTATCTTTTCAACTGTTTTCATAAACAGTAAATCATTTTTAAATGGGCCTCTATTAGAGTGTAAGACCCAACACCTTCTTTCTTTTCATAGTTTGTTTTACAAAATTGTATTTTCAAAATCTTCTTTCTGTTTTCAAAACATTCTTCTGGTATTTGAAGGGCATTATTCCCGATGAAACTCTTCAGATACCTATGTGACCTATGTCCATCTTCACTTCTTCTGTTTTCAAAAAAACCATTAACTGTTTATCATATATATATTCAACTGTTATCCATCAATTGCTGGTAAGGCTTTGTACATACTTCTCCAAAGGCCTCCACTCCATCCAGGTTAGGCTTTACAAGCTTTCAATTTACAGTCTTTATTTAAATTACTGTCAAATATAAACTCTGCATATATTAGTTTAGAACTACGTTTGAGTGTAAACCCTAGGACAGTTAAACTATATATATATATTATAGGAATATGACCTAGGATTGAGAATGTCTTCCCGGTGAAGGCTCTTTCCTAATTAGAGATCTGTAGTTCAAACCCCCAAGATGAATTATTCCCGGTGAAACATCTTGGTAAAAACCTTAGAATCCAAAATAGGACACATCCACCCAAAGAGGAATTATTCCCGGTGAAACCTCTTACCCATTTGCTTAGAGCCAAGATAAGTTCAAAACTACATAGCTTTCTCTTGTGCTATAACAAGGACCCTCGATGACCCTTGATTAGCCTCCTCTTGGGCTTTGTACAAGGACCCACAGGCTTCTTAAAAGCAATTCCAGCTTCCTCTTGAGCTTGTATACAAGGACCCATCAGGTTTCTTATAAACATCGGAACAGGTCTTTAGTCACCCTTTAACATACCCTGGTGAGTTTCTTCCAATTTAAACCAGACTTTAAACAAGCTAAGTTTGTCTCAATTTCACATTGAGTACACCTTTTGGAATGAGAGACATGGACAGTCTCCGTCACCCTTATCTTCATTAATCTCCCTTAGCAGAGTCTAGGATCCATGTTTGCTTATCCTCAGCAAGAGTCAGCCTTCATCTTGGGCTTTAAACAAGAAGTCTCCACTAGATAATCTTTCTGCTAATCATCTTAATAAAAACCCCTGGAAAGGGTTAGCCTCCAAATAAAATCATTTCTTTCATCTTAATAAAAACCCCTGGAAAGGGTTAGCCTCCACACATTCTTTCATTTTAACAAAACCCCTGGAAAGGGTTAGCCTCCAAATAAAATCATTTCTTTCATCTTAATCAAAACCCCTGGAAAGGGTTAGCCTCCAAATAAAATCATTTCTTTCATCTTAATAAAAACCCCTGGAAAGGGTTAGCCTCCACACATTCTTTCATTTTAACAAAACCCATGGAAAGGGTTAGCCTCCAAAATCACTTCAAAAAACCAAAGATTCATTTCTCTTAGGAGATAATTTCCCCAAAAGAGTCAAAACCCCTGGAAAGGGTCAGCCTCCAAAAAACATGACAAAAATCAGTCTTTTAACAGACAATTTTACCAGCTGAGTCAAAATCCCTGGAAAGGGTTAGCTTCCAAAAAAAACCAGTCTTTTAATAAATAAATCCTTCAGTAGAGTCAAAATCCAACAAAAACAGTTAGCCTCAACCTTGGGCTTCATACAAGGCACGAAAACAATAAAACTCCCCTGTTAATAATCAGCTTCAACCTTGGGCATTGTACAAGGCAGATAATAGAGTCTCCCCTAGTGAGTCCTTCATTGTTCAGTAGCCACAACCTTGGGCTTTGTACAAGGCAGATAAACCATATTTCATGTGTCAAAGATTCCTAACATCTAGGATCTTTTCCCATATAGTCATCCATACTCAGTTTATTTAAGAGTCCGCCACAACCTTGGGCTTCATACAAGGCAGAAAATAATATTTCCCCTAGTTAGAGTCAGCCTCAATTCTGGGCTTTGTACAGAACACCAAATAAAACCCATCAAAATAGATTTTCCCTAAGTAGAGTCAGCCTCAATTCTAGGCTTTGTAAAGAACATAAAAATCTCTTGTAAATTAATCCCCAGTGGAGTTTTCTCCCAGAATCATAATAATAATCAATTAATCAAAAAGCCTCAAGCTTGGGCCTCATACAAGCCAGCTAAAAATCAAATCTTTTATACAGTAGATAGACATAGCTTATCTCTATAGAGAGATCTTTCCTCTATCTCACCACATTCAAACAAACAAACATTACATTTCATTTTAATCAAGTCTCCCATTTAGGATTTTGAAAGGCATGAGCTGGCAGTAAAACCCAGACATGTGGTAACTATCCCTAATTTGGATGAGCATCTTTCTTTCATTTAAGAGGCATTTGACTGGTATACTTGCACATACACAAGTAAGGTCCCCCTCTTGAATGAAATGAATTCAGTTATTCTGTCACTCTTTTAATGTTTGTGGTGGAATAGTAGAAATACCTCTCTATAAAGATGACTTCATGTCTCTTTACTGTAAACAGAGATTTAATTCAAAGCTTCAACCTTGAGCTTCAAGCAAGGCACCCAAAAATAATTAATCCCTAAAGTTCCCTGGACTAAATTAAGCTCTGACTTCCATTAGGGATATGTAGGCATGAGGTTCACAAGGAATCTCAGCGAGCTAATAAAATACCAAAAATAGTCAGTCTGTCTGTCTGTCTTTCTTTTATTCAATTCAATTCCTTCTCCTAATACAAAGGAGAAACTTTCCCAATAATCATTAGCAGCACAAACACATTTAGACACAGAGAAGGTTCCTGTAGAGTACTATAGATATGTAGGGTGCTTAAACACTTCCCTATGTATAACCGACCTCCCGGACTCCAGAATTTCTAGTCTAGGTGTAATCCCCACACTTAGCAAACTCCTAGGGTTTAGTTGAGATCTTTTTTCCCCTTTCCTACTCGTAGGACAAATAAGAAAGTTCGTGTGATATCGTAGGAAGAACTGAAACAAAATTCATCCCACCACGGGCGCATTCTCCTTCCAAATTTCGCGTGAAGGGTCTAGCGTGCCGTCCTCCCAAGTGAAACGGGGAGGTAAAAAAAACGACAACCACACTTAGGTTGACCTAAATGGAGCAGATTCAGCAGTTTGATATTTGTCTTCAGTTGAGTCAACCTGTTGGGACTCTGGGTCGACCTAAAATCAGCTGACTTTGGTTCTTGTGACTTTTCTTCATTTTAGTTCGACCTAGGCAGTTGGTTGAGTAGACCTAAAGTGAGCAGAAATGAAACCTTTTTGGTCACTTTAGTTTGCGTCGACCTAGGGGCAGAATGGGTCGACCTAATTGGACCAATTTCTTCCATAAGATGGATGAAGCATTCTAGGTCGACCTAGGTTTGTGTTGAGTCGACCTGAGATGTCCTAGAGTGCCAAAATCTTGCTTTTCCTTATATCATTCACTTGTAGCTTGATATTTGTTCAATGAAGATGTTTGCCATGAATCAAAAACTATTGATGAGTATATGCTTGCATTTACATACTCCCCCTTTTTGATGATGGCAAACATTGGTTGAATGATGTAATCTGATATAAGCTCCCCCGTATTTTAATGCGTAAGCTCCCTCGTACTCTCATACTCTCATACTCCCCCTTTGACAACATCAAAAATGAAACAAGAGGGGTAATAGGAGAAAGCACACATAATAATAATAAACAAGATAACAAGAACATACTAAGATAACAGAATAATAATAATGGTCAAAGTTAAAGTAGGTCACAATTACAAAACACCGAAAAAGTCAAGATAAAACAAGCATAAGAAAGTGATATGATATGATATGATATGCAATGCTATGAACTAATGGAATGAAATGCTCTCCTAACGTCTTCCTCTCCCTTGGTAATAGCCACCTCTTCCTCTTTGAAAACCTTGCGGACGATCCTCTTCAACTTGCTCAGGTAGTTCAAGAACACTCGTGTTGAGAATGTTGAAGTTTTGGCTCAGGTTGGCATGCCGATTATTCGCCGATTCCTCAAACCTATTTTGTCTTTCAGTGATATTTGAGGCGAAGGTTTCAAAGTCACTTTTATGCTCTTGAGCTAATCGATGCAGATTTTCATACTGAATTTGTTGCTCATTGTAGCGCTCTTGTTGGAGTTGTTGCATGTGCTTAAATTGTAGCTGTTGCGCATCATAGCGTTGTTGTGCAAGAAGCTGCATATTTTCCAGCAAGGTGATGATAGTAGATTGATCGGGTTGTGGCGGAGCTGTATACCCCCAAGGAATTTCCTCTTCTTGAGGTGGTACATAGTGCCAATTTGGGTTGACATCTTGAGGAACATCTTCCATGACAAGATCATCATCATTATTCATGTCTAATTCAGGTTCTTCGTCTTCATTTCCTCCTTGTGGACCAAATTCAGCAGGATCATCATAGTTGTAGATGATCTTTCCGGTGCCCTTTTGAATTAGATAATATGCTTTCTTCATTGGATCCCAGTGGTACCCCATAAGAGTTAAGGTGGTTTGGGAGAATTCCTGTGGAGGTTTGATTCTTATATGTGTCAGCCCATCAACTATCATGCCGAAGTGATTCACTATTTTCTGAATTATCAATCCATAGCATAAGGCCGTGGTTTTGTTCTGGACTTCATAGAATTTATTGGCAAAAAAATGTGGCCACTGAACACGAGTCCTATTTTCCAGCAAATACATCAATATTATCTCATTCCTTTCAATCCTAGAGTATCCACCCGACCGTGGTCGAATGGCACGGGAGATAATCCAATTTAGAAGTCTAGGGTTTCTCTTGAGATGCCCGACAGTTATGGTTTCATTTGGCTTGTCAAGAACTGTTGGGTCCTTGAGAATAGACCGCATGTAAGCCATATGATCATAATTTGCGGGAAAATCACCATCCGTAATACAAAACTCATCACCTGTCATTGTAAGACCAAAAATACTCACCCAAACCGGTTTATCAACAAAGTGTGAGCGTGAGCCCATCTTAAATCGAAAAGTACATTCATCAACCATCTGTAAATCGGCATAGAAAGCACGAACTACATATTCATTATATGCGGTATCACATTCCAACAGTGGACCAATATTTTGATGTTGAACTAAACTAGTAATTTCCGGAAGGTTCATACGGTCGGCTACCTTAGGGTTGTACACATACTGCTTAATAATCTTTCTTTTCAGATGATATTTCTCGAATTCTGCCTTACAATCTGGATGAACAAGGGCAAGAGCACCTACCAGTCGAGAAGCGGATCTGGACGCGATTTCTTTTCCTTTTCTTGCCTTGGGAGGCATTGTTGAGATGAATTGAGTGAAGATGTTAAGAATTTGAGAGATTTGATGCTGTTAGAATTAGGGTTGCCGTATGGTAGGATAGGTTTGAGGAAGAGGAAGATGTAATATGAATGAATAAAGAGACACAATGCATGGGCCGGGTCGACCTAAAAGCCCAAATTTGGGAATTTAATTCTCCGTACGTCGACCCAAGGAGAATTCTGCGTCGACCTAAATGAAGAAGTAGCTTCATCTTTTGATTGAAAACAAATTAGGTCGACCTATAGATAGATTAGGTCGATGTAACTGGCAATTATTTTCTTCTTTTTAAAAAACAGCTTCAGTAGGTCGACGTAAGGCCAGTTTGGGTCGACTCAAAATGGTCCAAAATGCATGGATTGCAACAAATGGTTATGAGTAGAATATGCATGCTTAATCTACTACATGTAATGTTAATTATTGTGATTCTTAAACTTGACACATTATGTTTCATGATGAACAATCTATATGCGAATGAGAAATATTGAGAAGCACATAGGATGTCACTATAATCATGTTAATTGATTGCATATTACAGAATCAATAATATTTCTGGAAGTGAACAACAAACATTTTATCGCTTTCTCGATTTTTAGATATCTTGTCATCATGATATAAGCGATAGTATGTTTCTTTGATCCATGTAGCACGATCCTTGACCGGTTGCGTACTACCTTCACACTAAAGAAGAATGTTAGCATAAACATAAACAATAGATAGACGAGAAAATAATTAGATAGTCATAACCACATTTAGCTCAAATTAGAGATATCAAATATCCCTAATTCTCTACGAATGTTGAAGAAGGACTTGGTTGCAAGAGGTTTAGTAAAGATGTCCGCTAATTGTTTCTTGCTCTCAACATGTTCAAACATAACTTCCCCTTTTTCTATATGATCTCGTAAGAAGTGGTGCCTTATTTCTATATGCTTGGTTCGTGAATGTAGAACAGGATTTTTGCTTAAGTTGATGGCGCTTGTGTTGTCACACCTGATAGGTATTCGGTCAAGTTTGATGCCAAAATCAATAAGCTGTTGTTTGAGCCACAATATTTGTGCACAGCAACTTCCGGCAGCTACGTATTCTGCTTCAACTGTGGATAACGCGACTGATACTTGTTTCTTGCTGTGCCAACTTATCAATGAATTTGAGAATAGATGACATGTGCCACTGGTGCTTTTTCTGTCAGATTTGCATCCAGCAAAGTCGGAGTTGGAGAATCCCACCAAGTAGCATTCATTTCCCTTAGGAAACCATAGAACATATGTGGTAGTTCCACGGAGGTATCGTAGAATTCTTTTTACAGCCTTTAGATGTGATTCCTTTGGGCACGATTGGTATCTTGCACACATGCATACGCTAAACATAATGTTCGGTCTTGAGGCCGTGAGATACAATAGAGAGCCTATCATGCCTCGGTATAACTTTACATCAACCTCTTTACCGTTTTCATCCATGTCTGGGTTACCATTTCTGGCCATAGGTGTGTCAATCTCTTTTGCCTCACTCATCCCAAATCTCTTTAGCAATTCTATGCAATATTTAGTTTGACTAACGAAAATTCCATGACTTAGCTGCTTGATTTGTAGACCAAGGAAGAAGTTCAATTCCCCCATGAGGCTCATCTCAAATTCACTCTGCATAAGCTTAGAAAATTCTTTGACAAG
The DNA here is from genome assembly GCF_029867415.1 of Vicia villosa. Classification (NCBI taxonomy): domain Eukaryota; kingdom Viridiplantae; phylum Streptophyta; class Magnoliopsida; order Fabales; family Fabaceae; genus Vicia; species Vicia villosa. The sequence goes on from NW_026705179.1 coordinate 985,921, forward strand.
TTTTGCATTAGTTGACCCTAAAATTATATCATCTACATAAACTTGAACCAGAAGTATATCTTTTTCTTTTCTCTTAATGAAGAGAGTAGTATTAACTTTACCCCTAGAGTATCTTTGACTAAGTAGAAATTTGCTTAAACGCTCATACCAAGCCTTAGGGGCTTGTTTGAGACCGTATAAAGCAAGCTTCAACTTGTAAACATGTGTTGGATACTTATAATTTTCAAAACCGGGTGGTTGAGCTACATAGACCTTTTCATTAATATAACCATTTAGAAAATAACTTTTAACATCCATTTGGAAGAGCTTAAAGTCTTTTGAGCAAGCATAAGCAAGTAAGAGGCGAATTGCCTTAAGACGTGCTACAGGAGCATATGTCTCCTCATAATCAATACCTTCCTCTTGATTGTAGCCTTGAGCTATCAACCTAGCTTTATTTCTAGTAATAACTCCGTTTTCATCAAGTTTGTTACGAAAAACCCACCTAGTGCCGATTACTTGATGTTCTCCCAGATGGGGGACAAGGTCCCATACATCATTCCTTTTAAACTGGTTTAATTCTTCTTGCATGGCCATTAGCCAATGCTCATCAAGTAATGCGTCTTTTGCGTTTTTCGGTTCAACTTTTGAAACAAAAGCAAAATGATGACAAAAGTTACTTATCTTGGAGCGTGTTGTAACGCCCTTTGAGATGTCACCTAATATGTTGTCAATTGGATGATCTTTTACGTTTGTCCAGGCATTTGGAAGTTCTTCGTTGCTCGAGATATTTTCTTTTTCAACGCTATCAAGAGATTCATCTTTCTCTTCCTTAGCATCTTCATCTTTGATTATCTCACTTTCTTCTTCCTTTTCCTTGACAATATCTTCAGTAGATGGGCCTGCACTATCAAAAGAGATACCTTTCTCGACACATTTTGAGTAAGATTCATCAAAGGACACATGAACTGACTCTTCAACTATAAGTAGTCTTTTGTTTTAAATCCTATATGCTTTACTAGATTGAGAGTAACCAAGAAATATGCCTTCGTCCGCTTTAGTGTCAAATTTACCAAGGTTATCTTTACCGTTGTTTAACACAAAACATTTGCAACCGAATACGTGGAGATGTGACACATTTGGTTTTCTACCCTTTAATAGTTCATATGGAGTTTTTTTTAGTATAGGACGAATTAGTATCCTATTCAAAACATAACATGCCGTGCTAATAGCATCGGCCCAGAAATATTTAGGTAGATTTCCTTCATTGAGCATTGTTCTTGCCAACTCTTCTAGAACACGATTTTTACGTTCGACCACACCATTTTGTTGGGTGTTCTAGAAGCTGAAAAGTTATGTTCAATTCAATGTTTATCACAGTATTTTTCAAAATGATAATTTTCAAATTCTCCACCGTGATCACTACGGATTGCAACTATTTTGGTATTCATTTTGTTTTGACATAACCTTGCAAATTGAGTAAATGCTAGAAATGTTTGATCCTTACTAGGTAGGAAGATTGTCCAACAAAATCTAGAGTAATCATCGACAATGACAAAAGCATAGATGTTTCCACCTATGCTTTTAGTCCTTGAAGGGCCAAAGAGATCCATGTGAAGAAGTTCAAGGGGTCGTGATGTTGAAACCACATTTTTTGATTTAATAGAAACTTTTGTTTGTTTCCCCTTTTGACATGCATCACATAGATGATCTTTTGAAAACTTTATTTTTGGTAAGTCGATTACTAAATCCTTTGTGACAACCTTATTTAGTAAGTTAAAGTTTATGTGAGCAAGGCGTCTATGCCAAAGCCATGAGTCTTCGCCTAAGGCAATAAGACACTTGGCATTTGACTTAAAAACTTCGTCCAAATTTAGCATATAAATGTTGTTTACTCTTGTGCCGTTAAACACAATGTCTCTTTTCTTAATATGTTCGATTGTGCAACCAGAATTTGTGAAAGTTACTTTGAAATCTTTGTCGCACAATTGACTAATACTTAAGAGATTATGTTTAAGACCTTTTACTAGTAATACATCAGATATGGTTGTGGTAGATGGGTTACCTACACTTCCTTTACCAAGTATAGCTCCCCGATTGTTGTCTCCATAGGTGACATACCCCATTTTCTTTGCATGAAACACAACAAAAAGTGATATGTCTCCCGTCATGTGTCTTGAACATCCGCTATCAAGGAACCACAACCTTTCGGCAATGTCAAGACACTTTTCCTGCAAAATTAATTTAGAGTGGAAGGTCCCCAATTTTCATTGGGTCTTTGGTAGTGAGTACATAAATTGTTGCACTTAGGCAACCATTGAAACACTCCTTTAGGAACTAGAATCCTCCTAAATTTGCATTTTTCAATGGTGTGTCCCTTTTTGCAATAATAGTAACAAGTAATATGATGAGAATATGTTGATTTTCTAGTTGATACCTTTGGTACAAAAGTGTATTTTCTATATAAAGGAGTATACGATCTTTTGAACTCATTAGGATCAACCGCAAGAGTCACTTTTGGTTGTAGAGCCTTATCTAATTAGGCCTTAAGATCTCTTACTTCTTTTTGCCAAATGTGACATGTCTCACAACCAAACCATGATGGAGGAACTTCCTCAACTTTATTCTTTTGAATATCTAACATAGATTGTTTTAAGGCTTCCATGTTCTTTTCGGTCTTCTCAACTTTTGATTAAAGATATGAAAAAAATTTCTTATTTGAGGCCAAAAGTTTGAAAGCCTCAATTGCATCTCTATGTAGTTCTTCAAAAGATAATTTTAATTGAGCATGAGATACCTTATCTACAAGTTCAGGTTTAAGCTGACTTACAAATTTCTTTTTCTTGTGTTGATGAGCTATAAGGCATAAGTTTGCCGATTCCTCTTCATTGCTTGATGAGTCTTCACTTGAGGAATCACTTTCCCATGCTATATAAGCTCTTCTAGGCTTGTTATGACCTTTGCTTTGATTCTTGTCTTTCTCCTTCTTGAGACATGGACAATCCGGTTTGTAATGACCAACTTTGCCGCAATTGAAACAAGGTCCTTTGGACTTTCCTTTGTTGTTGTCATCTTGTTTGGACTTGTTGAATTGCTTCCTATTGTTAATCAAGCTCTTGTCGGAGTGTTTTGCTATATTTTTCCTTAATGTACTTATTGTATCTTCGCACAAACAGTCCCATTTCCTCATCATCCCAATCTTCCTCATCACTTGTATCACTATCCTCTTGCTCTTGCTTTGAGGCCTTGGAGCTTGAAGCCTTTAGAGCTATTGACTTATTCTGTACCTCTTTCTCCATGTTCTTATCCTTCTTTACCTTTTTCTCATGCATATCTAGTCATTTAAGGTGTTGCTCATGTTCTTCAAGTTTACCAAAGAGAGTGGTGATGTCTAAGGTATTTAGATCATTTGCTTCTTTTATATCTGTAACTTTGGGTTGCCATTCCCTTATCAAACATCTTAAAACTTTGTTAGTAGCATTTGCATTGGAAACAGGTCTATCAAGAGAATTTAAACGATTTATAAGATGTACGAATCTCTTTTGCATATTTTTAATGGATTCACCACTTTCCATATGAAAGAGTTCAAACTCTTGAGTTAACGTGTTGATTCTAGCTAGTTTGACATCATTTGTGCCCTCATGTGCAACTTTCAATGTGTCCCACATAGCCTTAGCAGTTTTACAATGGGAAACACGATAGTATTCATCAACTCCTAGAGCTGAGATTAGAATATTTCTCGCTTTCCAATCGTATCCATACTTCTTTTCATCTTCAGCATTCCAACTAGTTTCTGGTTTATGAATGACAGCACCAGCCTCATTGGTCATAGTAATTTCAAAAGGACCATTAACGATGGCTGTCCAAATGTTCCTATCAATGGAGTTGATATGAACACACATACATGTAAGTGCAAGCATACACTTGTCATACCCCAAATTTTGCCCTCTTCATTTCATCTTCAATAACTCAAGGTTCAAGGGTTTATTCAAGCAACATTCTCCTAATCGAGGGTCTCTTAAATTAGGGTTTGCACTTTATCAAAAGAGTTTGAATCTCTAAGACCTCAAATGGATATCAAGGTGTCTCATATGTCTCAAGGCATCTCTATGTCAAAAGTCAAGCTTCTATTCCAAGGATTGCTCACTCAATGGCTCAGATGATCAATAATCAACTATGTTGACCTAAACGTCAACTATAGTCAAAATACAGTCAAACTTCAAGATTTTTGGTCAAAATCAAGTAGGTGAGGTTAAATCCATCATTTGATCAAAGATTGATCATGATCCATTAATAAAAACTCAGAAATGAACAAATTCAAAAGGTTCAAATTAGGGTTTTTATAGGAGAAAGTCAACTCAACTTTGACTGGCCACAACTCTCACATGAAACATCAAAATTTTCTCACTCAAAGCCTATTTGGAAGGAAATTGGATTCTCTACAACTTTTCCTCTCACAAGCCAAGGCCTGAAATGCTTCATTTGGGAGATATGGTACAAAAAGATTACAGGTCCTTTTCAAAAGTCAACCAAAAGCAGTCTTTTTTCAAAGGGCATATCATCAAGATAAAATCTCCAAATGAAAAATATGTTCCAAAGTGGCTTATAGAGGACATCTTGAAGTTTCCAAAAAGTACTAGAACTCTCTCATATCCTAAAAATTGAGGGAGATATGCCTCGTCGAAGTTGGCTAAAATTTGGATGGAGAATGTGAAACAAAGTGGTTTAAAATTGATATTTTTCCGAATAGGCCTATCTTTTTATGTTGGGGAATTGTTTCTAACATGGCCCATGACTTATAAGCCCGTCCATATATTATTCTATTATTTATTTTATTTATTTTGGATTTTATTGATTAAAATTGAAGTTAAATCAAAATAAGTTAAATAAAAGGCCAATTAATTGGGAGAAAATACATGATTGAATATTTTCAGTCAAAAAATAAATCAAATATTATGATTAAAGGCGAGGCAAGTGATTGGAAATCAATTAGCATGTGATTAAGTCAAGAATAGAAAGTTTTGCATTTGGATTTTCAATCAAAGATTCAATCACTCAATGATGGATATTTTGAGATTCTTGTTAACCTAATTCGTGGTACTATAAGAGCAGAACATGATCAAAGCATTAGGGCTTCTTTTTTTGGAGAGGAAGAATCCTAAAAAGGGCTTCAAAATAAACGTGAGATTCAAGAGACTTGCAGTCAAGGTTTTAGAGGGTTTGAAGCAAAATAAAGTATCCCATTAGCCTCCTGGTGATGCTCTGATCGATTCCCGCCCATAACCATCGATTGAAAGGGTCTGAGACACAAAAACGCAGCCGTGGTCAAACCCCACTTTTTCGAATTCAATTCCCATACGTACAGGCATTTTAAACTCGTTTTGATTATGTATTCATGCTTATAACATTGTTGCGATGCTGTCTGGTTGATTTAATTGGAGTTTAAGCGCAGGTACAAAGATTTGCCATGGCTAGGGTTCATAAGCTCTAGATTGGGGATTTTCAGTTAGAGGTGAAATCAGCCCTAATTAACGGTGCCATGATGTTCTGGATGCAATTTTTAATGGATCTGGGTATTTACATATGACTTATATTGCGGTTATGATGAATTGGTGGTTGCAGGTCATTAGCCATGAACGGAACCGTAGCAAAATGGCAGCGAAGTCGTAGCTAATTTCTGAAAAAAACCAGTCCCCACGAAGGAGATGAACAGCGTTCGCGCTTTTGTGTTTTTTTGAAATCGCGAATTGCTTATGTTAAGTGGAAGCAGGTTATATGACAATTAACGAAAAGTGGCGCAGCGGCGAAGGGAAGCGTCCAAGGATTATAATTAGCAAGGGCGCAGGTTCGAACCTCACTTCCTGCATTATATTTTGTTCAATTTCTTTTTATTTAATTATTTAGATTAAGTATAAATTAGTTATGTCTGATTTAATTAAATTATTCAATTAAGGTTAGATATAAAATTAGGGTTAGTGTTATAATTAGGGGTTAGAATTATTTTCCCAATTATTTTCCCGATTATTTCGATTATATCGACTTAATTGATTTAATTAATTTTAATTGTTAAAAATCATAAAAAACCTAGAGATGGCTTACCAAGGCATTAGGGTTTGCCCAATCCCACTGGCCATTTGGCCAAGATATTAGGATTTAATTTATTATTTGTTTCGACCGAATCTATCGGTCGCAATGGTTAATAATCGATTAATTTAATTAATCAAATCCAATAATAAAAATACATCTATTTTGCTAAATGGTTTTAGCCAAATCTATTGGTTACGATGATTAGCATACTCAATTCGTTATCGTGTAATAATCAAACCTATTGATTATGAGGGATAATGATAAATAAATTGATAATTTAAATTATTCAAAACACACTCATTTGCTATTCGTGATAACCGAATCTATAGATTAGAATGGTTAGCAATCCTTCATTTAATCCGTTAACCATGGTGATCAAACCTATTGATCATCGCAACTAACGGTAATATATTAAACCAGGGTTGTACGCCATTTAAAACACTCAAAACTCATCTCTTCAATACTGCGATTTTCAAAACTACGATAAGGTAATTCAAAATACCTTGCGAACTTCGCAATTTCAAAAACTACGATAAGGTAACTCAAAATACCTTCAAACATCCATATCAAATCTAAGGCGTACAACCCTTTTCCCGAACTACGTAGACTCTGATCCTCCATAAGGAGGTACGTAGGCACTTGGCAACAAGGCGAGTCCCCTTCCTCAAAACTCTAATCAGGTTCAAACTTTGTCCTTTAACCCTATTAACTTTCTGTCATCTTTCTTTATTTTAGTCATAAACCTTTACCTTAAACACAAAACCTTAGGAAAGGGTTAAGGGTGCCTAACACCTTCCCTTGACCTGATTATAATAACTTACCCAGATTTCTTAACTGCGTAGGGTTTCCTATTCGCCTTGGTAGAACAGGTGGCGACTCTAAAAAGTTTTATTTTTAGGGCAGGTTGTTACAACTGTAACACTCCATATTTTCATAATTTAATTTAATTAATTTAATTGAATTATGGGGAATTATTTGGAATTATTGAGGATTATGAGGAATTAAGCAATTGGGCTTGAGTTGTGATTAGTAAAGAGGGGGTGCATTGGTAGGCCCTATTACTAATTAAAATAATTTTATTTCATTTTTATTAAAATAGAGGGAGTTGTGGAATAGAGAAGGTTACAACATTTGGAAAAGAGAAACACGTGAAAAGAGAAGAGGAGCAAAGAAGTGCGACAGAGGAAGAGCGAAGAATCAACCTTCAGGTAAGGGGGGACTCTTCCATTTATCTTCTATTATGGGGTTATATGTAGTAGAATGGAATTGAACATGTTTCTCATGCTAATTGAGTTATGCTTAGGTTGTAGAGATGTTAGGTTTTAGGAGAATTGATTAATAATGTTGTATTGATCATGTGTGGTGTGAATTGGATGATTGAAATGTGTTATAAATGTGTTAATTGTGTTTCTGGTTTCCATTTTGGTGTTATAATGCATTTGGGTGCGAATTGGTATGGATTCGGGTCGATACGGTGTTGAAAAGAATGGTGTTTTCTGATACAGCAGCGTAGGAACCGGTTCCCAGGTGGGAGGAACCGAGTTCCAGTAGTAGAAACTAGAAGAGAAGGAATTATGTTCAGCAGGAACCGGTTCCCATGTAGGTACAACTCGGTTCCTAGTAGTAAAAATCAGAGAGGAGTTTCTGAAGGATTTCAGGAACCGGTTCCCACGTAGGGAGGAACCGAGTTCTGCGTGACTTTTTCTAAAACTTTCTTAACTTCGAAAACTCCTAACTTTTAAACCGTAAATCCAATTTTAGTGCCGTTTTGAGCATAGTTAAGCTAATCAAATGATTTACATAATAAAATAATGTTTTGAGTCGTGACTCGAAATTATTTTGAAACACTCGATTTTAATTGGTTGTGGTGGTTTATGCATACAGTGGGTGTTGTCGTATCCTTGACGATGGTGGATCGGTGAGATGGGTTATCCCAGATTTTGGTACCACATGCATGTAGTTGCATTGCATTAGGCTACTTGTGTTATTATAACATGAATGGAAGATTGTCCAATGTTATAATATGTGTTGATTATGTGTTTGTTGTACTGATTGTGTGGTTGAGAATCTGATTGTAACTGTAATTGGGTGAATAGCATGTGATTGATATTTTATCATCTATATCCTATAACATTGGTTAAATGCGAATGAGACTCACCCTTACTGTTGTTATTTTTCAGATTGAGGAGTAGCTCTTGTACTTGGTGAGGAATAGCTCGTCAAGTAGTTCGTTAGAGTTAGTTGGGTCCGTGTCATGCTCTGGTCGTGTAACACTGGGGACGTCGTTTGGAGTTAATTGTTAAACTCTTTTTATTTGGGTGTTTTATTATGGTGGTGTTTTAAGTCTATGACTTTGGACGATGCATTATTCAGATGTTAAAGATGTTCCGCTGTGTTAACATGATGATCTGAATAATTTTGATTTAACGTTCTCTTTTATGGCATGACATGAGTATTATTTAATTATATGGAAGTTGTAATGCCTTTTTTCATTTGTTACTCTGATTATTGTTTAATATTTATGCGGGGTATTAGAAGGGTGTTACAATAGTGGTATCAGAGCATAGTCGGTTGTTTGAGTCAGAGTCTTAGTGTCGGTTAATCCCTCGTATGCGATTAGTGTAAGGTTGACACTATCGATACTTCTTGTTCTAATGAATATTGTTTTAATATTTAGCAGAACAATGGCTGGAAGAGGAGGAAGAAACGACGACGCGATTGTTGAGGCTCTGGGTATGATCGCTGGGGTGCTGGGAGGGAATGCCAATGGGGCTGGTATTGGTGATGACAGGCAGTTAAATAGTTTTCAGAGGAACAACCCTCCGTTGTTCAAAGGCACTCACGATCCCGAAGGCGCCCAAAAGTGGCTAAAGGAAATTGAAAGGATCTTCCGAGTGATTGATTGTGATGAAAATCTGAAAGTGAGATATGGTACTCACATGCTGTCTGAAGAAGCTGATGATTGGTGGATGGCTAGTAGGGATGAATTGCAAGCTGCTGGTGTTGCAATTACTTGGGTTGTGTTCAAGAGAGAATTCTTGCGGAGGTACTTTCCTGAGGATGTTAGAGGTAGGAAAGAGGTTGAATTTTTGGAGCTGACGCAATGTAACATGACCGTACCGGAGTATGCATCCAAGTTTGTTGAGTTGGCAAAGTATTATGTCCACTACAACACTGATGAGGCTAGCGAGTTCTCGAAGTGTGTTAAGTTTGAGAATGGTCTCCGTGACGAGATTAAACAGGGTATCAGATATCAGAGGATTCGCAGGTTTGTTGATTTGTTTGACTGCAGCCGAATCTTTGAAGAGGACAATAATAAGCTGAAGTCATCACACTCTCGCAAGTTAGTCGACAGGAAAGGGAAGAAGCATATGGATCGTGGTAAGCCGTATGGTAAAGGTAACCAGAAAACTAGAGGCTGGAAGAAGCCTAGTGGGGGAGACTCAAGTGCCCCTATTAAGTGCTTCAAGTGTGGAGAACCTGGATATCGCATTCACGAGTGCAAAAGTGAAGGAAAGAAGTGCTATAAGTGTGGTAAGGCAGGCCACATTGCTATTGAGTGCAAAGGAAACACTGTAACTTGTTTCAACTGCGGAGAAGAGGGCCATATTAGTCCTAAGTGTCCTAAGCCAAGGAAGAATCAAGCTGGTGGTAAGGTGTTCGCCTTATCTGGTTCCGAGACTACTCCAGAGGATCGGTTGATTAAAGGTACGTGTTTTATTCATGGCACACCTTTAATTGCGATTATAGACACTGGGGCAACACACTCTTTTATTTCTATGGATTGTGCTAAAAGGTTGAATTTAGCAAAGTGGTTTAAAATTGATATTTTTCCGAATAGGCCTATCTTTTTATGTTGGGGAATTGTTTCTAACATGGCCCATGACTTATAAGCCCGTCCATATATTATTCTATTATTTATTTTATTTATTTTGGATTTTATTGATTAAAATTCAAGTTAAATCAAAATAAGTTAAATAAAAGGCCAATTAATTGGGAGAAAATACATGATTGAATATTTTCAGTCAAAAAATAAATCAAATATTATGATTAAAGGTGAGGCAAGTGATTGGAAATCAATTAGCATGTGATTAAGTCAAGAATAGAAAGTTTTGCATTTGGATTTTCAATCAAAGATTCAATCACTCAATGATGGATATTTTGAGATTCTTGTTAACCTAATTCGTGGTACTATAAGAGCAGAACATGATCAAAGCATTAGGGCTTCTTTTTTTGGAGAGGAAGAATCCTAAAAAGGGCTTCAAAATAAACGTGAGATTCAAGAGACTTGCATTCAAGGTTTTAGAGGGTTTGAAGCAAAATAAAGTATCCCATTAGCCTCCTGGTGATGCTCTGATCGATTCCCGCCCATAACCATCGATTGAAAGGGTCTGAGACACAAAAACGCAGCCGTGGTCAAACCCCACTTTTTCGAATTCAATTCCCATACGTACAGGCATTTTAAACTCGTTTTGATTATGTATTCATGCTTATAACATTGTTGCGATGCTGTCTGGTTGATTTAATTGGAGTTTAAGCGCAGGTACAAAGATTTGCCATGGCTAGGGTTCATAAGCTCTAGATTGGGGATTTTCAGTTAGAGGTGAAATCAGCCCTAATTAACGGTGCCATGATGTTCTGGATGCAATTTTTAATGGATCTGGGTATTTACATATGACTTATATTGCGGTTATGATGAATTGGTGGTTGCAGGTCATTAGCCATGAACGGAACCGTAGCAAAATGGCAGCGAAGTCGTAGCTAATTTCTGAAAAAAACCAGTCCCCACGAAGGAGATGAACAGCGTTCGCGCTTTTGTGTTTTTTTGAAATCGCGAATTGCTTATGTTAAGTGGAAGCAGGTTATATGACAATTAACGAAAAGTGGCGCAGCGGCGAAGGGAAGCGTCCAAGGATTATAATTAGCAAGGGCGCAGGTTCGAACCTCACTTCCTGCATTATATTTTGTTCAATTTCTTTTTATTTAATTATTTAGATTAAGTATAAATTAGTTATGTCTGATTTAATTAAATTATTCAATTAAGGTTAGATATAAAATTAGGGTTAGTGTTATAATTAGGGGTTAGAATTATTTTCCCAATTATTTTCCCGATTATTTCGATTATATCGACTTAATTGATTTAATTAATTTTAATTGTTAAAAATCATAAAAAACCTAGAGATGGCTTACCAAGGCATTAGGGTTTGCCCAATCCCACTGGCCATTTGGCCAAGATATTAGGATTTAATTTATTATTTGTTTCGACCGAATCTATCGGTCGCAATGGTTAATAATCGATTAATTTAATTAATCAAATCCAATAATAAAAATACATCTATTTTGCTAAATGGTTTTAGCCAAATCTATTGGTTACGATGATTAGCATACTCAATTCGTTATCGTGTAATAATCAAACCTATTGATTATGAGGGATAATGATAAATAAATTGATAATTTAAATTATTCAAAACACACTCATTTGCTATTCGTGATAACCGAATCTATAGATTAGAATGGTTAGCAATCCTTCATTTAATCCGTTAACCATGGTGATCAAACCTATTGATCATCGCAACTAACGGTAATATATTAAACCAGGGTTGTACACCATTTAAAACACTCAAAACTCATCTCTTCAATACTGCGATTTGCAAAACTACGATAAGGTAATTCAAAATACCTTGCGAACTTCGCAATTTCAAAAACTACGATAAGGTAACTCAAAATACCTTCAAACATCCATATCAAATCTAAGGCGTACAACCCTTTTCCCGAACTACGTAGACTCTGATCCTCCATAAGGAGGTACGTAGGCACTTGGCAACAAGGCGAGTCCCCTTCCTCAAAACTCTAATCAGGTTCAAACTTTGTCCTTTAACCCTATTAACTTTCTGTCATCTTTCTTTATTTTAGTCATAAACCTTTACCTTAAACACAAAACCTTAGGAAAGGGTTAAGGGTGCCTAACACCTTCCCTTGACCTGATTATAATAACTTACCCAGATTTCTTAACTGCGTAGGGTTTCCTATTCGCCCTGGTAGAACAGGTGGCGACTCTAAAAAGTTTTATTTTTAGGGCAGGTTGTTACAACTGTAACACTCCATATTTTCATAATTTAATTTAATTAATTTAATTGAATTATGGGGAATTATTTGGAATTATTGAGGATTATGAGGAATTAAGCAATTGGGCTTGAGTTGTGATTAGTAAAGAGGGGGTGCATTGGTAGGCCCTATTACTAATTAAAATAATTTTATTTCATTTTTATTAAAATAGAGGGAGTTGTGGAATAGAGAAGGTTACAACATTTGGAAAAGAGAAACACGTGAAAAGAGAAGAGGAGCAGAGAAGTGCGACAGAGGAAGAGCGAAGAATCAACCTTCAGGTAAGGGGGGACTCTTCCATTTATCTTCTATTATGGGGTTATATGTAGTAGAATGGAATTGAACATGTTTCTCATGCTAATTGAGTTATGCTTAGGTTGTAGAGATGTTAGGTTTTAGGAGAATTGATTAATAATGTTGTATTGATCATGTGTGGTGTGAATTGGATGATTGAAATGTGTTATAAATGTGTTAATTGTGTTTCTGGTTTCCATTTTGGTGTTATAATGCATTTGGGTGCGAATTGGTATGGATTCGGGTCGATACGGTGTTGAAAAGAATGGTGTTTTCTGATACAGCAGCGTAGGAACCGGTTCCCAGGTGGGAGGAACCGAGTTCCAGTAGTAGAAAAGAATGGTGTTTTCTGATGCTCAATCTTCGACTTCTGGCAAGTCAAACAAGCATAGACTGAAAGGACAATTCAGTCATTGGAAGATTTGTTACGTGCTTGTGTATTGGAAAAAGGTGGTGCATGGGATAGTTATTTTCCGTTGATCGAATTTACCTACAACAATAGTTTTCATTCGAGCATTGGTATGGCTCCAATTGAAGCTTTGTATGGTAGGAGGTGTAGAACACCTTTGTGTTGGTATGAATCTGGTGAGAGTATGGTGATTGGACCAGAAATTGTACAAGAGACCACAGAGAAGATTAAATTGATTCAGGAGAAGATGAAGGCTTCTCAGAGTCTCCAGAAAAGCGACCATGATAAGAGACGAAGGACACTTGAATTTCAAGAGGGAGATCATGTGTTCTTGAGGGTGACTCCTAAGACTGGTGTTGGTAGAGCACTGAAATCACGGAAGTTGACTCCGCGTTTCATTGGTCCGTATCAGATTACAGAGAGGATTGGGGAGGTGGCTTACCGTATTGCATTGCCACCAACGCTTGCGAATTTGCACGATGTATTCCACGTATCACAGTTGAGGAAATACATTGCGGATCCATCTCATGTTGTCCAGGCATATGATATACGGTTAAAGGATAACATGACAGTTGAAGCTTTGCCTATGAGAATTGAAAATCGGAAGCTGAAACAGTTGCGTGGCAAAGAGATAGCACTGGTCAGAGTAGCTTGGGGAGGACCAGCAGGTGGGAATGTGACTTGGGAACTGGAAAGTCAGATGAAGGATTCCTATCCAGAGTTATTTTCCTAAGGTATGTTTTCGAGGACAAAAACTCTTTTAGTGAGGGAGAGTTGTAACACTCCATATTTTAATAATTTAATTTAATTAATTTAATTGAATTATTGGGAATTATTTGGAATTATTGAGGATTATGAGGAATTAAGCATTTGGGCTTGAGTTGTGATTAGTAAATAGGGGGTGCATTGGTAGGCCCTATTACTAATTAAAATAATTTTATTTCATTTTTAATAAAATAGAGGGAGTTGTGGAATAGAGAAGGTTACATCATTTGGAAAAGAGAAACACGTGAAAAGAGAAGAGGAGCAGAGAAGTGCGACAGAGGAAGAGTGAAGAATCAACCTTCAGGTATGGGGGGAATCTCCCATTTATCTTCTATTATGGGGTTATAGGTAGTAGAATGGAATTGAACATGGTTCTCAAGCTAATTGAGTTATGCTTAGGTTGTAGAGATGTTAGGTTTTGGGAGAATTGATTAATAATGTTGTATTGATCATGTGTGGTGTGAATTGGATGATTGAAATGTGTTATAAATGTGTTAATTGTGTTTGTGGTTGCCGTTTTGGGGTTATAATGCATTTGGGTGCGAATTGGTATGGATTCGGGTCGATACGGTGTTGAAAAGAATGGTGTTTTTATGATACAGCAGTGTAGGAACCGGTTCCCAGGTGGGAGGAACGGAGTTTCAGTAGTAGAAACCAGAAGAGAAAGAATTATGTTCAGCAGGAACCGGTTCCCATGTAGGTACAACCCGGTTCCTAGTAGTAAAAATCAGAGAGGAGTTTCTGAAGGATTTCAGGAACCGGTTCCCACGTAGGGAGGAACCGGGTTCTGCGTGACTTTTTCTAAAACTTTCTTAACTTCGAAAACTCCTAACTTTTAAACCGTAAATCCGATTTTAGTGTCGTTTTGAGCATAATAAAGCTAATCAAATGATTTACATAATAAAATATTGTTTTGAGTCGTGACTCGAAATTATTTTGAAACACTCGATTTTAATTGGTTGTGGTGGTTTATGCGTACAGGTATATTAATGAATATTTCACCTGTATGATGTTGTGGTTGTAACTGGTGTTTGTTATACATGTATTGTTGGTATAAAATATGTGTTTTACTATGGTTGAGAAATAGCATTATTGTGTATAGCTATTGATTATTGTAGTTGATGATTATGACATTTGGTTGACTTATGTGGGTGATGAGCATGTATGGTTGATACATGCATTTCATAATCATTGTGTGGCTGATCCTTGACGATGGTGGATCAGTGGTAGCTAATTCCCATTGTGTGGAATTAGTGAGTGGGTGTTTCTGTATCCTTGACGATGGTGGATCAGTGAGACGGGTTATCCCAGATTTTGGTACCACATGCATGTAGTTGCATTGCATTAGGCTACTTGTGTTATTATAACATGAATGGAAGATTGTCCAATGTTATAATATGTGTTGATTATGTGTTTGTTGTACTGATTGTGTGGTTGAGAATCTGATCGTAACTGTAATTGGGTGAATAGCATGTGATTGATATTTTATCATCTATATCCTATAACATTGGTTAAATGCGAATGAGACTCACCCCTACTGTTGTTATTTTTCAGATTGAGGGGTAGCTCTTGTACTTGGTGAGGAATAGCTCGCCAAGTAGTTCGTTAGAGTTAGTTGGGTCTGTGTCATGCTTTGGTCGTGTAACACTGGTGGTGTTTTATTATGGTGGTGTTTTAAGTCTATGACTTTGGATGTTGCATTATTCAGATGTTAAAGATTTTCCGCTGTGTTAACATGATGATCTGAATAATTTTGATTTAACGTTCTCTTTTATGGCATGACATGAGTATTGTTTAATTATATGGAAGTTGTAATGCCCTTTTTCATGTTTTACTCTGATTATTGATTAATATTTATGCGGGGTATTAGAAGGGTGTTACAACAACACTCATCAAGAGTTTTCGATTCATGGCAAACATCATAGATGAACAAATATCAAGCTACAAGTGAATGACATAAGGAAAAGCAGGATTTTGGCATTCTAAGGCTGCTTAGGTCGACTCACCACAGGCCTAGGTCGACCTAGAATGCTTCATTCACTAAGCAGAAGAAATTGTCTCAAATAGGTCGACCTACCATGTTCTTAGGTCGACGCAAAATGAAGAGAATAGAAAAGTTTCACCTCTGTTCCATTTAGGTCGACTCAATCATATACCTAGGTCGACCTAAACTGAAGAAAAATCACAAGAATAAAAACCAACTACTTTTAGGTCGACGCAGAGCCCCAACAGGTCGACCCAACTGGAAACAAATATAATTATGTTGAATCTGTTCCATTTAGGTCGACCCAATCAATGAAGTAGGTCGACATATTTCCTCAAAACTTGCCAAATGATGTGTTTGCCCTGTGTTAGCTGTACTCCACCTATATATATTATTTTCAGGTAATTATGGAACTTGAACACCAACAACTGAAAGATACACAAAGGCTTCTCATCTTCTTTCTTCTTCTCAACTCCAACATAATTACACACAACAATTCTTGTGGTGAGGGTTTGTGATCAAGATCGATAACGTCCATGGAAAGGAATTGAAGGTTCCCAGTGGGTGAAGATTTGTGGGGGTTTTGGTGAATAAAATTTGCGGATTTTGTCCTCGAAGATTGGTGAATTTTGGGGGTTTTTGTCAAGAGACTTCATCAACGATTCAGCTGAGTGTAGAGATTTAAGAACAAGGGTTTGAGCAATTCATGAAACTGTAGAAAAGGAATCAAAGATAAGCTCTTGGAAGATACTTGATCTGGCTCAAGATCAAGGGGAAGAAGATACAAAGAATCAACATAATCGGTTTATCGTTATTGCTTTGTTATCTTATTTGTATAAACCTTTTTTTTAAACATAATGAAAGACATCCCAATTCCCGTTTGGAATTGGGGGCAGATGTAGTCGTAGCAAGGAAGATCGACGAACTGCCTGAACAAATATCGTGTTCTTATTGCTTTTATCTTTTAGTTTACGTTTCGCTTATTTCTGGTCATAATTGCAAATTGATTAACATATCAAGTGTTAAACTTGTGTGATAAGATTCTGCATGATCATCACAAGTCACCACACATTGATACATAACTCAATTTGGACATTATCACCAAGTGTTTGATATATTGCTTTCCTCATATATCTAAGTCATTGAAAACAAGTTTACTCAAGCAAACACTTAAACGATCTATCGCATTTCAACTTGTTGATTCTCTAATAGTTTTCATCATTACATTGTAATCAATTTGTGGTTTAAATACATATCTGATCCTTCCCGTAGCGGTTCGGAATGGACGCGAGTCGATCCCTAACGCTTTCGCCATATTTTTTAAGGAAATCCGAATAAATTCTGAAGTATCTATTCATCCCCTCTAGATACGTTAGCCTAGCTGTTATACCCCAAAATTTGCCCACTTCTTTTTTCAGGAAAGTTTCAATATGAAAATTAAGAGTCTCATATAAACATGGATTTTTTCAAAATATCCTGACATATGAAGAACTTGGTTTTCAGAATTTTTTCTTACACAGTAACTTGGCTTACAGTGGAATTTATTCTTACGCAAACGCCAAATACTGTTCTTTACTTCACAAATACTATTTATTTATTTTACAGATAAATAGTACTAACACAGTTCATGCAGGGTTAAATCTTTTTGCAGGCGCAAAAGCAGGAAACTCACACTGTACTGGTAACAATTGTTTTTGTTTTCCCACTAACTTTTGTGCTATATTCCATTATTTTCAAAATCTTTTCAAATCTATCCTTTCAAATTCAAATCTCAACTTTATTCTATCCATCTCTCTTTTCCCAACAATACCTTACACTTTCTTTCAAATCTCACTACCACTCAAATTTCCTTTTGTACGGAATCACATCATTCCCCAACGTCTCTATCATCTTTCCATTCTATAAATACCTCTCATTCTTCCCACAAATCTCACATCAAATTCTAAATCATCTTTCAAATTCCTACCTCATAATCCATCATTTCTTCTTCCCTAGCAAAAATGGCAAAATGGATAGAAACACTGCTTCTTACAGTCGTCACCATTGCTACGGTGATCACAACTTTCTTCTGCCTACACAGTCCTGAGAAGTGTGGACCTGCAATGGTTGCACTCCCACTCCTCTACATGTTATTAATCATAGCATGGTTCGTCAACCGTCATTTTTAAAATTTGTCGTGTTTCTTATTTTCTTAAACGTACCGTTTATTCGTCGTACTTTTCAATATAGTATGTAATATTTATACTGTCAGTATTAATTGTTGTACTAGTTGTCATAATATTGCTTAATTACTAAGATAATATTTTGTGTATTTTCTGCCAGTCAAATATTTCTATTTCTGTGCATTAAATAATTTTCAGGTTATTATCGGTAATTTTGCCCGCATACCGTAAATATCAGTTATTTATTATGTTTCTGTTTTCTAACAAGTCATGTAAATAAATTTTCATGCTTCACACCAAACAAAAACAAAAATAACAACAAAAAAAAAAAAAAAAAAGAAAATTAACTTTGACGGTTGATTTTTCACTTTAACTGCTGCTTCAGTACACGAACAGTCGGTTGACAGACAAACTGCAGACAGTACAATTCACAGTGATTTGTACAATCAATCAAATCAATCATTCACAATTCAAATTTCCAAGATTTTTGTGTTAGAAGTCTTCTGAATATCACATGATTAGCAGAAACTCAACACTGCACAAAAATCAGGTACGCTTAACTGCCTCCTATACAAACAGTCCCTAATCAGGGTTTTTCTTGTTTTAACAGGAGCAACAAGTTTTGAGAGCTCAAATGGATTTCATATACATCCATACATCTCAAAGTACCATCATACAAATTTTCAAACTTCAATTCACTCAGACGCACCGTCAGCAGCTCAAACAGTCAACAGACGACCCGTTTGACCAAAAAAGTCAACTGACAGTCAAAAATGAAATTTTTTGTCAAAGTCCATATTTTGTCAAAGGATTCAACATTTGATCATTGGATGATCACAATTCATCAAGGAAAGATCAAAAATCAACAAAACCCTAAGATTCAAAATTAGGGTTTTTGCCTGAAAAGTCAACTCAACTTTGACTGATCATAACTCTCTCATCCTTCATCCAAAAAATGTCAACCAAAGCTCATTTTGAAGGAAATTCAATTATCTTTCAAATGCAATTGATCCCATGGTCATAGCATTCACCATTTGAAAAATATGGCCAAAGACATTACAGGTCATTTTCAAAGTCAACAAAAAGACACTTTTTTCAAATGGACACACAAGGAGAACCAAAAATCATTTTGATATGAGACCAAAGACATTGGTTAGAGGACTCTTTGGGGTTTCCAAAAAGTGCAAGATCTCCTTCATATGACAAAAATTGAAGGATTTACACCTTGTTGAAGTTGGCTAAATTTTGGGAAAATGCACGAAATCAACATTGCTCAAAAATGTTTTTTTTCCAAAAGATGCCAAGTTTTTATGGTCCAAACATCTTTGCCATGTTACTATGGGCCTCCCACGACCAAGACAAAGCCCACATCTTTATTGGCCATTTTTTGCATAATTTTATCTTACTTTAAGATTAAAATTAAAAGGAAAATGCATGGATAATGGTTGCTTGGCCTCCAAGTATGACTCACTTCAAGGAATCTTCATTTTTTCTGCAAGAATTGAAGAGCAAGACAAGAGCATTGAATGGAGTCAAGCTTGGTCAACAATTCAAAGATTTTTAATATTTTAAAAATCAAACTTTCAACAAAGACAACAAAGCTTCTTAGCTTGAGTTCCAAGCAACTTTGGGCTATAAAAGAAGCATCATACTTCAGCAAAGGGGACACACGAAATAGGGCAAGAGTATAGCAAGAAATATCACAAAAATTCTCAAAATTTGCATATACTTTGTAATTTTCAAATTCAAATTTCCAATCAATATCAATACCAATAAACACTTCTAATCATCTCCTCAAACATTATAGAGTAAGATTGAGCTCTAAATATAGACATATGAGAGTCGTATAAAGCACTTAAAGCTCTTCATGTACATATGAGTTTTATTTTCGTTTTTGTATATGCAACTAATTTCACTGCAAACTAACCACCCTAACATCCTTATGGGGACCTATATGTGTGATCTGGGCCTTAGCATGAGTGTTCCAACGTGAGGATCAGGCTCCACCATTAAAACGAGTCCATGAGTGTTTAAGCTTCATCTTCTTCGTATCCATAGCTAGGAGCTTCAAACCTTAAAACAAATGACATATTTGGATTCAGGACACTCTAATTAGTGGATCTGGGTCACTTGTTTCTATTGCTAACTCGTATTTTTTGCAGGTTCATAGGTTGTTAAAAAACTGGAATTTTAACGTCCAAATAGGGGAGGTTAAAAACCCCCGCTATTTGAAGCTGAAAACCTCACTTCTGGAGGTTGAAGACGACCACGCGTCCAAGCGTGGTTCGTCTGACTTTTCAGCGCGCCAAGGTGGCCCTTCCCTCAAATCTTATTCGCTGGTCAATCCAGCGTGGGCCCCTGCAAAGACTTTGAATCCCCTTGGATTCAGTGTACACCATCATACCATGCACCTACAAATCTGTGCCCTTGGATCAATCTCAAAGCCAATCCAACGCCTCACACATGCAAGCTCACCATGCTCCTTCATTAATTGCCACACCAGATCAGTATCCTTATATTTTTAATTTTATTTTCTATTTTTATTTTAGTTTCTTTGATAAATTAATTAAAAATAGTTAAAAACTTCCAAAAATTCCACAAAAAATATTTTAAACTTCTAAAATAATATATTATTTTATGAAACAAAAATATTTTATTTTTCTTCAAAATTTCAATATTTTTCATAATTAATTAGTATGTATTTGTATATTTGCTTATTAATTATTTTAATTAGTCAAAAAAAATCATAAAAAAAATTGTTCTTTGTGTTAAATATTGTTTATATATCATAAACTAATTTTGTACATATTTAGGATAATTTTCTCTTTAAGTTTTAATTATTTGTGTAATTATTTGCATAATTATGTTTTGATTAACTTAAAATATCCAAAAACAAATTTCAAAAATTCCAAAAAAATTAGTTTTGTTCTAAAATCAATTAACAAACCTTTTGTACATATTTTTAAACTTATTTGTTAGGTTTAATCATATTTCCATCTTTTCTTTATTTTAAATTAATTAATAATGCATTAATAATATTTAAAATAAATCACAAAAATACAAAAATATGCCTTTTATTTCTTGCAATTTAAAATTCCTAGATAAATGTATAGGATGTCAAATTCATGTAAATAGGCTAGTTTACATTTCCCGCACAATCGATGTAATAGCGTAGATTTACTTTCTGCACTTTACATTTCCGCATTTTAATTTCCAGCACCCATATAAACTGCGTGTATGTCAAAGATAAAACTGAACCGTCAGATCACTAACTTCAAAGATAAATATCTGAATTCAATCACAATCACATTTGCACCTCCTAGGGTAACCCCTTTTCACTCTTTTCAAAATCAAAGTTACATTTCTACTGTTTCGAGTACAAAATCGAACCTTTTGTTTATATCCGACGAATGGATAGATTTTTAAAGGGAACAAGGATAAAGACCTCCTAACTCAGGGTAGACCTCCTAGTTTGCTTGCTCAAAATCAAAACAAACAAAATTCTCATACACTGTTGTTTTTTAAAACGAATTTTCCAAAAGACAATATTTTGTATACATCCAAACACGGATCATTACAAAATTAACGATCTTTTCAAAACATCTTTCGAAAGATAAACAAGCATTTGTATATATCCGCACAAGGATCATTACAAATTCTATTTGCAAAGGTATTTCAAAAACACAGGTAAAGCATTCCGAATCAATTGAAAAGTAAAGCAAATGAGCTAAGCAAACTAAAGAGCCCATGGATAACCATGGATACAAAGGGTGCTAACACCTTCCCTTTGTATAACCTACCCCCTTACCCAGAATCTCTCAAAGGTCTTTTTTCTGTTTCTTTTATAAACCTTTCCTTCATTGGATAAAATAAAAGGTCGGTGGCGACTCTGTAAACTTTTTCAAAAGTGACGCGAAAGCGTCCGATCGACAAAAAAGAGTCAGTTCACGTATCCCACCCACGGAGGGGTATGGCCCGAAAGGACGGTCCACAGAACTGGCGACTCTGCTGGGGAATACAAATTCAAAATGTTTTCAAAAGGGGTTACCTTTAGAGTATAGATCATTTCGATGTTTTCAATTGTTTGATCTGATTGCTTTACTTTTCACAGGTTTGCTTGGGTACTTTGCTTGTGTGAAAGATTCTAACCCGAATCTCGAGATACCTTAAGTATATGACAATAGACCAAGGAAACTGTACGGCATGTACCGATACGGTTGATCTGGTAGTCATCGTTAGTGTGATACTTTGGTTTATACTGATGTCCCTTGAAAGCGATCAAGGAGTATATTAGGCTTCCGAAGTGTCATTAACACTAATTTGTCTTAGAACCTTTTAGTTGAACTTGACTTGTGGCCTATTAAGTGGCTAGCTTTGAAATTGATCGAAGCTAGTTATCCTCGAGGAATATTCTTGATCGGCCGTCCGAGCGCCGTATTGAGATGTTGTCTCCAAGGATCATAGAACCCGAATACTATTCTAGGACAGGTTTTCAACCAACTCAACTTCAGAGGGGAGGGTATCACCTATCAACCTCATGCAAGCCTTTAAACC
Source organism: Vicia villosa (assembly GCF_029867415.1). Classification (NCBI taxonomy): domain Eukaryota; kingdom Viridiplantae; phylum Streptophyta; class Magnoliopsida; order Fabales; family Fabaceae; genus Vicia; species Vicia villosa. The sequence goes on from NW_026705179.1 coordinate 1,008,260, forward strand.
TAAGGCTATTGTTTGATTTGTTTTTGTGTGCCACATGTTTGCATCATAAACACATCATTTTTCACTACACATTTCAAGGATCAAAGAGTTTACTTTTGTTTTTGCAGGTAATGGCTCCCGCCACCAGAGATTACATCCGAATCAATATCTCAACGGTGCCATCTGAACTCAAAGTCTTGGTAGCAGAATTCCCCAGGAATGCTCAATTCACTGAAAAGCATGGTCACCTACTCCATTTGGTTACCTCAAAGTTTGAAGAAGACATGATACGGGTCCTGTTCCAGTTCTTCGACCCTGAACATCATTGCTTCACATTTCCTGATTACCAGTTGGTACCCACTTTGGAAGAATTCTCTGAATTAATTGGATTACCAATCCGAGATCAATTACCTTTCACTGGTTTAGAAAGAAAACCAAAACCTGAAGTCATTGCTGCTGCTTTACATCTGCAAAAGTCAGAAATCAAATCCAATTGGGAAACAAAGAGTGGAGTTGAGGGTTTGCTTGCCAAATTCTTACTGGAAAAGGCTCGACTACTGCTAGAAAACAAAAGTTATCCAGCTTTTGAAGAAGTTATGGCTCTTTTGATCTATGGGTTGGTTTTGTTCCCTAATTCCGACCAGTTCATAAGTGTACACATCATCAACCTTTTCCTAATTCGCAACCCGGTACCAACATTGCTGGGAGACATCCTACACTCTCTACACACTCGTACCACGAAGAAGCGAGGAACTCTCATGTGCTGTATACCACTGCTGGCTAGGTGGTTTACATGTCATCTTCCCCGATCAGTACTGAGAAATGAACAAAGAGCACAATGGTCTTACAGAATCATGTCTTTATCTCATTCAGATATCCGATGGAACAACTTCTTTCAAAGAGACATTACTATCATTGATCATTGTGGAGAATACCCTAATATGCCACTCCTTGGCATTAAAGGAGGTATCACTTACAATCCCTCTCTAGCTCTACGCCAATTCGGATATGCAAGAAGCAACGGTCCTCATGACATGATTATCCGTGGCATTGTGTTTGATTACGAGAATGATTCTCACAGACACCGACGAAGATTCATACAGGCTTGGGACAGTGTCTATAGAATAGAAAGCAAAACTCTGGGGCAATGGAATTCTATTCCTATGGAACTTTACCTCAGATGGGTGCGTACTCATGCTCAAAAACTCATGATGCCCTATCCCGCTGTTCTACCTGTGACTATCGAATCAGAAGTCGAAGGTTACGAACCTCAAGTTATTCTACACCCGGATATGCCAACTGACTTGGAAGAGTTGCAAAAATCCTGGGTTCAACTCAAAGAGGAAAGAGACACCTTCAAAGAACACTGTCAGGACTATGAGAGAAGGCTATTCGAGCTCACCAGACAGCTTCAAGAAGAACAAAGAATCAACGCATTCCTGGGGACAAAGAAAAAGCGCCCACGGGAGACCTGAAAGATCATTTATTTTATTTTCTGTCTTGTAAGCCCAAATGAGGCAAAGAAAAAAGAATAAATTGATTAACTAACGTTTGTTGCTTCTTTAACAAATCTAGACTCTATGATCCTTGAAAACATTGCACACATGCATTCACATGCATTGCATACACATTGCATTTCATACATTGCATTTCATACATTGCATTCATATACATTGCATACACATTGCATACATGGCATCCAGTCATACACATTTCATAACAGGTTCTCATGACGGGTTTCTCATCTCTTCGCTGTTTATTTCAGTCAGAAGAGATGGAATCTGAGGCAAGCATCAAGAATCTCGAAGTACAGAATGCCCAAGTTCAAGTGGCAATTCTGGAACTGGCAAAGGGGCAACAAGAGCTGAAAGCCCTGGTACTCAAGAAGAAGAAGAAGCCCAAAGAATCTGCAGGCTTGAGTTACCTGAGAAGGAAGATCAAGATCCCTGTCAAAAAGATCAAAAAGCCACCAATCCCTGAAATAGTCGGTGATGGTGAACAAGAAGATAATCAAAGCAACCAGGGTTCTGCTAAACCCTCTCTCTCTTCAAATGAAGAAGAAGATCATTCTGGAGACGAACAGGATGATGACAAATACCAACAGTTGGAGGATCGTATGAAAGCTATGGAAATACAAAAAATACCTGGCTTAGATTTCAATGATCTGGGACTCGTGTCGGATGTTGTCATCCCTCCAAAATTCAAAGTTCCAACCTTTGCAAAGTATGATGGAGTTTCTTGTCCAAAACTACATTTGAGATCTTATGTGAGGAAGATACAACCTCATACAACAGATAACAAATTGTGGATTCACTTTTTCCAAGAAAGTCTGTCAGGTACACAACTCGAATGGTACTACCAGCTAGAAAATACCAAGGTTCATACTTGGGAAGAATTAGCTGCTGCTTTTTACAAACAGTACCAATACAATGCTGATCTTACACCCACTCGTACTCAATTGCGAGGCATGTCTATGGGACCAAAAGAAAGTTTCAAAGAGTATGCACAAAAGTGGAGAGATATGGCTGGAAGGGTTCAACCACCCTTATCTGATCGCGAACTAGTCGACATGTTCATGGGCACTTTAACTGGCCCATTCTATAGCCATTTGCTGGGAAGTTCATCATCAGGTTTCACTGACCTAATACTGACCGGAGAACGTGTCGAAAGTGGCATTCGAAATGGAAAAATTCAAGTAGGATCCTCCTCTGGTACTACAAAAAGGCCCATCAGAAATGAGGTCAATACAGCGCAAATTCAGACAAGTCACAAAAGTGATCAGCATCAATCTGTAGGGGCAGTTATGATCTCCGCATCTGCACCTCAAAAAGATCAACAGCCAAAATATACGCATCGACCAGATGCACCAAGAAGAACTTTCACCAAAATCAACATGCCAATCTCTCAGGCATTGCAGCACTTGCTTAAAGCGGATCTGATCACATTAAGGGGTCCTCCGAAGAATGTCAATACTTCTTCTCTGAATTATCGCCCTGATGCAACATGTGCCTATCATTCAAACTGTCCAGGACATGACGCAGATCACTGCTGGGCCCTGAAAAATAAAATCCAAGACATGATAGATGCTGGAGAAATTGAGTTCGATCCTCCAGAAACTCCAAATGTCATCACAGCACCTATGCCAAAGCATGACAAAACTGTTAATGCTATCATAGACACAGTTTACATTTATGATGTGAACGAAGTATCAATTCCACTCCTCGAAGTCAAAAGAAAGTTCATCCAAGCTGGTTACTTTCCAGGTTGTGATCCCGACTGCTTTTATTGCTCACGCCAACCCAATGGTTGTGAAAATCTAAAGATGGGAATTCAAAAACACATGGATCGCCGTATCATTATGTTTGAGAGGCTCCCTTCTATGGACATGTTGGGCAAAGTCTTTGCCAACGGGATAAGAATGGAAGACGTCTCAGTGATCTCCAGCTTACCATTCAAAATCTCTACCAAGGCTCCATTCAAACTTTCTGCTACACTCAAAGTGGCATCAGTGGTCATTGCTAGACCAACTCCATTTCCATACTCCTCAGACAAAGCTGTCCCATGGGGATATGACACTAATGTTTACATTCATGGAGTTAAGCAGGATCCCTCGACTAAAGAGGACGCAACACTAACTACTTCAGCTGTAAGTAACATTGCAGGCACTAGCAAGATCACGAGAAGTGGAAGAATCTTTTCACCAGAAATTTCTCCAAATATTGCTGCTAGTCCAATCCAGGTTCCAATTCCTATTCCAGATATCAACACTCGAGGCAAAGAGCCACTGATCGAACCAGTTCAAAATCCGGTAGAGATCACTGCTGAGGATCCATCAAAGCAAGAGATGGACGAAATATTGAAAATCATCTGCAAAAGTGATTACAATATTGTCGAACAACTGGGGCATACTGCTTCAAAAATCTCAATGTTATCTCTGCTAAAATATTCAGAAGCTCATGCTAAAGCTCTAATGAAGTTCCTTCAAGCTGCGCATGTGCCTCAAGAAATCCCAATCGACCAATTTGAGAATTGTGTCGCCAGTCTTACAGTGCCCAATGGTCTTGGTTTCTCTGATGTGGATCTAACTCCTGCTGGAAGAAATCACAACAAGGCCCTGCACATCTCTATCGAATGCAACGGCACCACTCTGTCTCATGTGCTAATAGACAATGGTTCCTCTCTAAACGTGTTACCAAAGGTAATACTGGAAAAACTTGACTTCAAAGGAGTTGTGCTACAACCAAGTGATGTGGTTGTAAGAGCCTTCGATGGGTCAACAAGAACGGTGTACGGAGAAGTTAAGCTCCCAATCAGAGTGGGCTCTCAAACTTTCGATGTTATCTTTTCCGTAATAGACGTTCTTCCAACATACTCCTGTTTACTAGGACGCCCTTGGATACATGGGGCAAACGCTGTAACTTCTACCCTGCATCAGAAGTTAAAATACCCAGTAAAAGGAAAGGTTGTCACAGTCTATGGCGAAGAAGAATATATGGTCAGTCACTTGAGCAACGACAAGTATGTTGAGATGGAGGGCGAATCCATCGAAACTCCGTATCAAGCTTTTGAGGTTGTATCTCCAGATATCTCTACCACCAAGCATATTCCTGCTACTCCAGCTACAACTATGGCTTCTCTCAAAGATGCCAAAGCCATGATTGAACAGGGTGATCGCACAGTATGGGGACAACTCCCTGATATACCCTACAAGTCCGACAAGCTAGGTCTGGGCTATAATGGTGAAAATCAAAAGAATGATCAAAATCCTCGCTCTGAAGGGTTAATATCACACTTCGCCAGCCAAGAAGTAAACGCCATTGATGATGAAGGGACATACTTGAACCACATCATTCAGCCATATCCAGACGAAATTCCACCCATTACCATGGGAATGTGGGATGCTGTGGGAGGACCAAATGACGGTTACAACTACCAGTATATCACACCTCAGAATTCTTACATTGCTCTGGAAGATCTTACTCCAACAGAAGAGGGTAATCAAAATGACGGAAGTATCACAAGTCCCGTCACTCAGCAATATCAAAATCCACCCAAAGAAGTATGGGACACGCTAGGAGAACCCAGCGGCAAATACGACTATATGGTGAAATATTCCGCTCCTCCGAGCTTTTCAACTCCCATCAAAGACATTGTCCCGACTGGATGGGACGAACAGTACGACGACAACTTCGCTCTTGAAGAAGCCAGGAAGATGCCAAACAACGAAGGTTATTTTCTGTCACAGTACACTCCTTATCAGGATGCACAAGTCTCTATTCAAAACATCATTCCTACTGCATGGGACGGCCTTATCGAGCATCTCGCTCAGCCAATAGAGGGACCTCCACCTGGATTCTCATATCCAACAAATCATCCAACTTATCCTGAGGAATTACCTACGCATTTTCCCACTAGCGGAATCAATGCTACGGAAGACGAAAAGAACAACTGCAACTGGAACAGCTGGGTGCTCCCTGCTAACAACGGTGGATTGAACAACTGGAAAGCAGAGGATGTGATCTCCTTTGATCAGGAGTAAATGCCATTTCCTGTTTTCTTTGTGTATATTGTGCAAAGATAAAAGTGGTTCCTGAACAATCGAACCATGAGCTTGAAAGCCGTGTGCCTTAGCACAACGGTCCTTCTATAAAAAGGGTTTGTCATATCATGATTATGTGCATTCAATAAAATCATGGGATGCTTGCATGTTCAAAATTTTGTGATCCTTTTTCTTTCTTTATTCGCTTTCAAATAGCTATGTTTTTCTCTTCATACACACTCACATATCTACCATGCAGATTCACATACACGCTGGATCCAGTCAATAACGACTCTGCTATTGCCCGTCATGACTTTGAAAATCCGATCTACCAAACTGAGGACGAAAGTGAGGAAGATTGTGAAGTGCCAAGAGAAATTGCAAGACTTCTAGAACAAGAAGAAAAAGCCATACAGCCTCATGAGGAGCCGATTGAGGTCATCAACTTGGGCAGTGACGAAGAAAAGAAAGAGGTCAGAATTGGGGCTGACTTAGAAAACAGTGTCAAGCAAAGACTGATTCAATTGTTGCAAGACTACGCCGAGATATTCGCCTGGTCTTATCAAGATATGCCTGGCCTTGACACGGACATTGTAGTTCATCGCCTGCCAATCAAAGAAGGAAGCACTCCGGTCAAACAGAGACTGCGAAGGAGTAAGCCTGATATGTCAAAAAAGATCAAAGACGAGGTTGAAAAACAATTCAATGCCGGATTCCTAAAAGTTGTAAGTTATCCTCCTTGGATAGCTAACATCGTGCCTGTACCCAAAAAAGACGGGAAAGTCAGAATGTGTGTAGACTACAGAGATCTGAACCGGGCAAGCCCTAAAGATGATTTCCCTTTACCGCACATCGATGTACTAGTTGACAATACCGCACAATGCAAGGTATTCTCCTTTATGGACGGATTCTCAGGGTACAATCAAATCAAGATGGCACCCGAAGACATGGAAAAAACAACCTTCACAACTCCCTGGGGAACCTTTTGTTACAAAGTAATGCCCTTTGGTCTAAAAAATGCTGGAGCTACCTACCAACGAGCAATGGTAACACTATTTCATGATATGATTCATCAGGAAATAGAGGTGTATGTCGATGACATGATCGCAAAATCCAACACCGAAGAAGAACATTTGAGTCATTTACACAAGCTGTTTGACAGACTCAAGAAATACAGATTGCGACTGAACCCGAACAAGTGTACCTTTGGAGTAAGATCCGGTAAACTCTTAGGTTTCATCGTCAGCAGTAAAGGTATTGAGGTTGATCCTGCCAAGGTCAAAGCCATTCAAGAAATGCCTATACCCCGTACCGAGAAACAAGTCAGAGGATTCTTGGGACGTCTAAACTACATAGCCAGATTCATTGCCCATATGACTCCTACTTGTGTGCCAATCTTCAAATTACTGAAGAAAGATCAAGTGGAAAGATGGAATGACAAATGCCAGTTAGCCTTTGATAAAATCAAAGAATACCTTCAAAAACCGCCAATCTTGTTACCTCCTGTGGAAGGCAGACCTCTGATAATGTACCTAACTGTGTTAGAAGATTCAATGGGGTGTGTACTCGGACAACATGACGATTCCGGTCGAAAGGAGCACGCAATCTACTATCTTAGCAAAAAGTTTACCGATTGTGAAACAAGATACTCACTACTCGAAAAAACTTGCTGTGCCTTAGCATGGGCGGCTCGCCGACTAAGACAGTATATGCTAAATCACACCACTTTCCTGATCTCCAAGATGGATCCAATCAAATACGTGTTCGAAAAACCTGCTCTCTCTGGAAGGATTGCAAGATGGCAAATGATCCTAACAGAATATGACATTCAATACACTTCGCAAAAAGCAATCAAAGGAAGTGTGGTAGCTGATCATTTAGCTCATCAAGCAGTAGATGATTATCAGGCATTGAACTTTGACTTCCCAGACGAAGACATTATGCTAGTCAATGACTACAAACAACCAGGATCCCGATGGACTATGGTTTTTGACGGAGCTTCTAATGCGCTCGGCAATGGCATCGGAGCTGTGATCATTTCCCCCACAGGAGGTCATACACCCTTCACCGCCAGATTGTGTTTCAATTGCACCAACAATATAGCCGAATACGAAGCATGCATTCTGGGTCTCAAAGCTGCAATTGATCTAAAAATCAAATTCCTTGAAGTCTACGGAGACTCGGCCTTGGTAATCTACCAAGTCAAAGGGGAATGGGACACAAAGCACCCAAATCTAATTCCATACAAAGAACATGTGTTGAGTTTGATTCCTTACTTCGAGGAGATCACTTTCGAACACATCCCACGCGAAGAAAATCAACTAGCTGATGCCTTAGCTACCATGTCATCCATGTTCAAAGTCAATTGGGACGACGAAGCTCCTATGATCACCATTTACAGGCAAGACGAACCAGCCTATTGCAATGAGATCGATACCAAACAAATGGAAGACAAATCATGGTTCCATGAAATACAAAGGTATCTCGAAACCCAGGAGTACCCTGAAGGGGCATCTATTAACGACAGAAAGTTTCTAAGGAGATTTGCCTCCAAATTCTTCCTAAGCAATGGAACTTTGTACAAGCGCAACCATGACTCGACTTTACTTCGTTGCGTAAACAAGAAGGAAGCAGAACAAATCATGGAAGACATACACAATGGTACCTTCGGTACTCATTCCAACGGACATACAATGGCTAAAAAGATCTTGAGAGCAGGTTACTACTGGTCTACCATGGAGACAGATTGCCATCATCATTCCAAAACTTGTCACAAATGCCAGATATATGCCGACAAAGTGCATGTACCTCCAGTTCCATTAAACGTTCTGACGGCTCCTTGGCCTTTCGCAATGTGGGGTATTGATATGATTGGAGAAATCAAACCTACTGCTTCCAACGGACATCGCTTTATCCTGGTCGCTATTGACTACTTCACAAAGTGGGTAGAGGCAGCTTCATATGCTTCTGTCACCAAGAATGTGGTAGCCAGGTTTATCAAGCACAATCTCATTTGTCGGTACGGCATCCCCGAAAGGATCATCACTGACAATGGCACGAATCTAAACAACAAAATGATTACTGAACTCTGCACGCAGTTCCAGATCAAACATCATAATTCTTCTCCATATCGACCAAAGATGAACGGCGCTGTCGAAGCCGCCAACAAAAACATCAAGAAAATCATACAAAAGATGACAGTAACCTACAAAGACTGGCATGAGATGTTACCTTTTGCTCTTCATGGTTATCGCACATCTGCGCGTACTTCAACAGGGGCAACTCCATTCTCGTTAGTCTACGGTATGGAAGCAGTTCTCCCAATCGAAATCCAGATTCCTTCCTTAAGGATCATGAAAGAAGCCGATCTAGACGAAGACGATTGGATTCAAACTCGATTCGACCAAATACACTTGATCGATGAGAAAAGACTTGCAGCTATCTGTCATGGCCAGCTATACCAAAAGCGCATGATCAAAGCATTCAACAAGAAAGTCAAAAGTCAAGCATACCAAACTGGTGGCTTGGTTATCAAACGCATCATCTTACCACAAGGTGATCCCAGAGGCAAATGGACCCCCACCTACGAGGGACCATTCATAATCAAGAAAATATTCTCCGGCGGTGCCATGTTGCTTACCACCATGGATGGCGAGGATTTCCCACACCCTGTGAATGCGGACATAGTCAAAAAGTACTTTGCTTAAAAAAAAAAAATACAGCTCGCTAAGTTGAAAACCTGAAAGGGCAACTTAGGCAAAAATGAGCGTCTCGGTGGATTGAAAACCCGAAAGGGCGATCCAGGCAAAAATTAGAGACAAAACAAATACAATCCCGGTAGGCTGAAAACCTGAAAGGGCAGCCTAGGCAAAAATTAGGGAATAAAGCATACAACTATGTCCCGCTCAGCTGCCTACTCACCGACAAGGTTCAACACCTCAAAGACACCGATCAGTCCAATCACTTTCTTCCAACAAGTGAGGGATGAGATGCTCGAAGACAGATTGGCAATAGCAGAATTGAAACTTGACTGGATCGTTCTCACATAGCTATTTCTTTTCATAAATACTTTTCAAAACTTTCTGACAATTTCCTACTTCTAGGATTGTTGTCTCCCTATACTAATCCGCCTATCACGGCACCTTTTCAAAAATCAATGCAGCTTATAACTAACATTTTCATTTTTTCTGTTTTGAATACGCGAGCATCCCAATGATATTTTGAATGAACATATGCATTTGAATATGATTGATGTTTACCAGGAAAAACAGGAATAGCATTCCGGACATGTCCCAATTATTTGGACATTATCCTAAACCAGCATCAGAAGGAAGTTTCCCCAATGGAGACACATTCCTCAACAAATCCCTCAAAAAGATTTTTCTTTCGAAAGAAGTCTTATTCCCCAGCAGGGTTGTTCCAGATTACTGTCTTCAGAAGGTGTGATCTCCGCACCCAAACTTGGTCAGATAGTGCATCGGAGGATTATGCATCTTCCTCATTCCCACTCCAAAGGGCGTCACAGTCCGAACTCTCAAAACTACTGTTCATCCCCGAGCAGTAATCAAAGATCCTTCAATAGAACATCCTGGTTCTCAAAGAATTTCCCCAACCCAGGGTACTCAAGCGAGACAGAAGATCATCAACAACCACGATGCCTTCACTTCCAAATGGCTAGCAGGGATTTATTTTCCCAATCACAATGCCTTCATTTCTTGACGACTAAGCTGGGATTTATTTTCCCAATCAGGAGCTTGACACGCTCTAAGCTGCATAAACCATGCATCACATTCACACTCATATTCACATTCACAATCATGCATCATACGCATATTCATACACAACATAACTTGCATATTTCTCCTCTAGCTCGAGGATCTCATATCATACATGCATCATAGACATCGCATATTATTAACTTGATTTTTCAGGTAGACAGATGTCTTCAGCAAAGATGTTCTCACTCACATGCAGTGTTCATCCTGAATCTTATTCAGACAAGCAGTCCTTTCAGATACAATCAAACCAAAGATTCACTCTGAAGAACTCTCATTCTCAACTCATTTATCATCTAACATTGCTAGTCTAAGGCGATACCTCAGACGGTTCCAGAACGATCTAGCATTTCAGATCTAAGGCGATACCTCCGACGGTTCCAGAACGATCTAGCATTTCAGATCTAAGGCGAAACCTCAGACGGTTCCAGAACGATCTAACATTGCAGATCTAAAGTGATACCTCAAACGGTTCCACAATGATCAACTTTCAAATCCTTCATCAAGATATAATCAACAGATTCATTCTGATGAACAAACCATCAACACATTGTCCAGGTGGCATCCGAAAGCCCATCTCAGGTAATGTTTCAATCTGCCAACAACATTTCACAGACAACATTCAAATGCAACTTCCAACATCTCTGCTGATCAAGGTAAGTGCAAATTTTCAGGGCATCTATTTATTCAATCATCTTCTACCCTCAGATTTCAGACAATCTCTTCAGGTTTAAGAAGATTGAATAGGGGCAACTGTTATACCCCAAAATTTGCCCACTTCTTTTTTCAGGAAAGTTTCAATATGAAAATTAAGAGTCTCATATAAACATGGATTTTTTCAAAATATCCTGACATATGAAGAACTTGGTTTTCAGAATTTTTCTTACACAGTAACTTGGCTTACAGTGGAATTTATTCTTACGCAAACGCCAAATACTGTTCTTTACTTCACAAATACTATTTATTTATTTTACAGATAAATAGTACTAACACAGTTCATGCAGGGTTAAATCTTTTTGCAGGCGCAAAAGCAGGAAACTCACACTGTACTGGTAACAATTGTTTTTGTTTTCCCACTAACTTTTGTGCTATATTCCATTATTTTCAAAATCTTTTCAAATCTATCCTTTCAAATTCAAATCTCAACTTTATTCTATCCATCTCTCTTTTCCCAACAATACCTTACACTTTCTTTCAAATCTCACTACCACTCAAATTTCCTTTTGTACGGAATCACATCATTCCCCAACGTCTCTATCATCTTTCCATTCTATAAATACCTCTCATTCTTCCCACAAATCTCACATCAAATTCTAAATCATCTTTCAAATTTCCTACTTCATAATCCATTTTCTCTTCTTCCCTAGCAAAAATGGCAAAATGGATAGAAACACTGCTTCTTACAGTCGTCACCATTGCTACGGTGATCACAACTTTCTTCTGCCTGCACAGTCCTGAGGAGTGTGGACCTGCAATGGTTATGCTCCCAATCATCTACATGTTATTGTTCATAGCATGGGTCATCAATCGTCATTCTTAAAATTTGCCGTATTTCTTATTTCTTAAACGTACCGTTTATTCGTCGTACTGTTCAATATAGTATGTAATATTTATACTGTCAGTATTAAATGTTGTACTAGTTGTCATAATATTGCTTAATTACTAAGATAATATTTTGTGTATTTTCTGCCAGTCAAATATTTCTATTTCTGTGCATTAAATAATTTTCAGGTTATTATCGGTAATTTTGCCCGCATACCGTAAATATCAGTTATTTATTATGTTTCTGTTTTCTAACAAGTCATGTAAATAAATTTTCATGCTTCACACCAAACAAAAACAAAAATAACAACAAAAAAAAAAAAAAGAAAATTAACTTTGACGGTTGATTTTTCACTTTAACTGCTGCTTCAGTACACGAACAGTCGGTTGACAGACAAACTGCAGACAGTACAATTCACAGTGATTTGTACAATCAATCAAATCAATCATTCACAATTCAAATTTCCAAGATTTTTGTGTTAGAAGTCTTCTGAATATCACATGATTAGCAGAAACTCAACACTGCACAAAAATCAGGTACGCTTAACTGCCTCCTATACAGACAGTCCCTAATCAGGGTTTTTCTTGTTTTAACAGGAGCAACAAGTTTTGAGAGCTCAAATGGATTTCATATACATCCATACATCTCAAAGTACCATCATACAAATTTTCAAACTTCAATTCACTCAGACGCACCGTCAGCAGCTCAAACAGTCAACAGACGACCCGTTTGACCAAAAAAGTCAACTGACAGTCAAAAATGAAATTTTTTGTCAAAGTCCATATTTTGTCAAAGGATTCAACATTTGATCATTGGATGATCACAATTCATCAAGGAAAGATCAAAAATCAACAAAACCCTAAGATTCAAAATTAGGGTTTTTGCCTGAAAAGTCAACTCAACTTTGACTGATCATAACTCTCTCATCCTTCATCCAAAAAATGTCAACCAAAGCTCATTTTGAAGGAAATTCAATTATCTTTCAAATGCAATTGATCCCATGGTCATAGCATTCACCATTTGAAAAATATGGCCAAAGACATTACAGGTCATTTTCAAAGTCAACAAAAAGACACTTTTTTCAAATGGACACACAAGGAGAACCAAAAATCATTTTGACATGAGACCAAAGACATTGGTTAGAGGACTCTTTGAGGTTTCCAAAAAGTGCAAGATCTCCTTCATATGACAAAAATTGAAGGATTTACACCTTGTTGAAGTTGGCTAAATTTTGGGAAAATGCATGAAATCAACATTGCTCAAAAATGTTTTTTTTCCAAAAGATGCCAAGTTTTTATGGTCCAAACATCTTTGCCATGTTACTATGGGCCTCCCACGACCAAGACAAAGCCCACATCTTTATTGGCCATTTTTTGCATAATTTTATCTTACTTTAAGATTAAAATTAAAAGGAAAATGCATGGATAATGGTTGCTTGGCCTCCAAGTATGACTCACTTCAAGGAATCTTCATTTTTTCTGCAAGAATTGAAGAGCAAGACAAGAGCATTGAATGGAGTCAAGCTTGGTCAACAATTCAAAGATTTTTAATATTTTAAAAATCAAACTTTCAACAAAGACAACAAAGCTTCTTAGCTTGAGTTCCAAGCAACTTTGGGCTATAAAAGAAGCATCATACTTCAGCAAAAAGACGGGGACACACGAAATAGGGCAAGAGTATAGCAAGAAATATCACAAAAATTCTCAAAATTTGCATATACTTTGTAATTTTCAAATTCAAATTTCCAATCAATATCAATACCAATAAACACTTCTAATCATCTCCTCAAACATTATAGAGTAAGATTGAGCTCTAAATATAGACATATGAGAGTCGTATAAAGCACTTAAAGCTCTTCATGTACATATGAGTTTTATTTTCGTTTTTGTATATGCAACTAATTTCACTGCAAACTAACCACCCTAAC